>NC_140089.1:87535258-87917154 GCF_964237585.1 Gallinula chloropus
GAGGAGAGGAGAGGGAGAGGAGAGGAGAAGATGAGAAAAGTGAAAAGAGAAAAAGAAAAATGTAAAAAAAGGGGGAAAAAATTAATTGAAACAGCTCAGACAGAGTCTCCTTCGCTCGCTCCTTCGATGCCAGTTTTACAAAGGACATTTGTTTATAAGGCTCAGCTGGGTTTTTCCTAAGAAGTTCCCTAAGCATTTCAGTTGCCATCTGTGCACCTTTGTTATTCGAGTGCATTAGCAGAACTTCCCCAGTTCAATCTAAATTGATAACTTTATCCAGTCTCCGCTTAATATCACCACAGAGCAGCTGCTCCCAGAGCCCTTTAATCTCCATTAGGGTGCTTTGGTTAAAATCCAAGCCTGCATCCATATGAAAGCATGACACAGGCAAGATGCTCTGCCTGGGCCGGGCTTTGCAGGCCAAGGGTGTCTGAGGCCATGGGGAGCTGGATATTTAATATTTTGCTTGAAATCCGGGCTGGCTGCAGGTCTCCCTGGAGACCTTGCGTTGCCTCTGGATGTGATCCTCTTCCCTTGGTGCGTTTCTGCGCCCCTGGTTTGATTTTTTCCCACCTGGGATTCATTTGGGGGGATGCTGAGGTGCTGGGATCGCCGTGGTGGGGTGAAGCAGAGCCGGTGTTTGCTCAAGGGAACACGCTCTCCGAAAGCCTTTCTCCCCATCACCCCAAGTGCTTCTCAAGGGGTGTATGTTACACCTTGTTTTGTCTGCAGGCAGTGAAACGTGGACGGTTAGGCTTGCCTTAAGTTGTGTCTGACTGAGAAATGGAGCCTAGATTATTTTTAAATCTCCTTATTTTTGTTCCTGCATCTTCCCAGGCATCGGTCCCAACTGGCAGCTGGGTAAAATGCTCGTCGGAGAAGTTGGTGTTCCCCCTCTCCCCCCAGATTTATTACAGGGAAGAGAAACTATTTCCTGGGACAACATTTGCACGTTAGGCAAAAAGAAGAGGTACTTTTCCTATTTCTTCCTTGGTAATTTTTCACCAAGCCCATGAAACAGGCGTGGAGCATCAAACTTCCTCAGCATCAGCGCCTCAGCCCTCTCTCCGAGCGCAGCACTGCTGGGACTGCAGCCAGGCATCGCTCCTCTCCGTGCTCCCTGCAGCACAGCTGGGTTTTCCTCTCTGCTCTGGCCCTGCCGATGACAACAGCAGTTTCATCATCGACCTCGAAGGACTCCAGCCCCTGTGCTTCCATCCACATTATGTTTTGGATGGGCTGTGCCCCACAGGCCTTAAATTTAGAAGAACTTAAGTTGATTGTGGCCACCCACTGCCACCGTCCTGCCCTGAGAAAGTCCATCCACACTGACCCATGGGGAAAGGAGAAGAAAGCAGCTCATGGGCTGCAGGACTCTGTCATCCAGACAAAGCCATGAGCGACCCAAATTCCCAGGTGTCTGTGTCCCCTGTGGCCACGGGGAGTGATGAAGGTGGAGCAGCCATCAGGCACCAGCCTCTTCTCTCAGGAGGGTGAGCTGGGATGCAATAAAACATCACCTTTTAGGGCCAAATGTTGCACATTTTGCCTGGGACTTATTTCTCCTGATTTTAGCTGTCTAAAAATTACTCCCCCCCACCAGACTCTCTTCTCCTCTGGCTAACACTTCATTACATCCCCTCCTGGCATGCATGTCACTGCATCCCTCTCAACATCTACTGTGGATGCAGAGAGCCCTGAAATGGCCACAGCACGTGCTGCAGATGTGGCTGTGCTTTCCTGCCTCCCCCACCTCATCGGTCATGGCTGGGCACAGCTGAAGCCACAGCAGAGGGCACAGGGGATGGGATCAGAGCGTTTTGGTCCGTGCTATAGAATGCCAGCATCCCTCCTGCCACCCTGCCTGGGAGGCAGGTCCCTGCCTTGGCATCTCCATCGGCACTGGTGTGTGTCTGTCCTCCCTTCATGGAGAAGGTCCTCTGTGTGCCTGAGACCTTCCATCAATGTAGGGGCTCAATGTTTGTCCATCTGCATCGGTGTTACTCATAGATTCACAGAATCACAGGAGGGTTTGGGCTGGAAGGGACCTTTAAGGACCATCTAGTCCAACCCCCTGCCATGGGTAGGGACATCTACAACCAGACCAGGCTGCTCAGAGCTCCATCCAACCTGAACTGGAATGATTCCAGGGATGGGGCATCTACCACCTTTCTGGGCACCCTGTGCCAGTGCCTCACCACCCTCAGCACAGAACATTTATTCCTTATCTCCAGCCTGAATCTCCCCTCCTCCAGTTTAAACCCATCACCCCTTGTCCCATCCCCTCTCAGCCCTTGTCACCAGCCCCTCTCCATCTTTCCTGGATCCCCTGCAGGGATGGGAAGGGGCTCGGATGTCTCCCCACAGCCTTCTCATCTCCAGGCTGAGCCAGCCCAGCTCTCCCAGCCTGTCTCCATAGCAGAGGTGCTCCAGCCCTCAGCATTTCCGTGGCCTCTCCTGGACTCGCTCCAACATCTCCATGTCTTTCCTGAACTGAATTACACCTCGTGTCAACTCGATGGCTCATTGTAGTTAACCAGGACCCAACACTGTGACGGGTGCAAGGGTCTGACATCACTCTCACCCTGGAGCAACGCAGCAGCCTGATGGAAGGGACCTTCCCCTGTCGCCTCCTCTACTGTTTTGTTGATTTTTATTAGGTTCTTTTTTTTTTTTCCCTTACAACTGACTTCCTGAGTGCATTACCCACAGCAAGAGACTCCCCCTGCCCCCCCCACCTCCCCATCCTCTCCCCACCACCCCACCCCGCGCCGAAACCGCACGTATTTCGGCGCCCAGCCCTGCGTCACAGCGCGCCGTGAGAAAGAGCAGGAGCCCGTCGCAAAGTGGGGAAGCCATCCATATGCTCCTGCAGGCTGGGCTCCAGGCATTAGTGTTATCAAATTACAGCTAGCAGGAGCAGATTGATGCTCGGCGTGCCCTGTGCCGCTGGAGGAATCACTGTGCCGGTCATTGCGGCGCGGAGAGCGATGCGGCGGGCAGCCCCCGGCTCCCCCAGGTGCCAGGGGCTGGGGCTGTTTGGGGAGGAAAGCGTGGATACGGCTGTGGGATCAGTTGGTGTGACCTGAGGGCTGCCAGAGAAGGATAATGAATATGGAGTGGGTTGTTGTCCCAGTGCAATTGGGGTTCTCCCCCTGCACGGGCAAATATAAAGGGAAAAATGTTCCGAAAACCATTTGGTGTCCCACTGCTGGCTTTTCAGCAAGGACTTAGTGCCACAGTTGCCAACATCCAGCATAGAATCACAGAGTCACAAGTCTGGAAAAGACCTTTAAGCTCATCGAGTCCAACCGTTCCTGTCCTGTGCTAAACCAGATCCCTGAGCACCTCATCTCCCCTCTGTTAAACACACCCAGGGGTGGGGACTCAGCCCCCTCTCTGGGCAGCCTGTTCCATCCCTGACAATTCTGCCAGGAAGAACTTTGCCCTCCCAGCTGAGCTGACCCTGCCCTGGGGCAGCTTGAGCCCATTGCCCCTTGTCCCATCTCCTGTCCCCTGGCTGAAGAGACCATCATCCACCTCTCTGCACCCTCCTGGCAGGGCAGGGGAGGTGGGGAGAAGGGCTCCCCTCAGCCTCCTCTTCTCCAGGCTCAACACCCCCAGCTCCCTCAGCTGCTCCTCACAGGATTTGCCCTCCAGCCCCTTCCCCAGCCTGGTTGCCCTTCTCTGGACTCGCTCCAGGACCTCAATGTCCTTCTGATGGTGAGGAGCCCAGAACTGGACCCAGCACCCAAGGTGCAGCATGAAGGTTGGAACACAGGGAACCAAAGCAGCTCAGTCCAGGTCCCCTTGCAGGATGCTGATGGAGAACCCTGTCTGTTGTCTCTCTGCTGGAATGCTGGAGGCTGGGCCTTGCAGGGCAGCAGCTACTGCAGAGGGAGTTCGAGGGACAGGCAGGCTTTCGGGCTCTGCCATGAGACATTCTGGGGCAACTCAAAAATGGGGCTTCCCAGCAAAAAAAGTGTCCCCAGCCAGCCTGGGCACCATGGTGGTGGGCTTTCCGTGCAGTGGGGCATGACATCCAATTGTTCAAATATAATGAGCGGACGTTCGCTTGGCTTGCGGTGAGCATTTGTCAGGCTTAAGGGCATTGCTCAAGGGGAGTGTTGACAACAAAAATAAGATTAATCAGCGTTTCTGTGGCATTATGCATTTTCAAGATGCCTTTCAGGCACTAACCAGACATTAGAGATGAGCTAATCTTTTGTTACAGCTCCTCTGCAGCCGTTAGATGGGATTAGGACTCAACTTGAATCATAGAATCATAGGATCACAGACTAGTCTGGGTTGGAAGGGACCCCAAGGATCACAGAGCTCCAACCCCCTGCCACAGGCAGGGCCACCAACCTCCAGGCCTGGAGCTACACAAGGTTGCCCAGGGCCCCAGACAATTCGGCCTTGAACACCCCCAGGGATGAGGCATACACCCCCTCTCTGTGCAGCCTGTTCCAGCCCCTCACCACTCTCTCTGCAAAGAACTTCCCCCTAAGATCTCATCTCTCCCCCTTCCCTCCTCCAGCTTCACTCCATCCCTCTTGTCCTGCCAGTCTCTGCCCTTTGAACAAGCTGATTCTCCTAACTGGGCTGGATATTGGGAAAAAAGATCAATTACAAATATTCAAGTGCCTGTAACGAATTTAAAAGGGCCAGTAGCATGGACCATGTGGTGTGAACAGTAACGAGCACTCACACTCTTCAGTTTGTAAGAACATCCTGGGTAATGCTGAGTCAACACAACTCAAATCTGGTCAAAGTGTTGTC
This sequence comes from Gallinula chloropus, assembly GCF_964237585.1. Taxonomy (NCBI): domain Eukaryota; kingdom Metazoa; phylum Chordata; class Aves; order Gruiformes; family Rallidae; genus Gallinula; species Gallinula chloropus. The sequence continues at coordinate 87,540,041 of NC_140089.1, forward strand.
AAGACTGGAATGTGAAGAGCCCAGTGACCAAAGGCAAATGCCTGCATCTCACCTGAGCATCATGTGGCCCCATGCACAACTTGGGACCTGTCTTTGAGGAAGGGTGGACTGTGGCCACTGCTGTCACAGTCCTGTGTCCCATCAGAAGGGAGTCCAGAGTCTGTGAGGCTCCTGGGCTGTTTGGGATCCATCCCTGAGGCCTTGGTTCACCATCTGCACAGCATGGATGAAAGCATTTCCACTGACCATGGGGATTCTGGAAAACGCTCATCCTCAAGGACTCTATACAGACCCTAGCTAACAAGTGATGAAGCCAGCTGCCACTGCTTTGGTGGAAGGTCATTTTTTGTTGTCTTTAGTGGGTTGTCATGTAATGATATTGGGTAGCTGAGGGGTCAGCAGGACCTGTGGTTGATCCTGGAGCGGGTGGCTGCAGGGTGGCCACTCTACAGGGCAGCTTTCCCATGAGATGGGTTCTGCCCATGGGAATTGCCTGGTTTCAGCCTCTCCCTGGACCATGTTGCAGCCTGGATGAACCCCAAGCATCCCACCCCAGCAGCCCTGGGAATGGTTCTCAGCAGCTTTGGGAAAAGCACTGTTTCCTTCGATGACTAATGGTTCAAGGAACCTTGCTTTTGGGTTCAGTGTTTTCAAAACAGGAGAAGTCAGAGACCATTAGTAACTTCCCCAAGCTGTAGGATGACTCTGCATTGCCACACAACTGACCGCAGAAGGGCTTTATAAGGCAGGAGCCGGCGTCGCTGAGGGTGAAGCAACCCCTCGCCCGGCGCGACACAGGACATCGGTGGCGATGCTTGGAGCTGACTCAGGGGATCTGGGTATGGAGTGTGGTCCCTCAACCACAGTCCTCTCCCTCCTCTGACCCTCCCCCCCTCCAGCATGTGAGGGTTGCTCCGGGAAGATGCCCCGGGAAGCAGAGCAGCTACTCCTGGTGACCTTGAGCACAGGCACTGACCCCAAGAAGAGCACGCACATGGCACGGGGCTCCTCAGCACCAGGGGGCTGCCCTACACCCTCAGACCCAGAGCAGACCTGGCTCAGGGGTTAGAGCATCACTTCCAAGCAGGGTAGGGTGACCAGCACGGTCCCCCCCACGAGCAGCTAGGTGCATCCCAGCACACACTGCAGGAAGATGCTGGTCCCCAGGTGCTGGCAGGGAGGTGGATGGAGGGCAGCAGCAGAGCCACACACTCAGTAACTCCCAGCCAGAGGGTTGCCAAGAGGAAATGCACTTCCCGTAAAGCAGGCACCGCTACCCATGGGTTTGCTGGAATTGCTTGAGTGGTAATTAGGCTCCCTTAATATTGACATATTTAAATAGTTCCCAAGCGTAATGAGAGTCCTGCCCCTCTCTCCCCTCCTCCCTTCCCCAAATCTCCACAGCAAGCTTTCACTTTGAACAAGGGGCTATCTGGAGGGGCGTGACTCGCCCATGTTTTGTTTGGTGTGTGGCACGTCCAGCTGTTTCTTGCCCACGTCCCATTTATTGCATGGCACATCCAGCTGTTTCTTGCCCACGTCCTGTTTGCTGTGTGGCACATCCAGATGTTTCACCCTCACACACAGAGTACTCGGATGTGCTGCCCTGCCCCGTGAAGGCACCGTGGGCGCCTGTCCTGCAGCAGGGAAGTACAGGATGTAAGGGAGGCAACATCTCTGCTGTGCTGCCTCATGTGGGAATCTGCAGACCCCAACCCCCAGCTCGTGCCTGGATCCTGATGGGGCAGAGTGCCGTGGCACTGACATCAGTCCCACAGCATTTGTCTGTCTTTTGTTATTTATCAGATGACAAATGTCATCATAAATATGATGCTCTGTCATCAGAGCACGCTCTGTCCCCAAGACGCTCTGTCCCAAGCCAAAACAGCCCGTTCCCTTCTTATGCTGTTTCATGCATGGGACATTCTCATGATTGCTGCAAAAGGAGTGTTTTGGGGGGTTTTTTGGTTGGGTTTTTTTTTCCCTAGAAAAAGATATCTGATGCCAAACATGTGGTAGGAATCTGGGTTACTTAATGCCCTGGTTCCCTCCGTATGTGGGATGTCCCATGCATTAATTTGTCTCAGTGGATGCAAATTCAGTATCTTTCCCCACCCCAAAATAAATTTCCTTTTCTTCTGTGCTGCATGTTGGTCCCTCTGAGCATCCATCCAGAGAAACATCCAGGCATGGCTTACACCAACCCCTGCTCTCCCCAGTCCCAGGAGTGGCCTTTGCAATCATCTCCCTGGGTTCTTCTTCTCCACACCCAGGATGGGATTTTTCTGTCATCACAAGTGCTGACCCCCCCCCCACTCCAAGAGGTGACCAACCCCTCTTTGGCTTGTTCTGCTCTGTGCCCAGGGTCATGGCACCCACACAGCCTGGGCTGGGCATCCCGTGCAGCAGCTCGGGGAGGGATGGTGGTGGTGGAAAGGAACCCATCACCCTTCCCACCAGGCAGGACAGAGACAGCCACCTTGTAGAGCATCTCCCCTTCTCCAAGAGGCTTCAGTCATGCAGCCATCAGTCCAAGGGCACCTTTCCCTTCAGCCAAGCATCGTGGTGGCCGGTTTGCCACCTTGCCCTGGGGCTAAAGGAAAGAAGAGTTCCTCAGCCTTGTTTGGTGGAAGCCAAAACAGGAAAAACTCTCAGGCAGGCCACACAGCACGGCAGCAAAGCTGGCCTGGGAAACCAGTGGCTTTCCTGGGAATCTCTGTAAAGGATGGAGGAGAGGCGGCTCTTCCTCCTGGGGCTCCAGCTGGGTTGCAGTTTCTAGCACAAAAGGGTGTGGGTGCGTATTTCGGAGGGACGAGGAAGCAAAGGGAGAGGCAGCAAAGTGCCAGGGAGGTACCAGAAAGGGAGCTGGGGAGGCGCAAGGCGAAGCGAGGAGGCGCGCGGGGTGCGCGGGAGCGGCCCCAGGCAGGCTCGGGCTTGGGCCCAAGGCTGCTGCAGCCTCCCCGGTCCTGGGGTGTTCAGGGAAACGGGACTTTACGTACTTTCCCCGATTAATGCACCGAATTGCATCAAAGAAATACCCGGCTGTCATCATCGGCCTATCCTCCCAGCGAAAACGATCTTGGCAAGGCCTCCAGCGGGCCCAGCGTCCCAGGCCAACAGCCAGCAAGATGTTCGGTACAAGTTTCTTCACCTCCCATGTCTTTCATCATCTCCCACACTCACCCCACCAACCTGCCATCCCCAACGTTACTGTCGAGGCAGGAGGCAGCTAGTGAGCAGGGAGACTCTTGAAACTTGCAAGGGCAGAGCTGCAAGGGCACCGCTGAGGACCCGGACCCCCATCCCGCTGTTCCAAGGCCCAGCCCTGCACCTGGCCTTCCCCTGGGAGCACAACACGCCAAACCCTCTGCTGAGGCTCTTAACTGAGGGGATTTGCTGAGAAACTTCTAGTCCTTGTGGTGCATCGTTGGGGGCGGTGAGGGCACTGCTAGGACTGCTTGGCCACATTGCCCAGCTTCTTCATAAGACCCACATCCCAAACCATGGAGAGCTGAGGGGAAAAAAAAACAACCCATCTCAGTCAAATGCTGCCAGCAGATCTCTGCAGGCCGTGATTTTGGATGTCTCAGATGTTTCAGGATGCTCTCCATCCTACCCTACCTACTTTTTTTGTGGAGTAAAGGTCTGCAAGGGCACCAACTGTTGCTGCCTTTGCCGACAGTGGGTGCAGACCAAGTAGGTGAAGGTAAAGGTTTCGCAGGACCAGGTCTTAAATTGTTTTGACCAGAACACGTCTGCCATCAAAGCTTATCAGAGCCAGTCCTGATCTGAAGTACCTACATTCAGAAAGCGTTTTTGGTCTCTGCTGGCTGTCGGGCAGCCCAAGGCCACGGGACAAGGCACAGGGTTTCAGATGCAGGTTGGAGGGAAGGCTCTGGGACACGATACCGAGGGCTGGGTGATAAGCTGCCCCGGCCAGCCCCAGTGTGAGGAGCTGGGAATGGGGTTTTGGGGGGGGACACAACTTCTTCCTTGTTCCTAACTTCAGCGGGAGCAGAGGGTTATACAACAGCGAGGCAGATGGAAATGTCACAACAGCGAGCTTGGCAGCTGCACAAACACAACTAATCTGCCCCGGTTTAGTGCTCGTAGCCACAACATAAACATACGCGCCACACAAGGTAATAGATGAGGTAAATCCCTCATCGGCAGCCTCATTACACGGGGCGTGCTGCCGCGCCGCCCGCGGCTCCCGCTCCCCAGCACCCTCCTGCCGCCCTCCCAAACCTCCAGCGTGGCGCCCAGCTCGGCTGGAGGGGATGAAACCAGCTTGGGAAGAGCTTGGCATCCCCCCCCCCGCCCCCCCGAAGTGTCTACCTGAGGTGAGGACTTGCCCATCACCTCTTTATAGATGTAGAGGACCACAGGGCACCCACACAGCCCCAAACAGAGTTGTGCCCCCACTGGTGTCCCTTCAGCAGGCGAGGTGGTGCTGTGAAAGGGACTCCTCTTACAGGTAGCAGTGAGATAACGAGTGGCAACGATGCAGCATCTCTGACATACAATATATATATATATATATGTATTCATCACATACACCCATGCTGCCTGTCAGGTCTGGGACCCTTCCCAGTGAATTTTTTTCCTAATTAGTAGAATTTTGGGTCAGGACCAGGGTTTCTAGTTTATTCTCCAGCACCGCTCCTAAACGGACTTGATGAACTATCAATCACACAGCTGCACAGAGGCAGTGACAAGAAGTGGGGGTTCTTGTTTAAAAATGGCAGTTTCTTCCTCAAATAGTCAAGAAGGACCCCCTGCCACCTGTCTCTACCCCTGTGGAGAAGTTGGTACCCTCAAATGTGGCATCAACTCATCCATCCCTGTGCTCTGGCCTCCTACCTTCAAATGTGGCATCAACTCAACTCATCCATCCCTGTGCTCTGACCTCCTACCTTCTTTTTTGATCTGGGGAGGCATGGGCCACACTCTGCCCACTTCTTCCCCAGTAAAGGGTCACTTTTCAGGAGGACATCACCTCTATCCTCCTGAGGCCGCCCCTTGGTCTCGTTGGCCGCAGGGTGCTGGACATGGGCCCCTTGGCTTTGCTGCTGATGGATGCTGGTGTGGCTCTGGTGAGGCTGAACATCCCTGTGTAGCACAGCTAATTAAAGGCAGAAACAGAAGCTTCCCCATGAGTGACAGAAGTGCTGCTGGCAAACACCTTCTGGGGCTGTGGTAGGGATGGACCTGCTGCAAATCCACTGCCCGGACAGACCAGCTGCTCCACCAGAACAGTTTCCAGCCCCAAACGGGACAGACTCAAAGGGCTGGGAGAACATTTGTCAAACATCTGTTAAGAACTGCTTTGGTCCTACAGTAATGGTTCTCTAGGATGTTCAAGTGGCCTCTGAAACTGCTAATGGGTCCTTGGAATCATAGGCTCACAGACTGCTTTAGGCAGGAAGGGACCTTCAAAGCCCATCTTGCCCCACCCTGCGGTGAGCAGGGACACCTTTAACTACAGCAGGTTGCTCAGAGCCCCATCAGGCCTGACCTTGAATGTCTCCAGGGATGGGGCCTCCACCACCTCTCTGGGCAGCCTCTGTCAGTGTCTCACCACCCTCAGAGTGAAGAACTTCTTCCTAATGTCCACCCAAACCTGCCCTACCTCTAGTTCAACACCATCACCCCTCGTCCTATTGCTCCATGCCCTTCAGGAAACCAAAGCAGGTTGAAAGAAGAAAGATGATGAAAGAAAGACCAGAGGCAATCCCATTTCATGTGACGTTGGTGACACTTGTGTTCCCCCAGGGCTGCTGGGGACATGGGTTTTATGAGCTTACTCCATGCCACCTTCACCAGGACCTGCCACTTTCCCGGTCCAAATGTTCTCTGCCAGGATGGAGAAGCCCAGCAAGGAGATAAAGGCAGCCCGAGGTTTATGACTATTGTTTAGGTCAATAATGTATTGATTATGTATTTTGTGGGCTAAAAGGTTGACCTTTTAAAGGGCAATTGGCGCCTGCAACATTTGATTTAGGAGAAAGAAAGGAATTTTAATTTAATTTTCACTTTGTACTTCACTTGGGAGGAACTTGCAGATGCTTTTTCTTGGGGGAGTGTGAATATTTTTTCCTTGGAGCCATCACAAAGAGGTAAAGAAACCTCATTTCAGGGTAAAAACGTCTCTGTTGTTTCACCTCACTGCTCAGCACTGCAGAGACATGCAGAAGGCACCAGGCACTAAGCAGAATGTTTACTCTGATGCTCAGCATGGTGGTTTAACCCCAACCACTAACTAAGGACACGCAGCCAAATAAATCAATTCACCATGGTTTGGAAGATCCAGCTTTGTCCCTGGATGGTTGGTTCAGCCAGCTGAGTATGAGCCAGCTGTGTGCCCAGGTGGCCAAGAAGGCTTGGATCAGGGACAGCGTGGCCAGCAGGACCAGGGAGGGGACCATCCCCCTGCACTCAGCACTGGTGAGGCTGAACCTCAAGTGCTGGGTTCAGGTTCAGGCCCCTCACTACAAGAAGGACATTGAGATGCTGGAGCGTGTCCAGAGAAGGGCTACAAAGCTGGGGAAGGGTTTAGAACCCAAGTCTGATGGGGAGCGATTGAGGGAGCTGGGATTGTTTAGTCTGGGGAAAAGGAGGCTGAGGGGAGAGTTCATCACTCTCTGCAGCTCCCTCAAAGGTGACTGTAGTGAGGTGGGGTGAGTCTCTTCTCCCTGGTAGCCAGTGACAGCACAAGGGGAAATGGTCTGGAGTTGTGTCAGGGGAAGTTTAGGTTGGACATCAGGAAAAATGTCTGTACTGAAAGGGCTGTCAGGTGCACAGGCTGCCCAGGGAGGGGCTTGAGTCACCATCCCTGGAGGGGTTTCAAAGAAGAGCAGATGTTGTACTTGGTGACATGTAGGTGACATACTAGTGTTGGACCTGGTAGGGCTGGATAGGTGGTTGGACTTGATGATCTTGGTTGGTCTTTTCCAAGTGAAACCATTCTGTGATTCCCCTCATCCTCTGGTTCAGTAGAGGCCACCAGCTCTGATGGGGCTGAGCACCCCAGGTCCCCTGTACCCCCAGCATCCGCCCTGGGTGGGAGCCCAGGTGGGGGTACAGCAGGCTGGGATGCAGGAGCTGCACTGGGAATGGGGATGGACCCTGCCAGTGGCTTCAGGGATGAAAATAGAAGCAGCAGCATGAGGACAGCTGTTCCTACTTTAAATTGCCAGTTTTTCATAAGCTGTTTAGCTCTTTGAAAATGATTTGTTTCAAAGGAGGAGGGGCTGGGACAGCATCATTGGGAACGTCACTGAGCTTGTCACTGCTCTGCAGCTCCTCAGACACTGAGAGTCCTCCAATTTCCACCCCTGTGCCATTGAATTTAGGGTTTTCAGCAGCACAAAGTGACTGTGAGGAAGACTGAAGCCTGCCATTTAGTTTGCCAAGACAGCTGGCAAGACCTTCACGTACAGCTGAACATTTCATCACGTCTGCCAAGTCATATTCATTTTTGGATTAATTTTAAGACAGTTTTTAAAGTGATGATGAAGGATTATGCCCTGTGCTTCAGCAGCATTAGAAAAAATAAAATAATAATAATAATAATAAAAGAATCTCTCCTTTAAAATACTCATCCAAACTGTCCCAGTTTGGCAGCTCAGTGGCGAGTTTGATTTATGATTTGGAGGGATTCACCAACAGTGACATTTTCTCATACTCATTTCATGTCATTTATCTGAGTACATGTGAGTGCTGGCACGACCCGTGGGTGGTAGGCAGTGACTTCAAATATTAAACAACGTGGCTACTTGAAGCAATTCATTTACATCAAGGCAGCACAGCCCTGGCATATGAAAAGCATCCTTCCAGCGACAGGATAGTGTCTCTGATTAAATGCTTATAAGCTCTTTGAGCTGTAATCTCAGCTGGAGCCTTGCAGCTTGGAATTAACTACTCCCAAAGTATTTACAACACAGTTACTCCAGAGTGGTCCCGGGTCCTCCCAGTGAAGGGAAGCCAAAACCTGTAGCCAGGGATCAGTGAAGGAGGGATGTGGCTCGTGTTGCTGCTTTTGAGACTCTGGCTCATGCAAAATTCCTCAAAACTTCCAGAATTACCTTAAATCATTGTGTCCACAGCCTGTAGCTCCTCCCTGCCCTTCTCCAAAGGAGTTGCACCCAAAGTCACAGGAGGAAGCACAGCTCTGGCCAGCTGAGGTTGTAAGAGTTGTCCTTTTGTCTTTAAAATATCAATATCTTCTGATTATGCTGTTATCAGTGTAATGAATGACGCTGGTGACATGTGCCCACCCCCCCCACACCCCATGAAGGACCATCCCAGGGAAGTGCTGCTGCATCCCAGTGATGCCAAGGCCTGGGGATGCCTGGGGACGTCCTGCCAATGTTGTGGGTTTTTGTTTTTCCTGAAAAAGTTAGAAAAAACCCTAAACAAGCTCCCTGCTTTCATCATCGTTCCCTGGAACCCCGGTACTATCCATGTGCTGCTGCCCCCAGAGCACTGCTGCCTGTCCTGACACCAGGAACGAATGGTGCCAGGACACCATGGGTGAATGAAGGATTCCTGGGGTTGAAAGCCAGCCTCCTAGCCAAGCCCAAAACAACTGCCAGCCCCGTGCAGAAGAAATAACCTTGTGAGACCCAGGACAGCCTGCCCCTCAGATTTTCACCTCAAGGGACATCTGCGCCTCACTGAGAGCTCACAGCCACCATGGCTTCTGCTAGAAGATGTCCAGAAGATGCTGCTTCATTATCCAGATGCTCAGGATGCCCTGAGACACTTTGCTGCCAAGGGCTTCTTGGCAGGAAACCCAACCGGCTGCGCCCAACCAGCTCCTTGTGGTCGAGATGGAGCTGTCTGCATGGATCCTGCACATGCATCTGGAGGTCATCTCTGGTGGAGCCAGGGAGAACATCCCTCCCATCTAACCAGCTGCCTGCAACTTGCCAGGGGATGGAGATTTTCCCTCCCCTTTGAGTGACATTTGACTGCCAACCACGTCAGGAGTTATTAGGTCTGTGTCAAGCTGCTGAATACAGCCTCAGGGATTGTCTCTTGCGTCATTAAAGGGAAAAGAGCCCTCTTGGAAACTTTTGGGTGCTGGTACGAGCACGATACAGAATTCAGCCTGATAGTGTTGCCTGGGAGAAACCTCAGAGACCAGAAAAAAAACCTTCTTGCAACTTCCAGCCCAAGTGAGAAGCTCCCTGCACTGAACAAGCTGTTGCAAGATTAGTGCCCCGGTCCGGATCTTTGCACCCCAATCTGGGCTTGGGGAGGAGAGGGGGGGGGGGAGAGAGACCACAACCATGAACAGGAATGTACTGAGTAAACATTTCCTTCCTCCCAGCCTGATACCTCTGCTGGGGCTGTTGCGTGTCGCTATCAGACACGCAGCTGTAGATGCTGCTGGCTGCGAGTCACTCCGCTGTGATAACAGATAACAATGACTAGAACGATGACAACCAGAAGAGCCTCCCCCCAAATTCACAACCAACCCAGCACAGAAGCACCTGTGACCCTGATTTTTATGGTGCTAAGGGGTAGCCAGTTTTAAAGCTGGCTGGGCAAGGTGGGTAGGGCCCGCAGACTGGGGAAGGGTTTACACTGGTCAGTGTGGCTCTATGGAAAACTCTTGGTCTTCAAGCCTGGGTTGCCACAGGCTGAGCCCTGGCAATGGGAAGGGAGCCTGGGGCTAATGATAAGGTGGCACTTGACCTTTTGCTGGCCCAATTTAGACCAGACGTGTGCAAGACCAAAACTAGCAGAAGGGGTTGTGTGAAAAGCTGTAGAGTTTCCAAAGAAGCGAAGTTTGGGGGGGTGGGGGTGGTGAGGGGTTGTTTGCTTCTTCCTTTCCTGTTTAACTGGTAGATCAACAATCTAGCAGGCACGTAGAAAACAGTTTGGGTTTGTTTTTGTTGGGTTTCTACCTCCCCCACCCCCCCCTTATAATTTGTTTAATGCTCTTCTGTTTCAGGCTGAGAAATGCCACAAGATCTGGAAGGGTTTTGGTCTGGACTCAACTTGTAGCTTCCAGCCCACCACCTTGTTCTCACAGTGAGATCTCAAGAGTGATCTCTCAATTAAGGTAGGACAACTTCCCCCTCATCAGGGGGACACGTGCAGCAGGCTTCATGTGCAGAACCTCTGCTTCACGAACCCCTCACACAGCACCTTGTGTTTCCTGCCTGTTCTCCCAAAAACTTCAGACCCAGAGGGGGCTCGTGGAAAGGATGCTCCTCTGAGTTTGGACTGAGCAGGCTTACCTTCTTTCCCAAAAACCTGGGGATTCCCTCTCTACTACTATTCTGCTACTCCGGCTGCCCAAGCAGATGGTGCCACAGTACCACTCTCAGAGCAACAATAAGGGTACTTCAGAGCTAAGGACCTGGTAGAATACCCAACCCCCCAAGCCAGGGAGACACCATCTGCCTCAATGGTGTGGCCAGAACAACGGGACGGAGCAACTGAGGGTGCAGCAACACATCACGTCTGGTCAGGTGCGAAGGTGACAGTCCTGCCCCTCCATGTGACTGTGTGTTCCCTGTGCCTCCTCCGGCTTTACCTGCTGTGACCACAGGAGTTACATTGGGAAGAGGTCTCCACTGGCTGGGATTCCCCATGAAATGTCTTAGGGATGCAGTTCCATGGTGGTTTGGGCAGGTTAGGGTGATGGTTGGGCCTGATGACCTGGAAGGTCCCTTCCAACCAAGACAATTCGAGGGTTCTGTGGCACTGCAACATGCCACATCCCTTCTGTCACCCAGCAGAGATTCAAACAGCCAGCTGCTTGATACAACAAATAAAACAACGTTATTTCCCTTGCATGTCATGGGGAAGGTTGTGAAACCTCACGTGGATCAGGTCTGCTGGCCCCATGTCACCATGTGGCAGCTGTCACATAAACCAAACACAACCACAGCCCGTAGGAACTGTTTAGTTTTTATTTTTCTTTATTAGGCATAATAAATCTTTCACACAAAGTAATGAAAAGGATCCTTAAGGTGATACTTTACAGATCTGAAGGAAAACAAGAGTATTTGTGACCAGGCCAGACTGCAGACTTCAGGCCACCGTCAGACCAGAGAGCTGACGGGGCTATCATGGATTTCAGCATCGATCTTGGTCTGGCTCAGCTACCTCAGCCTTGGATCGTGACTCCAGCTGTTCTGAAACAGCTGGGTCCTGGGACCATAGCTCGTTAATTAAACCTGTTCCTTCTGCACTTTGATTCAATCTCATCACAAGAGGAGGGCGAGAAGCAACTTACCGTGCGACTCCCGCACTGGTTCAGCAGCTTGGTTTGACCTATCCCCTCAGACTGCTGGTTTATGTGCCCTTCTCTTGATGAAAAAACCCTTTTAAATAAAGAAAATTCGGGTTCCCTCCAGCCTGACACCCCAGTGGATAAGCATCTGCCCTGGCTGTCCCCAGGTGCTCCACTTCTGCTGCAGGCAGCGGGGTGGAGGATGCTCACCTCAGGGCAGGTCCAAGTGCTCACCCAGGGTTAAGCCAGACAAAAACTCATCCCAGGAGCTTCAGCATCCAGAGTTTAAAAGTGCATCTCCAGACTGACCTTTCCAGAGGCTGGGCAGCTCTGCCGAGTCACAGATACTCTTTAGCCTTTTCATGAAGAGAGAATTAGAAATTGCTACAGTAACCAAGAAGAGTCATTATCCCCATTTGACGTCTGCTCAAAGACAATACAAAGCAGATCCAGAACACCACATCACCTGACGCGCAGCTCAGTTACGGTTCACTCATTGCTGTGTTCTCCTAAGGAAAGAAAAATAACCAAACCTGCATCTCCACACTTAATATTGCCTTTTCTTGAAAGCTTCTGCCATTTTGAAAGTCCTAAAAGCTCCCAGGCTGGGTATGTTGCTTGCAGCTATATGTAAGTAAAATTGGAAAGCTTTTTTTTGTCTCTTTTTTTTTTTTCCAAAAAAATTTTCTTTTTAAAGCCACCATTTCCATCCCTGTAGGATTGAAATGGACTTCCACTCCTAAACAAGCAGATGAAAAGGAAAGTACAATCCCAGTGCATCCTTCAGGGCTTGTTGGGTTTTTTTTTTAGAAAGGGTGTGAGAAATTCTACTTAAAAGCCACTCAAAGGACGGTCTGAAAGCAAATGCACCCGCTTCAGGTCGGTAATAGAATAGGCTGGAGCAGGCAGTGAGTACAGGGGGTTGCCATGTGTGTTCAGGAGTGAATTCCTCTGTATTTATGTTTTTGGCATGCCATGCACTGGTGACGGTCTCCACAGAGCCGCAGGTGGGAGTGGGAGAGTGTTTGCATGCATGTGCAACAGGCACCATTGGGAGCCTCCCCAGAGAAGAAAAGATCCTGGCTTTGGAAAACAAGGGTGCTCTTTCAAAACCAGGTCAAGCCTTTTCTTTTTGTTCTTCCAACTGCAGAAACAGGTACATCAGGAAAGGATGCCTAAAACAAGGTGTCGGGGGGAATAATAATAATAATAATAATAATGATAAAAAAGAGAAGTATTCTACATTCAGATAAATTTATACTTCTGCCATAAAACCTTTCATAGCAAAGGGGGGATTTTCAACCCAGAACTCTGCCAAGGATCCCCATGACACACTGTCACCATGACACACATTTTTACAGAACACTGCTCTATTTTACAATCTCATAACTATTTTCTTTGGAGATTCCTGCCCCTCCCTCCCCATTCAACATCCAGGAACAACTTTTGCAGAGAAGCCTGTAAGGAACCTGACTTGAAAGTCGGTGTTTCCAGCCCTCTGCAGAGCGCCTGCCAGTTCGGCAGCAGCGAAAAGGACTTGGACAAACATTTTGATATCTAAATCAAGTGTTTTGGCTCTGCCTGGGAGCTCATCTGATGAACACGCTGCTTGCTCGCTCACTCTGATGGCAGCGCAGGCACCACTCGAGCAGCTGCAGCCTTGCCAGCGCCACCAAAACGAAGGGCTGTGAGTGAAAGCAGGGGACTAGGGAAGGAACAACCCATGGCAGAATCCTACGGACCACAGAAAGCTTGACCCAAGGCAGCTGCCTCTCCTGAAAGAAAGGGAAACACAAACGCCGCTTCCAAATCACAGCCCGCCACCTCTTTCCTCATTTACCCCGCTGAGTTAAAAGAACAATCAGGTTTGTGGTTGGTAGTAACATCACACCCCATGTGTAAGGCCTCATTTTCATCAAACAAGCTCTAGGTTACAGGACTATAAACACAAGGCTGCCTACAAGCCATCAGTTCCTCACACCACAGTCCGCTGCCAGCGCGCCGCGCGGCAACCAGCTTCCGGAAGAGGGATGTTGGACTGTACACTAGCAGCAAGCTTCATTCTCCTTAAGCTTTGGGGTGGGGGGTGCACGCTGGAGTGGGGGGAGGGGGGGGTCACGTATCAACAACGCGGTGAGGAGTTTCATTTTTCTGTAAGAAGACGGGAGTTGAGTTGGCCTGGCCGGGGCATCTCCGTTCAGCCGGAGTCCATCGTGAAGAGCTGGATGTCGTGTGGGTTCCAGTACAGGGCCACGGCAGAGTTGTAGACCAAGGACCAGACGTAGGGGATGAAAAACTCCTCAGGCTGCTCCTCCTCCACGTACTTGAACTTCAGCTCGGGGAACTTCTGCAATGACAAAGCAGAGCCGGCTGAGGGAAGGCTGAGGGAAGGCTTGTGTGAGGCCAACACGTGTCCCCCCTCCTGAAAACACTGAAGGTCTGGTGAGAAAAGTAATGGGAGGAACCCAACCATTAGACCCCAAGGAAAATATTTACAGGATAAAGAGTAGGTTCATAATCTCCTCTTTGAACTGAGTGCTACATCAGCGGGTCGTGCTCAGCCCTTTCAGCACCGGTCACACTCGATTTGCCTGTTAACAAAGACTCAGTGAGTGCATCACAACCCCGACACAAAGGTCTTAAGGGAAAGTGTTGCAAACGCCTCCTCGCTCCTGCCCACACAGACTGCTTCATCCCAGCCTTCCCTAAAAAGCCCTCTGCTAGCACTTGCCCTCAGCTCCTTAGCAGGAGAATCCTTTGGAAAGGGTAAGAGGTGTTTTCAGGAGCCCAGTGGCTTTGCAAACTGTGTCTTCCCCTCTAATGCTCAAACAAATCGGGCATGCACAAGTTTTGGGGAGGAAAATGCTCTTCACACAGGAAGTAGGGTGGGAAGCGTGGCTGGGGTCCGTGGGTGGGCTCCCAGAGCCCACTTCCACTTCTGCCACAGGTTCCTCTGTAGTTTTGGCTTGGTCATGACCTCTGTGCCTTGACTCTCCCAGTGTGGGTGAGCACGCAGAACGACTCTACCCACATATCGCTGTGGCAACTGAAGTGCAGAACCCGGCAAGCTCCTCAGGCATCCATCCCACCTCAGCTTTGGAGGCTGCAGCCCCAAGACCTGAGCACGCAGACCCTGCTGCAGATACCTCCCACCCCTCCTGGAAACTTCAGGCTAGGCAATACTGTTCCCACAAGAGCCCTGTTTGTCAATACCAGCAAAACGCTTCCAGAAAAAGATGGGAAGGACCTGGGGGTGCTGGTGGGTGACAGGGTGGTCATGAGCCAGCAGTGTGCCCTGGGGGCTGAGAGAGCCAGTGGGATCCTGGGGTGTATCAGGAGGAGTGTGGCGAGCAGGTCAAAGGAGGGGATCCTCCCCCTCTGCTCTGCCCTGATCAGACCCCATCTGGAGTGTTGTGGCCAGTTCTGGGCTCCCTGGGATCAACCAGCCAGGGATCTCCTGGAAAGAGTCCAGTGGAGGCTACAAAGATGCTGAAGGTCCTGGAGCATCTCCCCTGTGAGGAAAGGCTGAGGGACCTGGGGCTGTTCAGCCTGGAGAAAAGAAGCCTGAGAGGGGATCTGATCACTGGGTATCAATAGCTGAAGGGTGGGACACAGGGGGACATGGGCAGCCTCTTCTCAGTGTCTGTGGGGACAGGAGAAGGGGCGATGGCTGCAAGTTGCAGCACAGGGAGTTCCACAGCAATGTGGGGAAGAACTTCTTCCCAGTGAGGGTGAGGGAGCCCTGGGACAGGCTGCCCAGGGGGTGTGGAGTCTCCTTCTCTGGAGAGATTCCAGCCCCGTCTGGACACCGACCTGTGTGACCTGTCCTAGGGACCCTGCTTTGGCAGGGGGTGGGACCCCATGATCTCTGGAGGCCCCTTCCCACCCCTACAGCTCTGTGGTTCTGTGGTTCTGTGAATTAACACACATGGGATGTGCCAGGCCAGCCTGGCGTACCCGGATGGGCACGCTGCATCCTCAGGTTCTTCCCTTTCTCCCTCCCAGGAGCAGCGTGTGCACTGCAACCCCACTGGGTGTGTACGCCTGTGTTTTGGGGAAGGGCTGAGCCTGCTTTCCTACCCTGCTCTTCAATGATTTTATCTGCTTCTAGATGTTGCCCGTGTCAAGAGCTTGGCAGAGCCTCAGATAAAAGCCGCATTACACCGATCACCGGGGTAAGATAAAACATGACCCATTTTATTATTTATAAGGCTGTGGCTACGACTAAGAATAAACTCTGTGGTGTGACATGATCAGAACAAGCACAGCCATGGCTAAGAAGCCTCCCTGCCCATTAATAATGAAGGGACACCCTCTTGTCTTCCTTGAGCTTGGCGTCCTGTTCCCTTGCGCGCCGGTACAAGACCCTTCTGGCTGGAACAGTGAAGAGCCACTTCTTGGCCACGTGGCCTTCAGGGTCATTCAGCTTTTACCTATCCACTTTATTTGGATCCTCAGGAGTCAGAAAAGATGGAAGCTACTCCAGTCTTGCCTTGTGTGGCTGCCATTGCTGGAGCAGTTCGGTGCAACTACTGAGCGCAGACTGACTCCAAGTCACAAAGGTGCCACCCACATTATACTTTAGGAGGAAAGTGTCCCCAAGCACAGGCTCACTCAGCCACATGCCATCTCCTACACTGATGAGGATGTCAGTGTCACATCCCAGTATGCTCCAGTGTTCTGGATTTGCTATGGTTTGGCTTACGCTGGGATCAGGTCCCTCACCACAGCTCCTCTCGGCTAGACACCAGTATTTAGCCTGTGAGGAACCATTCTGGCAGCTGGCCTGGCTGCCATTTTGTCCTTGGATGATTTGGGAACATGTGGGGGGAGCTCATCTTCACAGCAAGGGAGGGGGGACAGTACTGTTTCCAGCCCTATTATCTCTGTTTAGGGAACCGAGGCAGCCAGAAGAAAAGGTTGTTAAAGGCACTTCTGCATCTAACTCCTGTTGAGTTCAAAGCCCAGAACCTCAAAGGTGCATCAGCAACTTTCGTTTCCTGTGCCAGACATGCAGTTTGTGGTAGAGGAGCTCTCCCATAGTCCTTGCATGCCCCCAAGTAATTTTCTCCCTCCCCAAGTCTGTTTCGACCAGCCCATTTAATCTTTCCACCTCATTTTGTTTCCTCTCTCTCGGGTGTCTTGCACCCGTACTCACCGCTGTCTCACACTGTCTCCAAGCCTCCTCCCACCCCCATCTCCCTTCCACTGCATCTTCACGGTCTCTCTTGACTGCATCTTTCTATTTTGCACTTGCCCAAGCTGTTTTCTCACCAGCCTTGTATGATTTGTGGAGCCTCCTTCTCTGGGGAGAATTAAAACCTGCCTGGATGTGAGCCTGCTCGAGGTGATCCTGCTTTGGAGGTGGGTGGGTTGGAGACGACAATCTCCAGAGGTCCCTTGCAGCTCCTACAGTTCCACAATTCTGTGATTCCCCCTTTTCATTAATATCCTTTACCCACTCCACCTCAGCTCCAAGACCTCGAGCTCTGCCCATCTTCCCCCTCTGCCATCCCATCCCTCCTCTCTGCAGATTAAGCCTCAACTTCACTCAACCCCCAAAGCAGATTTTTTTAATGTATTTATTTACTTTTTTTAAAAAAAAAACCCTGATATTCTACCCTGCTTATCCTCCATGTAATCTTCCCCACTTCCCTCCTAAATGCTTCCTGACTTGTGGTCAGTGTAGACAGGAACACGTTCAGTTCAGCATTGCATCAGCAGAATGAATGGTTAAACCTCATGATTAAACCACTGCAACATTTCCTAGCACAGAAGAACCCTTACACAGCTGTCATTCTTCACCCCGAGGGTGGCTGCACGCCAGGACTGCAGCCTGCAGTACTCCTTCTAGGAGGGAAGGAGGGGGGAAAAAAAGAAGTGATTAAGGATGCTAATTTGAGTCGAATTAAACACAGATAACTTTTCACACCTTCAGGGTCACCAATTACAGGCTACTGGTTTTGAAAACACTCAAAGCACCAGCCTGGGACTGTTCCGGACTCTCACGTGGTTTAACAAACACCTTCAGCTTTAGAAGAGTAAAAGAGCGTTAGAGGCTTGAGTAGTTACACCTGAGATGCTCAGTGCTCGCTACCCCATCACCTCCCAGCTGGAAGGACAGGGTAAGATAAACCAGGCAGCATTCATGCTGTGGGGCATCAGCAGCCAGGCATTGATTTTATTGCTCAGTCTTTCTTCAGACTGATCAATGTTGCCATCCATGGCGATCGTGCCGTCGCAATTTAATAATCAATTTCAGATTAAGACTGCAGCTCGCTGCAGTCAGCCCACATTTCCTCACTCCCAACATAGGCCCTGAGCAGTCTGCAGGTTTATCTTGGGAATGCAGGCAGGGATAATGGGGGTTTGAAGGAGAGATGTAGCACATGTTGCTGTTGCACGCACACAGCTTCATGTCGTTAGAAAAAGAAGGGGAGCAATGGCAGAAAGGACCTTCTTGCAAAGGTCCCCCTGGAGAGTGGGTCCAGGATGGCTCAATGTGTAGAATCCCAGAGTCACAGAATCACAGGGGTTGGAAGGGGCCTCCAGAGATCATGGGGTCCAACCCCCTGCCCAAGCAGGGTCCCTAGGACAGGTCACACAGGTCGGTGTCCAGGCGGGTCTGGAGTCGCTCCAGAGAAGGAGACTTCACACCCCCTGGGCAGCCTGTCCCAGGGCTCCCTCACCCTCACTGGGAAAAGTTCTTCCCCATGTTGGTGTGGAACTCCCTGTGCTCCAACTTTCAGCCATCACCCCTTGTCCTGTCTACACAGAGCACTGAAAGGGGGCTGCCCATTTCCCCCTGCATCCCATACTTAAGATATTTATAAACATTAATAAGGTGCCCCCTTAGTCTTCTCTCCAGGCTGAAGAGTCCCAGGTCCCTCAGACTTTCCTCACAGGGGAGATGCTCCAGGCCCTTCAGCATCTTTGTAGCCTCCACTGGACTCTCTCCAGGAGATCCCTGTCTGTTTGATCCCAGGGAGCCCAGAACTGGCCACAACACTCCAGGTGGGGCCTGAGCAGGGCAGAGCAGAGGGGGAGGATCCCCTCCTGTCACCTGCTGCCCACACTCCTCCTGATACACCCCAGGATCCCATTGTCTCTCTCAGCCCCCAGGGCACACTGCTGGCTCATGGCCACCCTGTCACCCACCAGCACCCCCAGGTCCTTCTCCACACAGCTCCTCTCCAGCAGGTCACCCCCAGCCTGCACTGATACAAGCAGTTAATTGCTTGCATTGCCAGCAAGACATGGAGAATTCGACTTCCACCTGAGTAACTCACACCCAGCTCCCTGAGGCGACTGTCATTATCTGTGGCTGCGTGATGGCCATGTTTTGTCACTCATTAAGTAAGAGAAAGAGGCCCAGCACAGAGAGAGAACTTCTGCACCGGGCTCTGTGGTGCAAGATTTACCACTGTTAAGAGACAAAACTACTTGTACTGCTCCAGTACCAGGGTGTTCACCGGCAGCGAAATCCGGTAACATTCAAAGTCATCAGATTTCAGTAACCTTAAAACGCTTCTGCCCCATCAGACTGATTTAAAGCAGCTTATAACTGCAAGGGTTGAACAGCAGTGCCACAGCGCCTCAAGAGTTTTTGGGCAGGGGTCAGTTCAAGGAACTTTACATTCACCCCTCTGCCGTTCACCTCCCGCACGCTCGGCTGCCAAAGGAGTGACCAGGCGCCTCAGACAAGACAGGAGGTGACACCGAGCGTGTGTTCCAGGAGAGTTGTCAAACCAGAGGTCACAGGAGCCTCAGGGCGCTGCCAGGAAACACCCCAGCC
The DNA here is from genome assembly GCF_964237585.1 of Gallinula chloropus. NCBI lineage: Eukaryota > Metazoa > Chordata > Aves > Gruiformes > Rallidae > Gallinula > Gallinula chloropus. The sequence goes on from NC_140089.1 coordinate 87,559,090, forward strand.
CTGTTATCTTCTGCTTTGCTGCTGTGCCCAGCTTAATCCCAGGAAGGAATATGCTGCCCAGCCGGGGACACCCAAGCCAACCTGAATTTTAGCACTTTCCACTCCAAGGTGTCTTTATCAGCAGTCTGAAAACCAGAGGAAAAGTCTTGGCATGGGATAGATCGTGCCTCCTTTCTCCCTCACAGCCCTATTCCTCCATCTGGTTTGGCATCAAGAGATGTACAAACAACTTCGTTATCCCTTTGTTTCACTATCTGAGTTCTTGAACTCGTTGCCCTGACATAAATGGGTCCAGCAGAGCGGCTATTTGCATTTCCCTTTAGTCATAACAAAAGCAGAGAGAACCCCTGCTAGCTTAAACCAAAGCAACCTGAGGCAGCACTTGAGAACTCGGTAGCCGGAGGAAACGCCAGGATTTTGACTGCTCGGCTTCAAGACAGACACCCCTTATCAGCTCTGGTGAATCAACCTACCACAGCACCCTATCTTGTTTTCTTCTGCCAGACAAAGCAGAAGTCAGATTTAGTGGTTGGGACGAGGGTATAAACTAGACAGACCAAGAACTTCGCAGACTGTCTGGGCTGTCAATCATATGATTCGATGAAAAACCACAGGAAGTCCGATGAACAGATGCAGAACTGAACTGCAATAACTCCCCTACCACAGCAGTTCAACAACATTGGGGCTTTTTTTCCCCCCCTTTTTTCTCTTTTTTTCTTTTTCTATTTTCTTTTTCTCTTCAGTTAACGATTAGGAAGATAGCATCACAGCCAGCCAACTGCTCCTGGCACAGCTCCAGGCAACGCAGTGGCATCTGAGCTAGAAGACTTTAAGCCATGTATTAAATAAAAAAAAAAACCCCTTTCCCCTCAGAAATGAACCATCAGAGCTGCTGTGAGGCTGCTGTGTCATGTCAGTGGGTGATGTCCACCCAGATGACATAAGCAAGGGCAGATGGAGATGCTTTAAGAGCAACGGAGTGAAGCTGTGTCTCTGCTCATTCAGTGATCCAGGTGCTTTACTGGATGAAAGGAAACGGAGCAGCTGCTGTGGGAAAGGAAGAAATCAAAGAACCAGATTAACGTACAACTGGAGAATCTGCTTCTCCTTGAGCCCTTAGTTGGGAACACTGGTTTAGGAAGCAGCAGTCAGATGCAGGCCAGTATTTTCAAGAGTGTCTGAGCGGTTTAGGAGAAAACTACCAATTCCAAAGGTGTCTGAACACATCTGGGAGTCAAATGCACAGCAACTTCCCATCAGTTTTAACCTCCAAAGCCTTTTTGAAAACAGGATTGGTGTGCATTCCAAAAGCTTGTGAGTCTCCTTTGGTAGCCTAATGACATGCCATCAAACGTGCTTCACCTTGCCTCAGTTGAATACAGCAACCTTGCCTGGGGAGCGTCCCTGGGATTGGACCTTGTCAGACAAATGTATCAATGGGCAAAGAAAAGGAAAAAAAGGAGGAAAAAGAAAAGGTTGGATTCAGTGCCACACCAAGTCTTCATTACAGGTGTCATAAGGAATGTCTATTCCTGAACTGGCAAGGTTTAGTCCTACAACATGCCTTGCACTTAACACACCAGCCCACAAGGAGTTTGGGCTGGGGAAGGATGCTTATATTGCTCTGCACCATCTACAGTGAAATCTGGTCCCCAAAATCCAAATCTGAGGCAAATTAAAGGCCAATGATCTTGATAATGACTCAGCGGGTCAAACCTGCTACACTATTCATAACACTGATATACATAAGTAAAAATCTATGTATTGTTTTATATAAATTAAGCCTTTAATGAGGGAGCTGGGCTGGTTCAGCCTGGAGAAGAGAAGGCTGTGGGGGGACCTCATTGCAGCCTTCCAGTCCCTGAAGGGAGCAGAGGAACAGGAGGGGAATCAGCTTGTTAAAGGGCAGAGACTGGCAGGACAAGGGGGCTGGAGTGAAGCTGGAGGAGGGAAGGGGGAGATGAGATCTTAGGGGGAAGTTCTTTGCAGAGAGAGTGGTGAGGGACTGGAACAGGCTGCCCAGAGAGGGGGTGGATGCCCCATCCCTGGGGGTGTTCAAGGCCAGGTTGGCTGGGGCCCTGGGCAACCTTGTGTAGCTCCAGGCCTGGAGGTTGGTGTCCCTGCCTGTGGCAGGGGGGTTGGAGCTCTGTGATCCTTGGGGTCCCTTCCAACCCAGCCCAGTCTGTGATTCTGTGATTCTATGATTTAAGTGCTTTGAGAGAGCACCATTTATGGAAGAAAATTTCCCAGTATCACTTGTAAAATGCCCAGAGAGTGATCTTTTTTTTTTGCAATCACTGCAGTGTTCCAGGGGAGACAATGCCTTTTCATCTCCCTCTGCTCCTCTTCGCACTTACACTGCTTCCCTTTGAGACAGCCCGCCTGTGGCTTTGGTGAAAGAGCTTGTATGGGCCACACCACACCTGCCTGATACCATCTTTGTCTCCTTCTCAGGCTCGAAGCACAGAGCAGCCCAGGCGAAGGTGATGGTGGGGAGATGAAGGAAGCAAACAGGAAATCCGCTAGACTAAGCACCGAGCTGCACATCTCGTTCAAAGATCTGCGTAAGGAATAGGTGCAAATGTGAAGGTGGAGGAGAAAGCAGTGGCTTGGGGTGTGTCAAGTGTTTCTCAAAAAGAGATAGAAAACTCAAGGTGGTAAGAAGAGGTTTCAAAACAAGCTACGCACGGGCTAGGTAACAGTTTACGGTGGGTTTAAGCAACCACAGGAGCTGCAAGAGAAAACATCTTTTCTGAGGGAGTAAAACTCAGTAAGGAACCCCTGTTCATCTGGTGAGACACAACCTTCCTGGTCTAGGAGGGCAGGGGAGCTTATCTTTAGGGAGACAACCATTTTAGCAAGTGAGGATCATTGACAGGTGATCTCCAGTTTTCGGATGGCTCAGCACAAAGGTTTCCACACCCAGAGCTGCAGGAGAACAAGTGCTCAGGGAGCCAGCAGTGAATCTGCTCTGCAGGATGTGAACTACCCCCAGAGCAGCCGACGTGCCTCTGTTGGGAGAGTTCAGCAATGATCTTTTTTATATTGTTTATTTTCTTTACAGAGTGCTGAGAAGCCAGGTCAGTTTTGGGAAACTCAACCGAACAGCTGTGCCTAGATGTTTACTGGTGAAGACACAATGATTTAAAGAAATGAGGTATTATTTGCAGTAACCCTGCCAGGGTGCAAAGCTTCGTGGAGCACCACGTGGCTGAGAAGAAAAAGACTGCATTTCTATCTAAGGTAGGTTAGCAAACACTGAGAGTTTTGAAGTCCTAAAAGGTCAGGGATGCACTTAGATACACACTCTTTTCCTTACAGCTAGGGTATACTGCTGATAAGCAGCTCCAAATCAGGCCACAGGAATTACTTTTGGTCTATAATCCATACAAACTCCAAAAGCACTGTAAAAAAGTATAAATTTGAGCCTAGGATGAGGGCAGGCACCCACTTCTGGCTACCCTGAGCCCACCTCCAAAACATCTGACTCAGGGCTCCTTCCAGACAGGGCAGTAAATAAACTAGACCACGGGTCAGTCAGCAGCTTCTTTGTCAAACCTGGCTGAAAATGAGCCAGCTCAACAGCCCACCCCAAGAAAATCCCTCAGACAGTCAGTCTGAGAAAACAGGGAGATCCCTGGCTCAGCGTGACGGATATTGTGTCTGCCTGAAGAAGTTCATTACCAGGAATAAAAGGTCTGAAAGCCTAAAGCAGGAACAGCATATTATGTGCTGCTGAGCATCACCAACCTCTACATAACCCTGTGCGTATCACAGGTATCTGGTGGCAGCTCAGGGTTTTACTGTTATGATTTGCTTGCTGTGTCAGTTTTGTTCTGTGTATTACGCTGTCTGGATGGACATGCATCTTTTCTGAGCATCTCCAGGATGACTCCAGCTAGGAGCCAGACAGAGCTGTGACTTGCTGCCAGACCACAGAGAGACAGGGAGCTGCGACAGGAGCGTTACAGGGATGTTTGTGACACTGCAGAAAACACAATATATGTTGGCTTTGCCAAATAAGAGAAAAAAACCCACACAGGACTAGGAACTTCGGTACATAATTCTAAGCTTGTGTATGAGGGCATGATTGAGGTCCTCAAGTGAGTCCAGAGAAGGGCAACCAGGCTGGGGAAGGGGCTGGAGGGCAAATCCTCTGAGGAGCAGCTGAGGGAGCTGGGGGTGTTGAGCCTGGAGAAGAGGAGGCTGAGGGGAGACCTTCTCCCCACCTCCACTGCCCTGCCAGGAGGGTGCAGAGAGGTGGGCGATGGTCTCTTCAGCCAGGGGACAGGAGATGGGACAAGGGGCAATGGGCTCAAGCTGCCCCAGGGCAGGGTCAGCTCAGCTGGGAGGGCAAAGTTCTTCCCTGGCAGAGCTGTGGGGCTGTGGCACAGGCTGCCCAGGGAAGGGGCTGAGTCCCCACCCCTGGGTGTGTTTAACAGAGGGGAGATGAGGTGCTCAGGGATCTGGTTTAGCACAGGACAGGAACGGTTGGACTTGATGATCCTAAAGGTCATCTGATGGCTCAGATAAAGGCACAAAATCCTTTGTGTGTTTTTGAATTTGGGGAATTAAAATCTGAAAACCAGAGTAATCCCTGGGACCTGTTTCTGGGTAGGATTAAAGGGCACCACTACACAAATGGGGTGGTGGTGGGGGGTGAACTTAACAACTCAGAAAACTTTTACTGACACAAAGGGGATGTGTGAGTCCTCCTACCATGGGATGTGCTGGAAACTCATGTTTCATAGCAGCAGACCCCACTCTTACCAACACTAAGGAAGATGTAGATGGGTTCAGTCCCTGGGTTCCTGTATTTCAGCCTACAACCCTTCTCCAGGATAACGTGCAAGGCTTTACTCAGCAGTGGAAGCTGGTGTATAGCTGCAGCAAATGTTTTTGCTTCAGCTGGAACACATTCAGAAATCACTCATTTGCTGACAACTTTTTACAGGAGATTTGTATCGCTGCTCAGAAACGTTTACAGGATGAGGAGTAGACTCTGGATGCTTCACTCTGCTACAACTCACAGCTGAGTCAACGATGCTTTAGTGGTACCCTCAAAGAAGGGCTTGGACATCCAGGAATTTAAAAAGTCTCAGAATTAAACCCTGCAAGCTTATATAGACCTCCTAACCCCCAAAACACCATTCTCCCCCCCCCTGAAACCAAGCAGATCCAAGGCTGAATTATTTCTTTGCAGAATTTTATGAATGAGACAGTTGAAAATCTGCCACTTTTCAAGTATGCTTAATGTAAACTTTAAACAAAGAAATTGGCTTTGATATCTCAGTTGGGAATCTCTCACTTCTACATACTGCGTAAATCAAGGTGGGGTGGGGAGGGTGGGAATGAACTCTTTGAAGGTCTCAAATTGGGCAAAAAAAATTAAGCTGTCCTAAACATGTATGTACACTGCTTGGATCACTCTGCCAAAGACAGAAATCACTATGTTTAGCAAGCAAATGAAGGCAGGGGAAGATGGGCTACACGCAGTCAAGGAGCAGATCTGCTAGACACCTAAGGGGCCTCGTCCCTCTGGAGAAAAATCGTGGTGTCTTCAGACCCCAGCATCACTTGGTTTCCTTGGAGAAACCCTTACACAAACCAGGAAGGGCTTTTTAGGGTTCAGAACTTGCCAAAGATCCAAAGAACGAACAGTGTAGGGTTTGGAGAAAGTAATCCTGGTGGATAATGAATGTGTACTAGTGTGTGTAGCTACATACTCAAAAGATGTGGTGAATCTGCTCTTCACAAATCTGAGAGCCAGCTTTGTGTTTTAACTTGCTAGCAGCGAGTGGCACTGTTGAAGTCCCAGCAGCTGTTCTGACAGCAGACTATTCTAAAATACAAGGAATGTTGTTTACCATGGAAATGCTTTGCACTCCAGATAATATCACCGGATGATTGCTCCACCTAGGCTAACGCAGCATCCCATCGTCCTGAAACAAACCCCAGTGCTCTCACTGATGTCTGACCTCTTCTAGTCCCACCAAAAAAACCCCAAACCCCATCAGTTATGCAAATAAAACCCTTGCCACAGTGTGTGCCATGCAACCAGCAACACCAAATGAGCACAGGGTCCTTGCTTGCTGCAAGCGTGGCGATGAAGAAAACCACTGAATTTTAGTAAGTGACCCAGATTTTTGTGGGTCTTTTGGAGAGGCAGAGGAGCAAGCACCCTGCCTTGCTGCCAGAGGGACTCATCTCAGGAACCCTGTCGGGACAGTGTACAAATTCTGACCCCGTTCTATGCAAATATTACCCTTTTCTCACTTTTTCATAGATTTTGTCATACCCAGGGTCAGATTTTGCTTCTCCCACCCTGGGAAAGAAGCTGGTGATTTCCCTCTCCATCTTTACAGGCTCAGTCCCACCTTGCCAGCAGAGCTGATGATCACGTACAAAGCCTCCTGCCCCAACCTCCCTGATCCAAGACAGGAAGAGACTGAAGCACACCGACAGCATAAACCACACAGATTTCATAGTGAGAGGATTTTTCCTTTGGGAAACTACCTGCATGAGCCCTCTCTGCTGCCCTGATACAGCCGTGGGATTACCCAGCCGAAGGATGCAGAAGATGTCAAAATGCTGTTTCCACCCTCCTGTTTCTTCCAACCACAATCCAGAGTTACCACAACGTCACAACTGTCCGTTCTCTCCATTTCATGGTGTAGAAGATGTTGCCCCCCTCCAGCACAGAAGGTGACAGGAGAAGTGCAGAGTGATTCAGTTCACATACTTCTCCAGTGACGAGGTCCCAGGCATGCTTTCACTGGAAACTGGTGCGATGCTGCAGCAGCATCCAAAACCTCCCACCAAGCCAGAAAGAACATGACTGTGGACAACTGGGACCAAGCTCCTCTCTGTTATCACTGGTACAGGGGGTCCAACACACCGCCCGGACCTTGGCTATGCGCATCAACCACAGAAACAAGACCCCCAAGCTGGTAACACCTTCGATGTGCCTGGTGTGGGCTGACATTTGCAACACGTTTCCACGCAGGGAGGGCTCCCCCACGACTCGTTTTACGAGGTTTGACTTTTACATAACAGCAGCCACAAAGACGAACCCCGAGCAGACATCCTCCTCCGGTCCCTCCCACCCGGCACGGCAGCGGGGCGGCACGCCAAGCCCAAACATCCTTCCCCTCCCTGAGCGCCCGCGGAGGAAGACCTCCTTTTGATTTTGTACTTTTTAATCTGAGAGAGCCAGGCTTGTAAATATTACCCCCCCCCAAAAAAAAAAAAATTAAAAAAAAAAATGATAACAATGACTTAAGAACAGAGGCAGACTCTCCGTCACCAACTGTTAACTCTCAGATCAGGGCAGCCTAGGAAGTGGACCCTTATCTGCCCGAGGTTCAGGACATGCTGACTAACACCCCTATTGAGTCTGCAGACCTTTGGCTCTCTAATCTCCCTGCACTGGAAAAAGTACACCCCGACGGACATACTCCCTTTTCTTAAGTGTTTCAAGCCCCAGCAAGCAGAAGAGCCGTGCCGTGAGATGAGCAGCGCTGCCCGTTTCGGGCAGGAAATCCAATTTGTTTGTCTGGAGAAGTGAGATGTGGAATGACAGTAAAAACCTCTCCTGCTGCAGCACGCGGTGCCAGGCTGCAGCCTTATCTCTGCCGGGCCCGCGAGACGAGGAGTCGGTGCCAAATGTGGACTTCACAGCTTTTTTAAGTTTCGTGCTCTAATGACAAGAGGCTGTGAAGACAGACCTGAGCTAGGGGTGTGGGGTGTGTGTTAAGTTGACCTGGACACACAACAACCTTTTTCTTAAATGGGTTTTTAAGGTGTTCATTCCGCTCGACATCCTATTCCATTCAGGGAGGACGTGAAGGTTGTGAGAGCACGTTCCAGTTAGCTACTGGAAACACGCCTCAATCCTTGATAGAGGCAAGTAGCATGTAGGAAGGGGAAAGGGATGGCCACTAATGAGTATGATGAGGAGGACATCTTCATGATGAGTATGATGAGTACGATATTCCATGGAGGACATCTTCACAAGCTTGTGAAGCTGGGCAGCTGTATCTCCCTGACTGGCCAAGTACAGGGAGTCAGGAGCGGGCTGCATCCAGAAAGCGATCTGCATGCTCAGCGTCCTCCAGAAGCCATCAGTTATGAAAAAAAATAGCAGCTTTCTATGGTGAAAATGCTTTTTTTGCTAATGCAAACAACCCTCTCTGTCTGAAAAAAAAAGGCCTGTAGTGAACTGCTCTTGCAACAGCACCTGAAGATTACTTGTTTTCTTTGCTGTGCTTTAGATGTTTGCCTTCACCGACCTTGGCTGTGATAAGCCCTCCTGTTCTGCAAAGACCGTCTTTAGGACATGAATCAAACAGTTCCAGAGAACTGCCCACCTCAGGCTGGGGAACTTAAAAGCCATTTATTCCTAAATGCTGTTATGTCCCTTTGTTATCCGACGCATCTGCCCCCTTCCTCCCTCCCCTTGCATTCAGGTCAAGATTGTTTACCCTGGTGACAACAATCTGTCTTCCCTGGTCTGTGCAGAGGAGGACAGAGCTTGGCAAAACCTGATGGGACAGATAAGCATGAGGAATTCAAGTGAAGTTCTGCTGCCTGACTCCGAGTTCAGAGCTACAGGCACCGCTGGAATCTCAGGGCTCTCACATTAAAGGCGAAGGGTAAGTTTAAGGGCCGTGGCTCTTCTCCCACCCAACTCCACAGATACAAAACTCCCTGTTTTATTTCGCAGCTGCTGGTTGCTCACACCACCCAGCACACCTTCCTTCAGTGAGCTGTGTAATATAAGGCCTCTGGCTTCCCAGCCAAGAAAAAGTCTTTGCTGGGGTTTTTGATACTTAACGTGCTGCATAAAAGGAAAGGAAATCTTCCTCCTGGAGCTTCTGGATGCTGCTGCAGCATTATCAAGCTGGAAAACTCTCACCCCACAGCTATACTGGCTGTCCTCAAGCTGAACCCAGCTCAGAAGCCACAGGTTGATTGCTCTCCCCATAATTTAAACATCTTTTGTGATAAAGGAACTGGCATAAATCACTGATCTGGCACGCAAGGAGTAAATGCAATGTATGTCTTGCAGGACTCCCCTGTCTTTCATCATCTCCTTTCATCATCTCCCCTGCTCTGGTGGCTGCAGCACTTAGATCCTACCTGGAGTGTGAGCACAGTCATCAAGGGCAAGGAGAAAAGCTGGCACCTGGGGTCGGGGTCAGGAGTCTGTGTGGCTGAGAAAAAAGCATTCCTTGCTGGCAAGCTCGACAGTTGAGCGCTGCAATCTTAAGAACCATAAAAACCCACGGGGACCCGAGATTCGGCGCAACCACCTGATGCTACATAACAAAGACAGACAGGGGAAAGGCAGGGTGACCTAAACCAGCCGCCCTGTAAATCCTAACAGCAGAGCCCTCAGCCGCAAGGCTGACAGACATGAGAAATCCCCTGCCCGTCCAGGAAAAAGCCACCTACATCACTAATCATCCTCAGCAGGAACAAACAGCCTGTAAATCAACCGGAGAGAAGCATCAGCATCAAGAGGTTGTGAGAAAACTAAACTGGGTTGAGGGAAGGCAGTCAGAGGCAGCCATCAGCTGACGAGAGTACGCTGCTTCCTCATTCTCACTTCTTGGGGGAGTTGCTGTAAACATTCAAGGCATTTCTCTAATTTATGCATTTAATTAAAGGATATCTACAATGCTCATGCTGTTTACATTTAACCCAACGCTGCAATGAAAGCTGTAATTTTTTGCCTGGGATTTATATTCTGTACTCAAAATTTATTTTGATTCCTCGGTTTAAACACACAGAGAAGTGAAAATGTGTCAAATCATGAAAATGGAAAAGATTATACTCCATTATCTAGTTCATCTGTCAACCAGGGCAAAAATGTTCCGGGGACTGTTTTCCTCAATCTGCCACATGTTATGGAAACTTAATTTAAAGGACTAATTCAGACAAGGCAGCTAAACTGTAAGAGTGGAAGGGCAATTGGACTGGCATAATTGGAAGCTGGTTACACGATTTTCCATCTTATATCAAGTTGTGATTTGCCAAATTTTGCACTTTCTGGGATAACTCTGTTGGCCTCTGTCATATTATTATATACTTTAAAAAATACAAAAAGATGTTAATTACTCTTTTTTTTAATCAAGTGAGAAAAAAAAAAGTGTGTGAGGTTTTTTAAGTAATAAATTAATTTAAAAGGCAATATTTTTTTTTTCTTTCTTTTCTTCCTTTTCATCTACCCTGCCTGTACTGAAGGTTTGCAGCAGAAAACCAACACATGGGTTGGAAATAGCTTGGAAAAGAAAAAGAAAAGAGAAAAAATAGAGTCAAAGCATTTCAGCATAGCTTTGCTTTGACCAGAGTTGCAAGATATTTGGAAACAACACATCATACAGATGCAGTGCATTTGGCACTGGACTTTTCAATAGACTCACAGCGTACGCAGCTTAGAGAGGGGAGGCTGCTCGACACATGGGGAGCAGATTTAGTCAGGGTGAAAAACGTAATGAAAGTATAGTAGGGTGGCCTTCTAGGGTATGGGGGGGTGGGGAGGAGGGAAACTTGGGAAATGTTACTTAGCTTGAGCAAATGTACAGCTCCTAAGTTATGAGGGGATGGGCTCTGGCTCGCAGCCCTCCCATAAGATGTTCTGGATGGGGAGTTATGAGTTGCTCATGAGTGCTGGGGTCCTGCCAAGCTGCTGTGAAGAAGCCAGCAGAGCTCTGCAGCTCTGGGCAGGGAAGCTCCTCTTTGCTCTCTTTCAAAAAACCCGGGATCATCCTTAGGAGGTTAACAGAGTTCACATCATGCGGCAGGCGAGCGGAATGGAAGTGGCTTTGGGAAACATCCCCGTGCAAAATGTTGTTTACTTGTGTCAGAGACCTGTTACTAGGGGGAGCGACTTGGAAAGTCTCTCACTGCTTTCCCATCCTCTCATTCCTCTCTGCCTTGTATTTTATACGTCTGTCTTGTAGCAGCTTCCTTAAACCAATGAAATCAACCAATTTAAAGTAGCTGGAGACAAACAACCGGATGCACAGAGATAGACTGCTCCACGCTACAATCTGTGTAAAGTTAAATTCTCCTGCTCAGAGTCTCTGTATGTGCCCTTCCTTCCTATAAAGCATGAGACTGACCCTGTCTCTGCCACCAGAAGGTTGTATTTAGGGAGTATTTCTTTATTCTTAAATCCCACAGCTAAATGGAATTGGAAGCGCCGACTGGCAGCGCAGCAGCGTCTCAGGAGCTCATGTGGAGAAGTCAGAGTGCTGGTGGCTACTCTCACTCCCAGTCTTGGGTACAAAGAAGTACCTGACTGATCTCTTTTGGCAGTCCACGCTCCTTTCAGTGACTGGAATTTGTATTTCATCTCCTGACCCGTCCCTTCCACAGAGTTTGCAGAGCACCTAACGTCAGACACCCCCTCCCGCCCCCAGCCCCATTTATCAGCACCACCAATGCCTCGTGCAAGGATGCTCTGCCATCTGGAGAGCAGCAGGAAGGAAAACATTCCTCATCCTGGGTGACAGTAGGAAAAAATGCCACCACCTACCACCTTTTTTTTTCTGCTCCAAAACAGTATTCCTAACAGTGCTGGTTCCTGCTCATCCCTGCCAAGCAGCCTCCTCCTAGCTAAGAGCTGGCTGGGGCATCTTTTAACTGGACATGAAACCAAGATGCTGAAGGGCCCCTCTCACGCTGACACTGTCACCAGAATCTTCTGATGCGAGAAGATCGTGGGGATGGACTTCCCCTGTGCCTGTTAGAGAAATAACTTTCTGCTCCCTACAGGATACATAAAGAACTACATACTCGTTTCTTCAGATCCATACTGATGTACCTGGATATTTTCTATCTGTTCCTCTATTTCATGAGGAAAGGTGAATGTCTACTGCTAATTAAGAGGTGACAAGCCTCCCGGAGAGTGCCACTGCCACTTCTTCCTTACTGTTTGTTAAACTTTCCTTTACTCTCTTCCTAGATTTTATGACCCAGGGCAAAAGGATGCTAACTAAACCCTTGGCTAAAGCTGAAGAGCAAATCCTGTGCTGCTGTCAGTGCTGATCTTTCCCAGGCGACTTGTCAAAAAGCTCTTTCACCCCATTCTTTCTTTTTCTTTTTCTGTTATGAACTTTAATCACAAAGACAAATAAACACCTTTATTACTGCCTGGCCACATGATGCATCTGAAAATCCTGACAACCAACCCTCCACCTCCCCTATTCTGTCCAGACCCCCAGCTCCGCTCCTGTTCAGGTTCAAAGGAATTCTTAACTTTACAACATTGATAGTTTCCTGATGGCCTAATCCTGGGTCAGAAAAGGAAAAAAACCCCACCCCACAAACCCCTTTAATAACCGTTGTTATAGGACACTGTTCCATCTTCTAAAGCCTCTGCATGTAACTGCATGAATTCTCATCTGTTCCCTTAATGGGAAGCAGTTAATTACGATCCACAGGCTGCCACAGGCAAGGCTGAGGCATTAATCAGCTCAGCTGGGTATGGGGCTGTAGCTGCAGTTACAGTTCTGTGTAGCAGTGAAGGGACTAAACCTGGGTGACAGCAATGTGGAGAGAACCACAGGGGAAACACCCAGGGGAACAGCCAAACTCCAGCACTGCTGATCACCCTGCCACTAGAAGGGTTTATTTTCCCTTTTACATTTTTTCTTGGTTTGAAGAATTGCTCTCAGAACCACTCATGATGTGTATTACTGCATGGATGTCGCTGTATTTGCACTTACACAGTTGTTACCATCACCTAGCCCATTTCTCCTGGCTGAGTAAATTGGACCTTGTCATCCGAACATCCCAGTTTATTCTCAAAACTGCTTTTTGGATACCCAGAACACTGTCCAGACTGCTGTGGAAGGCCGACCCTGCCCAACAATATTACTGAGTAGTTCTGAAGCAGCTGTGGTATCCCAGAATAAGGCGATTTCATTCCAGTGTAACTGTTCAGCCTCGCGAACAAAGCAATTACTGGGGAATGGAATGACTGAATCCAGATTGCAGCTTCCAGAAGGGAGAGTTCTCAGGGGTGGAGGGAACAGACACTAAGCCTCCATGTAAATATTAGTCTCCATGTGGACAACGGCCTGGGAATAGGAGTGTCCTGTGTTAGCCCACCCTTCGTCTTCATCTTGGCCAACGCACCTCATTCCTGAACTGCGGAATCACTGTTACTCCAGTCGCTCACCCAAAGGCACCACCCTGCCAAACTACCTTGTCCTGTTGTGCAATGCTCAGCCCTTGCTGCTCTCCTTCATCTCAGGGTGAAATCTGCTTCTCTGGATTCCAGGAAGAGAAACAAAGCCCTGTGTATGAACAGGAGGTATTTTTTCCTAGAGAATTGTGATTAAACTACCAGTAGGATGTAAAGGAGACAATCAAAATATAGAAAAAATTGGATTCAGAAAGAAAATAACTGCCACCATACTCCTGAAGTCAATGAAAGACTCACCTTTTAGGGCTTCTGGAAACCCTACACTATATTCTCCTACACTACATTTGCACTTACACAAGTCAATTGTTATTATTACCTATTACTCCATATTAGTCTATTTTCAGCCATCCATTTGTCTTGTAAGCATTAAAGAAAATGAAGGTCTTATTCAAGGGTTGCAGAAAGAAAGCGCATTAAACTATTTGGAGCTTCCTCTGGTGACAGCAATGGTCTTTCTGGGACTTTGACAGGTTCACTGATTTTTCAAAGTCTAAATCAAGTGTGGATTTGAATAAACCACAGACTCACAGAATGATCGGGGCTGGCAGGGACCTCCAGAGATCATCTACTAAACCCCTGCCAGAGCAGGATCACCTTGAGCAGCCTGCACAGGGCAGCACCCAGGATCATGGGGTTTGAATGGCTCCAGAGATGGAGACTCCCCAACCTCTCTGGGCAGCCTGGCCCAGGGCTCTGCCACCCTCCCAGCAAAGAAGCTCCTCCTCAGGTTTATGTGGGACTTCCTCTGGTCCAGTTTGTGCTCATCACTCTTTGTCCTGTCCCTGGACACCACTGAACACAGACTGACCCGTCCTCCTGACCACACCCCTCAAGGATTTCTCAGCATTGATAAGATCCCCCTCAGTCTTCTCTTCTCCAGGCTAAAAAGTCCCAAGTCCCTCAGCCTCAACTCATGAGAGAGATATTCCAGTCCCCTCAGCATCTCTGTAGCCCTTTGCTGTCCCCTCTCCAGTAGCTCCCTGCCCTTCCTGACCCTGGGAAACCCAGCACTGCACATAATATTCCCGATGAGGCCTCACCAGTGCAGAGCAGAGGGGCAAGAAAACTTCCCTCCACCTGCTGCTCACACTTCCCTTGATGCACCCCAGGATGCCGTTGGCTTTCATGGCCCCAGGGCACATTGCTGGCTCGTGGTCAACCTGTTGTCCACCTGCACTCTCAGGTCTAGTGCTGCTTTGGCCTTGCTCACCAAAGGTCTTCGACCTACAGGAGGGATCTCCAAGCATGCACAGCCCTTAGCAATCTTCTGCCTTCCTCAGGTCACAATGGAGAACAATGATGTCCTGAGGTTTGCAGCAGCATTTATGTTTTTAAGGAAAATCATGTTCACAATACTAAACTCTGGGTTTGTTTTTTTTTTTTAAAAAAAAGCAAGGGATGCCAGGTCTGTAACATTTTAAAGTTAACTTCAGCAGCAGGCACAGCTCTGAAAGCGCCTGCTTCTTACAAGTCTCAGTTACACCAGCACCGAGCCCAAGCCATGTCCTGATCACCTGAAAGGTTGACGTGGTCCCTCGCTGGCATCAGCCCGGGGCTGACCGTGCCACGCTGCCCGAGGCTGCCTGAGCAGTAGGTGACGCTTCCATGGCACGTTGGCAGGCTGCAGCCGAGCTGTTTTCGGCAACTGGTTTGTTTACAGACAAAGGATCCAGGATCGTAAGGCAACGAAATGAGCTCAGGGAGCTCCAAATACTTTCACAGTGACCCACTCCTAAGGAAAAGGAGGAAGGGCTCCGACACAGCAGAGCGCAGAAGTGCTGTTTACAGGCTCTTCATATAAGCAGCAGTGAAACTAGGCAAGGCTGCATTACTTGCTACTGCTATCAATTAATGCAGCAACCACTTCCAGACGTAATAATTACCACATGTGCACTGTGCTTTACCTCTGGGCTTATTAATTTCATACACAGGAGGTTACAGCTATTGATTGCATTAAAAGGGATTGACAGGCTACAGCAGGAACGCTCCCATCGCGACACATCGCTGCACAAACTGAACCCATTCGAGGGGTACAGAGACAGCCCCATCCATCAGCGCATGGGTTCTTCATGGTCATCGCTCTGTCCCCTCCTAAATGCAGCAGTTAGCTCAGCTGCTCAGGGACACAAACTACATGGTCTTCAGGGACAGATGTTGGGGGTTGGATAGATGGAAGAACCACCCAGCAATGCAAAGAAATGAATGCAAATAGAACAGCTCCTTGCATCTCACTGCAGTCTGCCACCCTGAGAACCTGTGCGTGCCAACCACCAACCAGCGCTACCCTGTGAATGCTGGAGCAGGGTGGAGTTTGGCGAGTCTTGGGAAAACGCTTTTGCTCATGTTTTGGATTTTTCGGGAGCGCATTTGAGCTCGGAGAGGTCGTGATCAAGAACGACAGCCAAACAGCACCTTGAAAGAGTGGTGGCTGTGCTGCCGCAAGAGAAGCGAACACGGCAAGGCATTCAGAAACAACTGTGCCCGGTCTGCATTTGGGTTTCTGTGTTGTCACCCCAGCCTCATCATTAAAGATATCCTGCTACACAATCCTGGCTGAGGTTCTATGAGTTATATAACGTGCTTTAAAACCTCCCTGTAAGCAGCAAAGCACTGCTTGTGTTTTTTAATAAATCTTAATTTTCTCTCTTCTCCCTTATATATGTTTCTAGGAAGAACGCACCGAGTTCAGCAGGTAAATCCCACGTTAAAAACTAATTCAGCTGCCCTAAAATGAGATTTAGAAAGACAGAAGCAACCGTGAGGTGGGGGAACAACTGTGACAGGCAAAACTCTTGGGTTTGTTGGTGCAGTAGTACATTCACAAGGGGCGATGGAATGTCTCAGCAGTGTCCAGAACCCTTTATGAATCAGAAGGAACCTGTTCATTTGGGTTTTGTTCCAGCAAAAGGCAGGAAGAGCGAGCACCTAGCACAACGGGTTAAATGCCTTCTTCCTCCTTCGGAAAGCAGGAACGAACCCGGTTTCGTCAGCGGGGGTTTGGCAACGTGCGAAATCCTGTAACCAATTTCATTTCCTGATAAACGAACGGTCCGCAGGGGAAAGTCAGCCAGAGGCTTTGGGAACTGTCGAGAGCTCAGACGTGACCGAGAGGCTCCTGGAAGGAGCCAGACTGTCTCTTCGCTTATCGCTGCCCAGCCGAACGGCACCATCCGAACGCCGGCGCTGCCGGGCTGCGCTTCGAGCCGGAGCTGCGGCGCAACGCGATAGCGCTTCATTGACACGCGGCGTCCGCTGGAAAGATAAACCAGCCCGCCTCTTAGGCTAGGCTTAAAGCGAGCGGGCCGAGGACACGTGGCTGTGCAAAGCAGGCGCTGGGATGTAACTCGGAAGGGTCTGCCTTGCTCGGGTGCTGTTCTGAAGCCAAGTGCCAGGAGAGACTTTGTATTCCGGCGTTCACAATCCCTCTCAGGGAAGGATAAATCATTCATTACTGGATAGGTTTTGGCATCAGCGAGGCTGCAAAGGACGCATCTGAAATAGGAGCTATAGGCTGCGTCACGTGGAAAGCCGAGTGCCTCTCGCAGCTTCAAGCTGCACGCCGATGCTTTGGAAGCCACCCCTGTAAACATGACTGCTAGTCTGAAGAGTAAAATGAGCAGTAAACACTGTATTCCCCCTGCAGAAGGGCAAGCACACCTCAACACGAGCTCAGCTGTCAGTCGCTGATCTACCTCCATGCCGCTTGTTCATACAGAGGCAACCTGAATGATTGTTTGGCTTTATATTATTACAAACCCATTCACAGCTCCAACTTATTTTTTTACAGGAAATTCAAGTAGCTTGACACACAGGGATTTGAACTTTTAAAAGTCTGAAGTTTGGGCTTGTAAAAAAAATTTAAATATATATATGTGTATATATATATTGCCAGTCTGATGACCCCTGAAGGGAAGATAAAAGGAAAAAAAAAATAGCTCAAATAATAACTTCAGGCCCTTCATTACCAAAATCCTGGGTAACTTTTCAAGTGGCTTGCAGGCTTATAATAGCAACAACGTCTGCAATTGATTAGCTACCCCAGCACAACCAGATGCCTCAGTGACAGGGAGAAAGTACTGCTGGTTCTAGAGTTTACTGGGAAGTAGAACGTAATTTCACGGAAAACCAACGCATTTAAAAGGGAAGCTGGGGAAGCTAAGGAAATATCATGCTTGTTCTCAACTGAAGAGCCTGAATTCAGTTTTATTGCATTGCTTAGTTCTCTGGGAAGCCTGGGATGAAGTGCTGTCATGCTCACTTGACTCATTCTGCCCTTTCTCATAACACCACCACTCACCGCTTCGCCGGGACCTTCGGCGCATTCTGCTCAAGGCTGTGGCACACACAAGTTGATCATATGCAAGAAGACAGCTCTCTCTGCCAACCATCTACCCAGGTTTGTAAACAGGCCACACTGCCTTGGGGAAATACCAGAGCGTGACTCCAGACACAGCAAGGTCTACACTTAGAGCCGACAAACTCCGGGTGCCCCATCCCTGCTGCTCCTTCTGTGAACTGACTCGTGTTATATAATGCATGTTTTAGACCCCAAACAAGAAAAGCACTGAAAATACATGAAAAGGATGCAAAAAATGATGTTATTCCTTCATAGCACAGTACTGCTGCCTTTGAAAGCACCCTTGATACTCTTTTTGGTCTACTGCTATGCTTTTACCCACTATCATGATGAATCCATGCACAACATCGCAGAGTGGCCAAGAAACGCTGCAGCAGGAAGACAACTGGTTCTTCTTCTCTCTTCAGGCTGCGACATTAAAACCAAGGAGAATACTCCAGGGCATGGTGTACCACAGATTGGCTGATAAGCACCACTGTGGTATTAGTACTTACATACAGCTTCTACAATGGCCACTCAAAACACATTGAAGGGATTTAAACACCCGTGTCTTATTTCAATTATACCCTGTACAAGAGAAGTTACTCACTGAGTAGCTGACATCTCACCATCCATTTCAACACGAGTGCTTTCAAAAGCTGAGTGGACTTGGTGTGGGCAACCAAAACTCACCACTGAGCTCCTTCGAGCTGATTGTTCACCAGTGACCGGGGCTCTACCTCCACCTCTTCTGCTCCTCAAGCTGCTTCTCTCACTTCAGCCAAGCTGCTTGAAGCTCACAAGATCACAGACTCCTTTTTTTGCTGCTGCGTTCGCACACAGCACGGGAAGAAACACAAAGATCACATCTTGTGAGATCTTTATCATACTGCTGACCACTGTGGGCACCCCGTAGAGACATGGACAGCTTTGGTAGCCCTTTGAACTACTGCTGATTTAGGTGATGAGACTGGTCTCCTTACATCTACAGTGATGCAATGCAAAACAAACCCGCCAGCCTCTGCTGTCTGTTAAAGCAACACAGGGAAAACAAAGCCAGGACACATCATCTCAATCTTCTGAGCTACTGCTCAAGCAAGGGGACTCCAATGAAACAGCAGCCAGGGAAATGAAGGACAGAGAAAAGTGAGGCACAGTCTCTCCATCCTCTCAATTAACACTGATCAGTATGAGACACATACTTCTGACCGTGGGATATGCAGAATCCTAAGGCACCTGCCCGGTGTCGTGCTCACATCACAGCCAGTAGCATCTCAAAGGTGTGAAGATATGGCTTGAAAGCCTTACACCAGCTGAAGCCAGCAGCAAAGGTCTCCAGAGAGAGCAGGACTTTTCCCACAGAAGCACTAGGATACAGCGACCAGTGTTGCAGTGACTGGGAAGAAAACAAGGCTGAAGTGCTCTCTGTTTATTCTTGATCCACGAAGGAAAGCTTTACACAGTGCTCTCTCCAAGCAGAAACCAAGATTATTATTTTCTCTTCAAAGACATTTTTGGCTCCTTCACAGTAAGAAACTGATATTACACGAGAAACACTTTAAAGATCAGAGATTCCAGAGTTGGCTAACACGTATTTTCCTATGCTGATGCTGCAGTGATGTTTGTATTACTCTTCAACAGGGAGGTGTCAGAAAAACACTAATATGTTTTTAACTGTGTGCCAGGCAGACAAGCAAACTAAAATAGCTATTTCCCCCGCCCTGCTCCCCCTTCTTGCTCTAGTCAACAATGCCAAAAGTTATTGTTTATTTTTCTCCACCCCCATGGAAGAATCTATAACCACTGAAGTAAACTCAAGTCAAAAAAGCTGGTTTTAATTCCAGAATTGACTGACAGCTGCTATGTAAAAGCAAACCTAATTTGTTTGGGTTCTAAGGAGCAATCACATTTGAAAAATTAAGTTTCCTGAAGCCATTCGAGGGGTGGTTTTTTGGGTTTGGTGGGTTTTTTTGCCACTTCCTTTTGCTCATAATGCTAAAAAGAAAAAAAAATTTAAAAATGGGATAGTGTATGAATTTCACATTGAGAAGACAACTGAGGAGAGGAGGAGAGCACATCCCCTTTTCAAATAGCTTTAAGAGCGATGTATAAATACAGTATCAGTTACTGTGTTAGCAAACTCTCTTTGGGAGAGCCAGAGAGAGGTTGTGAATGCCATGGAGCACACTACTGCTGTTTGACCTGGCAGTGTCCAAACAGATAATGTACTCAGCTGTAACTAAGACCTTATGTGCAAAAGGACTTGTCTTGCACCACACCAAAGAAAACCAAATCTTGACATGTGTGACATTCAAAATCCAGGCAAACACTTACTGGAACGGTAACTGAAGAGTTCTGGTTGTTGGGTTTTTTTTTTTTTACTTAAAAAATATTAAAGCAAAGTTTGAAAAATAAATAAATATGGTTTATAAGTGACTCACAAAGACTACCAGGCTATGCCAACATTTCAAACGCCTCTAGTTCAGCGCTGTGAAGCTCTGTGGATGGCAAGCTTCAAGTCAAACTACCTTTCAAAGGTCTGCAATAGAATGTATTTCACTTCCCCTAAAGCTTTTAAGGTAACCGATTTCTTCTATCTTATGTGAAGGATGCTTCTGAAAATGAAGTGTTGTTAGTATTCAATCCAGCTCATCAACTGTGTTTGCATTACACGCTGCTACAAACAAGTCTGAAATCCACTTTTAACCATGGAACAAAAGGAGTCACCAAGTTTCAAAGACTTCAAACCCACAGATGCTAAAGCTAATTTACGTTGGCACTTGGCTTCTTCAATGTTAAAAAATAAAGGAGTAACCAGGAATATAAACACAAGTTTTTGTTAACATGCTATATATTCTAAATAGCTACTCAAGTCTACCTCCTACCAAGGAGGCACTTCTGTGGATGGCAAAATTAATGTTTAAAAGTGACGGTGGCATTTATTTCTGAACAACAGCCCCAAAGTTTCGTCTCCCTTCTGGGACGATGGATTTAAGAGCCTGCTCACTGTGTTATTATTCTGTAAGGTCTTGAAATGCCCAGAGCTCCCATATGACGTGGTATATCAGCAAGAATCTAACTTCATGTACTGTAATAGTCACAGTTTTCCTGTATTTTTTCCCCACATAGTTTGGATTTTGCCTACACACGATTCTGCACCATTTAATTAAGTAGGTTTAAATGATATGAACTCCTTTTTGGACATACTTCTTATAAAGTAGTGTCATTTAGTTCAGTTCCAACGCATTCTCAACAATTTAAGTAGCTGGGCTAATATTAATAGCAGAGCACCTGCATGAGGGTTTGCCCTGGTCCACACAGACAGGTTTATAATCCCACTTTGAGATTAGCCAGAGTCAGCTGAGCGCAGGCACTGACTGCCTGCTCAGAGCTGCATGAGGGTAAGTTATTTTCTGTCCATCAAAGCCCAACAAGACTTTCAGGATAATTTTGGGTTTGTTTTTTTTTTTTTTTTCTGGAATTTTGATTACCCAAAATCATATTTCTCAAGGGATGGGGAGTATATCCTTCTCTGCTTGAGGTCTCTGAGCATCCGACCTCTGAAACGAATGCCTTCAAATGAAAGGTGAATTATCGCTCATCACTTACAGGTCAGCTCACGGAAGCAGGGAAGTTTGGCATCTTAATTGAGGGTCTAAATTGTCAGGAGGAAATATACAATCCATAAATATCATTATTCTTTAAGTTTGGTGCTTTGGAAAGGCCCAAAAAGCATTTTGTTTAGAAGTTTCTCACAGTTCTCCTACTAACCTGATCTTCTTCGGGTTAAGGGTTAACAGCAGTTGAGGGTCAGCAAAGGGAAGTCTGTGTTACAGATGCCAGCCTAGTGTCAGACCTAAGGATGTATTAGACACAATCAGCTTCCACTATAATAGGATCTTTGACCCCTCAGCCAGAAAAACATAAATATCAGGAAGAATTTGATGAATTTACTTTTTAAGGAAGTTTTTTGTCTCTCTTGCTTAGTGCTACGCCCTAGAGCTTTGTAAAGGAGTTGCTGGTCTGCCTAAGTCCTCTGCCCCTACCTCTCTGCAGGGTCATACAGACTGAATCTGTGCAGCCTTCTACCTAGACCACAGGGCAGTGAGGTACTGTGACAGCAGTGAAACAAATGCAAGAAAGCTGTACATGGCTTAAGAATTACAGATCTGACCCAAAGTTTAATTTAGACCATGTAAGACAACTGATCTGGAGTCTGAAGTCACCATCTTGCTGTGGACAAACAACAACCACTATGGATTAAGAAAATCAGGAGTCTGGGAGAAAACCCAAACCATCAACAAGAGCAACTGTAATGGAAGACAGGGCAATGGTTGGTCTCTCAGGATCAGCAGCATGTTAGGTAGGCTGTACATGTATAAAAACACCACCGATTTCCTTCACAATCTGGTTGCCCAGAGAAGCTGGGGCTGCCCCTGGATCCCTGGCAGGGCTCAAGGCCAGGTTGGATGGGGCTTTGGACACCCTGGGCTGATGGGGGGTGTCCCTGTCTGTGGCAGAGGTGCACTGTGGGAGTCTGAGGTCCCAAACCAGTCTAGGATTCTATGAACAGATGATGTCTCCTCCCTTGGACGACATCTCCCTTGGAGACATCTGCAGATATCAGGCAACCTTTCCAGAGAGAGCTCAGTAGCTAAGTCAAGAGGCTGTTTAGATCCCATCAGTTTGGGGACTTCACCTGCGTTTTCTTTTACAGCTACATCTTCTTTCCAGAGTTGAAAGTACCTGCACTTGACATCCCCCACTGAATTCACTGCCACCTCAGTCAACAACCATCTCATTTTAATGACATTTTGGTGTCGATGCTGCTTCCCCAGGAGCAGGGAGATGTGCCAGGGACACGAAGCTGTTCTGGCCCAGCTACCATCACTCTGATGACTATTCACCCTGCACTCCGGTGACTCGATGCTTTGGGGCTTTTTCCAACGTAGCAAATGGAAGTTGAAGGGGTTGGAAGTACATCATTAAGAGAAGGGAAAAACCTATGAGAAGTGCTTTTAACACCTAAAGCAAAGCTTGTTCTGTCAAGAGAATGAAGGCTTTTACCTCTGCTCCCCTTACATATTCTGTGAAATTTTAATGCCCGTCGAACTAGAACGCACTTTAATAAATATTAAATCCTGAGCCACACCAAAAAGGTGTGAGTTGATGGCATAATGGCATGTTTGCATAGCACATGAAGGCCGTGTGACAGAATGCACACCGATGACAAAATACCCATTGACACAGGGGGAAAAGGAAGGGGAGGAAAAGGAAAGCAGCTCGGAACATGTTCATGAAAATGAATTCTCTGCTGTAAGTGGCTTAGCTAATGGGAAGTTTTCTTTCCTAAAGAAAAGGTGGCCTCCCAAGTGTGATCATTCCCTGCACCCAAATGTCAGCTTCCAGTCACTACCTGGCATTTGAAACAAGTTTTCCCACTTATTGTAGAAGAGTGGTTATCTGCTGGCTAACTCCCCTCGAAGCCCTGAGATAACTGGCAGACTCCAGACACAGTCCCACTTCTCTCACGCTCCTAATCCTGCAAGTACAGATAGTTCACTGAAGGGGAGAAAGGCAGCCTGAGAAATTAAAAAAAAGAATACAAAAAATAAAGAAAGAACAAGGCCAATTTTCACCTATCACTATGATCTCTAAATTGCCTTTAATAAGCTTCTGCAATAAAACAGGGAGCCTGGATTGTGGGCTGCTTGTCTGCAAGGGAGACAGCTCTATCTCCATGCCATGGCTTCTGCCTCCGTTCCGGGCATATTAACTTCATTTATCTCCTCCCACAGACTGTAGGAGAAATAACCAGCTCTTGATTTCAGCACCTGCCCTTTATCTCTCTGTTTACGCAGAAGTCTTCTAAAAGGCTAATTACTCAGCTTGGACTTTCCCTGCCTTCCACGGTACACGGCTAAAAGCATGCGCTTAAAATAATGCTAATTATATTGTTTGTCTCCAGTCAGATTGCTCCAGGACTGGAAGGAAAATATGAGGTAGATCTCCCATTTCCTAATAATTATTTGCTGAGAAAACGCAGGGTAAAGTTTCCTGACACACGTGCACATGTGTGCGACCCGCTGCTAACACGCAACGCCCCGCTCTGCATCCCATGCTGCTTCCCACAGTGGAAGGGAGCAGGAGCGCCAGGGCGTGCTGCAGAACCGATAAGCACCATTATGCAGATCAGGATCACTGCTCTAAGTGTTGCTATTTTTAGTTGACGTTTATTCACATCTGAAACAGGGTCTGGGCAACAGTCTCCAGATCTGAATACACCTAGCGCCTCTTGAATGCTCACTTCCTCAACCAAGGCCAAGATAAGCAGCTTGAAAACACTGACTACATTCATCTGTGCATACATTGGGTACTTACACACAAGGAAAAAAACCACCATTGTCTGAGCTGCAGGCAAGCAAGGAGGAGAAGCCCTGCCTCAGTCTTTCTTTTTCCAAATCAAAACCTCTCTCTGTGTTACAACTGCCTCCCTCAGAGCGCTTCAGCCAAGGATGGCAACTTCTAGGAGGCAGGAGTAGGATGTCTGCAGGACCTCTTCTACTTGGGAGCACTTCGGTGTGTCATGGCAAAAGGCAAGGATGGCTTGAAAATTAATCAGCAATTAACCACAAAGCCGTTATAATTCTGATAAATTCTCAGGATCAAACTTGCTTGTTGTAATTATGGGTAGGTCATGTTAACCCAGATGCAACAGGCCCATGTTTCTTCCACACATTTGTCCAAGCTGGACAGGGAAAAGCCAACTCTATCCAGAAGCCACTTCTCTGAACTGTCTGTGCCCAAGCCAGCCTGTGCTACAAGACTGTCCTTTCAGCAGGCTGTATTAGTTGGTCCAGGCAGCTAGACAGCTTCCAGCTCACAGTGAAGTGATGCAAACAGCCACCGAGCCTACCACGCAGGTAAAGAGACTGTGGGCAGGGCTGCTCCCACCCATCCAGACATGCCCAGAGAGTGTCATTAAAGACATGTGGATTAAAGCTTTCTCCTTTATTTAGCTGCTGAAATTCCTCAGAGTTGCCAGGGTCATTGCGTAACTATCTTTAGTCTGATCTTAGTACGATTTTTGTCGAGCTTCAGAACAGCTTCTCCTGGAAACCTCACAGGCTGAAGTGAGAAGACCTGAGGAACTGTGAGACTCCAAGGAAAGGGGTACAAGGACGGAGAGCACAAAGACTCTAGGGGGTCTCTTCCACAGGATGGAATTGCACGGTGCTCATCACCGCTCTTAGTCAAGAGTCAAATCCCATGTGCACTTACAAATGAATGCATGACATCACAGATAGTCTGGTCAGTGTCATCAGCTTTTCAGGGAGTAAGCTGCTCTGGCCAGACTGCTGCTGAGCACAAGGATTTGGAAAAAAAAAATTACAAACCCCAGTAGGTAGAGATGGGAAGCACAGAAGAATTACGTACCAGACTGTGGTCACTCGGTAACCCTGCCCCCAAACTCCAGTCCTTCGGAGGAGAGGTCAGCTCTCCAAGTCACACTGTGAGGGCCCTTAAGACTGGAAGCACTTGACTGCTGGGCAAAGACTTAGAGTGCTTGGCATTTGTAAAAGAAAAGCTGACCTGTTGGTTTAAGTGGCAATATAAGCATATAATTTTGAACAGTGTACATGTAAACGTCGCGGGTTCTCACACTAGAAACAACATTTCTTTAATGCAAGTCAATCTGGCACTCTAAGCCACTGATAAAGCCTTCATCTTGTCCTGAGAAGTGAATTTATTTAGTGGTAGCTCTATGTCAAGAAGGAATCGCTGTAGCCTCTTAACATAAGAGCTTTTGGTTATCTGCATGTAAGAGTAAGTTGTTACAGAAAAAGCAGACCATGGAATGGAAGTGGAAAAGCCCTGGTGTCTCTCTGTGGCCTGCTTACAGAGGGATATGGGCAGCCTGGATCAGTGGGCTGAGGCAAACTGTATGAGGTTCAGCAAGGCTCAGTGCTGGGGGATGCACCTCTGTCACACCAACCCCAGGCAGTGCTACAGGCCTGTGGCAAGGGAGCTGGAAAGCTGCCTGGTGAAAAAGGGCCTGGAGGTCAACAGCCAACTGAACACGAACCAGCAGTGTGCCCAGGTGGCCAAGAAGGCCAATGGCATCCTGGCTGGTGTCAGCAATGGTGTGGCCAGCAGAACCAGGACAGGCATCGTCCCCTGTACCGGGCACTGGTGAGGCAGCCCCTCGAGTGCTGGGTTAAGAGTTGGACTTGATGATCTTAAAGGTCCTTTCCAACTGAAATGATTCTGTGATTCTAAACCCAGAGTAATGAAGCCGAGATGTTGGTAGCACGAGTAGGCTTAGAGGACATCTCTGAGTATTCTGCTTCTGCCTACACACACAGGACTGCAGCAGATGCCTCTTTCTACCTGCATGGTCAACTACTCATTATTGCTTCCTCAGCACATTTTTCCCACTAATTGTCCATCCAGTGGAGTCACCATTCCTGGTGGAATTTAAAAGACGTGGTGCTGAGGGACATGGTTTAGTGGTGGGCTTAGCCATGCTTGGTTAATGGTTGGACTTGATGACCGTAAAGGCTTTTTCCAGCCAAAGTGGTTCAGTGATTCTATTCCACGATCCCATTCACAGCATCACAAGGACAGAATCTGAAGGGCTGGATTTGTTTCAAACAGCACCTCTGGAGTTACTCTGGCTATTCCCGTACCATGGCTCAGGATTCAGACTCTAGACCAATCCCTCCCAACGTGACACAGCCCGAGTGACTAAACACTATGCCATCTCAGGGGCACATGGAACCACAGCAAAGACATCAGTACGTGCAGCCAGCTAGACAATTCCCACTGGGTGTTTTAAAACTACCAGGGTATAAATAAATTACCAGCCACCGCCAATCGCCGCCTGTAGTGAGCGCACGTTATCAGATGGTGTTTTCCTAAAGTTACAATAAAAGAAATGGGTCTGGAGAAGGCACTGCTGCTCTCTTCATCATGGAGCACGAACACAAATGGTTCTGCAGAGAGCAGGCAAGTGTTTAAAGGACACCTGGCATAATGGAGAAGCAAAATTTGTTGTGTGTTTTAAAAAAGAGACACCACGCTCTGGTTTACTTACTCACCTACTCAGGCAGATTTCATTACTGGAGTCTTTAAGCATCAGACTGACATTAATGGGTTTTAGCCTCTGTCAAGTTGGTAAATCCATCACAAAATGAGATGGTCAGATGAGAAGGGAGGGGGCTGCTCAGATTTATGGAGAAAGCTCATGATCGTATCGACCAAACTTTCAGATCCTGAACTGATTTTCAGCAGGTTGATTAGTTCTTAACTAAAGGCCCAGAGATTTCTCTTTGTAGCACTTTATATAGACCTAGATAAAGGTGCAGAGTACTAGAGAAAGAAGAAAAAGTCAAGGAAAAAAAGAAGGATCAGAGTTTGGTTGCAGCTGATCTGAAGTGTTACTGGAGAGGTGAGACTGCATCTTGAAAGAAGAAAATCTGAGCCTCAGCCAATTTTAATTCCTTCAGGTGCTTCAATTTAATAATTAATTGAGAAAACTCACCAAAACTTTTAATATGAATTAGGAACTGAAAATTAAAACATAGATGGATGGCAATCCACAGTGCAATCCCTTATCTGCTGCTCCTGATAGGAGAAATGATGTTTTGGCATTATGGATATAAAGGGTGTGTACGTAATTGATTGGAACAGTGCACTTTAATTGACAAGGTCTTGGGCACTTACTCTTAGCCTGTCTTTGGGCAGCGCAACAGCTCCTTGCTTGATGATTTCCAGAACTCGCTCCACTGACAGCTCAGCTCCAGCCTGCTCCAGTCGTGAGCTGAAGAAGCTGATCACCTGGAATGAAAAATCAGAGCAGGTAAATAAATAGAAATTCTGAGATCTTTCTATCAGTTTACACATGGAGCCCGTCATCTTCTCTCTCCGGACCAGTGCATCTGTACTTCTCAAAGAATAACCACGTTACTGCCTGTGTCACAGCCAGGGAGATCAGCACAATTACCAGGATTCTCCTGCAGTCCTTTTTAACGAATTCCAACACAGATGAATTAAATAAATTTACATTTTCAAGTACATTTACTTTTTTTTTCACATGCTTCTACGTCCATCTGTCAGTACTTCTGCATGTCAGGGTTTTTTGAGGCCTTCCAGTCTAGGTTTTATAGCCGGGGCTAGAGACCCACTTTCACTTTCAAGCACTGAATGAAATCATTATAGTTTCAATGACTCCCAAACACAAGGTTTTAAGACTGTTAAATATCCCAACACAAGAGTCCACAGGACTTCTTGGGGGTTTTGAAGCATTTGAAGCTACAGCAATGGGAGGGGAAACAAAAAAAAGCTCACAATGCTCCTCTTTTCTCCCAAATTAACCACCTGAAGTGCCCTCCCCATCAAGGGTTTCATGCCCAAGGACCTGCATGTTCCCCTTTCAAAGCTCACATCCTCCATGCGTCTCTCTGGTGAGGCCAAGCTGCCTTTAACCGTATTTCCCTCCCCACCCCCCTTTCTGTGACCCAGCTGGTTTCTGTTAGCTAGAACAGTTAGGTCAGGCTTTAACTTTTATCCCTCTCCAAGCTCAGTAGGTCACACCAGAAGCAGACACCCCATCAGCAGTTCTCCATGTGGGACATAACAAAACCTCCGTATCTATAGCTCCTTTCATCCCAAAAAGAACGCACTTTGCAACTCCCATCCCTTAACCCAGATCCCATCGGCCACACAGGGGATTCAAAAACTCAAAACAATGTCAAAAAAAGAAAAAAAAATAGAGTTATGAGGCAAAAATTCCAACAGCTGGAGTCCTCTGGAAGTACCACAAGATGGTCAGAGCCCCTTGGTAGAGCCTGTGCACCCCTGAGCACCAGGCTGGAGCACAGGGTCTTTGGCATCTCAAAGGCTTCACACACGCTCTTCTCTGAGAACTACTGATGCTCACTCATATCCGAATCGAATCCCAACCTCTGGGACATCGAGTAATCTTTGCTAATTCTCCCCAGCAGAAGGAGGGAGGAAGGGAAGGGGGGGTGGGGGGGAAGTGTATTATACCACAAAATCTCTGCTGAGCTCTCTTTGTTCTGCAGTGAGACAGAGCTGGAGCCAGAAACCATTACCCTAATTATGCCTCCCAGCTCAGTCGCTGTTAATAAAACAAAGACAGCTGATGGCCTGATTGCTTTGAGATTCAAATTTGTTGTTCCTCTCTTGTGATCCCTGAAACCCTAGCCCCTATTTTGAGCAGGTAGATTTGCTGGATCGCTGGGCAATTTTCTCTAGAAAGTGAAGCACCGAGAGAGTCGGAGGGAGAGATGACAGCTCCTGGAAGTTGCTTTTTGGGGTGGTTGTAGGGTTTTGATGACTTTTAAACAACGAAATTGTGGAAATCAGGCAAGAAAAAAGAATCAGGTTTAACCTTCTGTGCTGCCCTTAGAGATTATCTCCATACTTGAATAGAGGGGAGAATTTAACTTCCTCTGGCAGATGCTGCAGTTAGGTTTTACATTCTTATGGGTAAGGACCCGCTGTAGTGCTGCCATCTCCCACCCTTGAAAGAACCAGGAGTAGGAAGATGTTCTGAGCTCGTAAGCAAAGGAGCTGGAGGGAGGAACCAGAAATTACAGAGGAAAATGGCAAGAAACAGCTTGTGCAGAGTCTGTGAGGATCTCGGGAGGGAGGCTGGCATGGTTTTGGGATGGAGTATTGGTGGTAGAGGATACAGGGCTCGGTGAGGAACGAGAAAGCTGCCACAAACTTCGAAAGAAAAAAAAAAAAAAAGAACCCAAAACATCTTCCTGCATTTCAACACCCCTCTGTCCTCAGTAATCGCTGGCAAAAGCCTCTCCCCGCCCAGGGCAGGCTAAGCAGCAGCGAGTCCATCCCACCAGTGCTGCCTTGTTAGCTCAAGTCCTGCTAAACCACAACAAAAGGCAGAATTTAATATTCGGCTTTTAATCAAAAGGGATAAACTACTATCATAATGAGCGCGCGTAAAAAACCTGAATGAAGCTCGCAGATACTGCCTGGATTCTGGAGCTTCCTCTTCTGGAAAGTCAGAGCCTCCCATCTTAACATGTTTTTAAATGGCTTTTATGTTTCTGTGGTGGAGGTACTAATCTCAGTTGCGCCGTGTTTCACAAAGAACAGAAGTGCAATAGGCTTCCAGTATTTTCAGGCTACGTCAGCACTTCACAGAACTCTGAAGGGCTATTTTTGGTAGGCAGTTGAAGACTGAAATTAAAAATATCTCCTTAAATAATGAAACTTGTCTCTACGCGTTGTTTGCCTTTACTGCTTCAGAGGATACAGAACTGGAGTAATTCCCTTCCCAGCCCTGATAGCACAGTACCCCCGTGAGATAACTTGGGTGCTCAGTGAGTACCTCAATTAAATAAGATGCCCCACACCAGAGGACATCCTAGAAGACGTATTTGCTTCTCATTACAATGATAACAAAACCAAAAAAGCATCCAGCATTACCCACCACCCACCCTCCCATCACTTCTGCAGCAGAAGGTCTAACACTTCACCTAGTAACCTGCTTGAATGTAAACATATGGAAGTCTAAGGTGATTTTAAGGAAGACTAGCCTTTTCCTGTCAAAGACCTTTAATTGCCTTCCATTTAAAAGTAACAGAGCTACATTTAAAATAATGATGACAATTAGCAGATTTCAACTCCTTGTCTGCTTACAAAGAAAATAAACCAGAAAAAGTGGCCTGGCTGGGTAGTATTGAATAAGTACCGAACTTTAGCACATGCTTTAATACCCCAAGTTGAGCATTTTGTTGCCTAGAAAAGAAAGCAGATCTCAGGGCAAAGGAACTAGCTTGAGAGATGAACATACCTTTGCCTTTTTTCTCATGGTGCCCATTTTTTGACATTCTGAATTTTTTTTTCCTCACTAATTATTTGGGCAGCTGTTTTAAGAAAACAGAAAATGACTGCAAAGACCACTTAAGAAGAAACGTAATGAGTCACCATGAATTACTTGTACCCAAGTCATGCTGAAAGGACCTCTCCATGCAAGGAACATAACCCATTTTAAAAGCTCGCTCTCCGATCTGGCTTCCATATTAAGAGAGATTAAAAGGCACATCTAATCCTGGATTAGACAACCCCTCAGGAGGAGTATCTTATACACATCCAGCTAAAACTGTATCGATAGCACCTTGCCCTTTGTGGAGACCCTACTTGTGGCTGTGCAAGCTACCGAGCCCGGTGGTGCAATGGGCACGCGCTGACATAGCCTGGTCACTCTCATAGAATCATAGAATCATAGAATGGTCTGGGTTGGAAGGGACCCCAAGGATCATAGAGCTCCAACCCCCCTGCCACAGGCAGGGACACCAACCTCCAGGCCTGGAGCTACACAAGGCTGCCCAGGGCCCCAGACAACCTGGCCTTGAACACCTCCAGGGACGGGGAATCCACTACCTCTCTGGGCAGCCTGTTCCAGCCCCTCACCACTCTTTCTGTAAAAAACTTCCCCCTAATATCTAATCTAAACCTTCCCTCCTTTAGCTTTAGTCCATTCCCCCTTGTCCTGCCATTATCTGCTCTTTTAAAAAGTCGAATTCCCTCCTGTTCCTCTGCTCCCTTCAGGTACTGGAAGGCTGCAATGAGGTCCCCCCGCAGCCTTCTCTTCTCCAGGCTCAGCACAGGGACTCCCATGCTTTGTGGACATGAGCCACCAATGTACATCTGCAGCTCAGGAGGACAAACACTTCCTGGCCTGCATCTCCAGAAGTGTGGCCAGAGGATCAAGAGAGGGGATTCTGCCCCTCTGCTCTGCTCTGGTGAGAACCCCCGGCAGTGCTGGGTCCAGTTCTGGACCCCTCAGCACAAGGAGGACATGGGCCTCTTGGACTGGGTCCAGTGGAGGCCACAAAAATGATCCAATGGCTGGAGCACCTCTCCTATGAAGACAGGCTGAGGGAGTTGAGGTGGTTTAGCTTGGAGAAGAGAAGGGTCTGGGGGGACCTTACAGCAGCCTTCCAATTCATGAAAGGTGCCTACAAGAAAGCTGGTGAAGAACTGTTCCCAAGGGCATGGAGTGACAGGAGGAGGGGTGATGGTGTTCAACTAGAGCAGGACAGGTTTAGATGGGACATTAGGAAGAAGTTCTTCACTCTGAGGGTGGTGAGACACTGGCACAGGTTGCCCAGGGAATTGGTGGAGGCCCCATCCCTGGAGACATTCAATGTCCAGCTTGATGGGGCTCTGAGCAACCTGCTCTAGTGAAGATGTCCCTGATCACTGCAGGGGTGGGACTGGGTGGCTTTACAGGTCCCTTCCAACCCAACACATTACATGGTTCTATGATTTGTATTCATGTACCATTAATGCATGCAAGGTCTCTGAATGAAAAACTGTTTTCAATTGTGATTTCCAAAATCGGTTTGCATAAAGCTTCCCCATCTAAGAGGTCAATTTTTCCCAGGAGACTCATCTTCAGTCCTTTTGTTTTCTAAACAATAAAGTTACAAAATATCTCCAGAGATTAAAACTGCTACGAGGAAGTAGAATGATTTAAAAGCGACATTTTAGGTTTTGAAGATTTTTTTTTTAAGATTATGAGGGAATAACCACAGTGTCTATTATTTCACCCATCTATTGTTTTCAATAGGGCTGAAAGGCTGACGTAAATAAATAATATTTCTATTTACTACAGCATGCACCAAGCAGCAGAGCTATCAAGGACAAGATGTTTTCTCCACTTGGATTCTTCCAGTGGGTGCTGAAGTGCTGTGATGTCTCGGCCCATTCCCAGATGATGCTGCTACCTAACTAACACCACGGCTCCTCTTTTTCTCCTCCAGCTAAAAATAACAGCACAATTCGCTGCTGCTACGACTCTGAAGGTTAAACCTGCAAAGGAGGAAAATTTAAAAAAAATAAAGAAATTGGCATGGGAAAGTTCTGATTCTGTCATTTTTTTTGTTTGTTTCCTCTTGGAATAGGATGATAAAAAGAGAGATGCACATTTCGAGGTGGGCTGTTATATACTTCCAGCCACAGGCACCATCAGTACAGTAAGATGCAGCATAGGTGGCACAATGAAAGGAGAAGAATAGGAGAAAACAAACCTCTTGTTGTAAAGTACCACAGGATTAGCTCTTCAGCTAAGTACCTCCCTTAGGAAAAGATAAATCACACCCCTTCGGTGGCTGACAGTCAGACCCTCCATCCCAGAGCAAAGGTGAAGCAAAGCCAGCTCCTGCTAGAAGGGATGAAACGGCTTCAGGTGATTCAATAGCAGGAGAAACACAAGAGGTTTATCAGCAAACCTCAAGTACTGAAGTTCTCCAGATTCACCTTGAAACTAGGAGTATGTTCAAAGACTCATGAACTTTTGCAGGTACCCTTCTCATCTCCCCACTCCTAGTGAGGAATGAGGGAAAAAAATCTAGGAATATCACTTAGGAGTATTTAGCTAGGCTCTAGTAATCACCAGGATCAAGGTTTTCTATGGTCATTTTAAGGAAAATCATGAAAGGTCAGTTCTCATGTCTGCTGCAAGTCCCAGAGGTTGAAGCAAGAGCTGCTGTGCCAGAGCCAAGCCAACCCAACTGATTTTAAAACCTAGCAGGGAAATGTCTTTGGAGAATTTAATTCCTAGTAGGAAATTGCAACAATCAAATCCTTTGCATCACTAAGCCATTGCTCCCCGACCTCCTGATTTCTATCAAGCTATTTTGCAAACCAAATTCTAGCAGCTCCCAGTCAAGCCAGTCCAACCATGGGGTATCTATCACTGGCTCATAGGAAATAGGAAAGTAATGAAAGCCCATGAGTTCTCACCAAACTCATCTTTCAGAACTGCTAGTGGAGCATCTCCACCAAATTCCTGACACGTCTGACGTTGCTGACCAAATTACAGACCACCTCTGAAGCGGAGGCATATAGATAGTTCACAGCTGCAACACTTCTGCAGGAGGCCAGAACAGGGACCACAGCATTCCTCTTTGTTCGCCATCCAGAGGAAGAATATCCCATTTAGCTAAACAAGATGCACAATATCCTATTAAGATGACTTTCTAAAATGAAAAGTAAATTAATAGGAAACAGAAGGTATTTTGATTTCAGTTTCGTCTGTACAGCATTAACTGGTCCCATATGTTCCCAATCAGCTGGCAATGGTGATTTTTAGCTTATTTATAAAAACCCAGAGGCAAACAAGTAGTTTAGAGTCAAAGAGTTTTCTAGACACTGATGACCCTTAACATGCACCCATTTTTGCCTCGACAACGAAGCGCTCAGAGGTTACGTGTTACACCCAGAGGAAACGGAGCAGCTCAACCCCCCAGGCAGAGTCCACAGTTACTGTGACCAAGGCTGTACCACAGTTAACCTGGGCAACTGCCACTCTGGTCTGAGCAGCTGGTGGAGCTGCAGAGCCATCCCCATCTTCATGGGTTGTGTTTTGTCTCCTGCCCCAGTGTCATCCTGCCAAATGTCTGCTATCCAGCAGTCTCCAACGCTGAAAGTCCCTGGAAACCTACCACGGTGCTTCATTACTGTCAACTAATTAGAGTCTTTTCTTATGACCTGTGAATCCACAAGGATGTGAGAAAGGTTATTCCTGTTCCCTTCACAGCAGCATTTCATTTGAAAAATATCACATCACCTGTACCCCTCCTTTGGCTGAGGGACCACGGGATGTTCAGCCTGGAGAAGAGGAGGCTGAGAGGAGAACTGATCGCTCTCTACAACTCCCTGGAAGGAGGGTGTAGCTGGGGGATCTCAGTCTCTTCTCCCAAGTACTAAAGGACAAGATAAGAGGAAACAGCTTCAAGTTGTGCCAGGGGAGGTTGAGGTTGGAGATGAGGACAAATGTCTTCAGCCAAAGGGCTGTCAAGTGCTGGAACAGGCTGCCCAGGGCAGTGGTGGGGTCACCATCCCTGGGGGGATTTAAAAGACCTGTGGTGCTGAGGGACATGGTTTAATGGTGGGCTTGGCAGTGCTGGGTTAACGCTTGGACTTGATGATCTTAAAGGTCCTTTCCAACTGAAACGATTCTGTGATTCTAAACCCAGAGTAATCCAGCTGAGATGTCGGAGGCATGAATAGGCTTAGAGGACATGTCTGGGTATTCTGCCTTTGCCTACACACACAGGACTGCAGCAGATGCCTTTCTACCTGCACGGTCATTACCCTCTCAGTACATTTTTCCAACTAATTTTCCATCCAATTTGTAGCATTTTGACCTCTTCCATGCTTCCTATTTGTTTTACGAGAACATTATGTACAAAGCAGTGAAAGCAGCAGGTATTACCATCAATATCCATTTTATACATGCTTGACAAGGCAACCTGGCAACTGTTCTGGTGTCCAAAATGAATTACAGATTGCACACATTCTGTATTTTGGTCAGATTTCTCAAAATAGAGCATTACCATGCTCTCTGTTGACATTTCCATGTGAAACACAAATCTGGACTACAGGCCAGAGAATCTTACACCCAAGTTAAGGGGGATTTTGCTGAAGCACAGAGGGATGTCAGAGTGACCCAGCGTGCAATGTGTACACATGTGGACCTCTACGGACATCTGATGATGGGAATTACACTCAAGCTTGCACTGTAGCATGAGATAATCCAAAAGTACTTTGCTCTGTAATGACCAAAGAAAGTGCAGATGGAGGGAGTCAGGATGCACCACAGTCCCTGTGGATGTGCTTTGGGGCTTCAGAAGGGTAACTTCTCTTCCCCACCCCTCCATTACCAAAAGTTGCAACACTTAACATTTACACCTATGGTTTTCACACTTGAGGCTACCAAATTACATTGAGGGCAGCAACCTGGAACCCAGCAGAGGTCTCCAGATACAGGGGAAGTCAGTGGATCCATCCTCCTCTGAATAACCAGTCCCAACCTCATGAAAAGCCTGGCCAGCTCACTTCTCTGTCTCTGAGAGCAGGCTGGGCTGGGTGTTTAAATAAGAATATATCAGTAGGTCAAGAACAGGGACATCCTCTCCATGAATATGTCCTCCCATCTTCCAGCAACATACAGTTTAGGAATTTATTGAGTCAAATCTTTAAATATATTCTTTTTTTCCCCTGATCTTCTGACTCCTTTTCGAGCACATCTCCGTTTCAGATGTTCACTATGTCCCACATGGCTACAAGGACACTGGACATCACTTCAGTGATGGACACTTCTCCATCACTGAAAGAAAAGCCTGAGCAGTGCTTGGGAGCCAGAAACTCATTTTGCTTCTTTTCAGATGCTGCCCACACAGTCCCAGACATGTGAGTTGTAAAACTAACATGATTTGCCACTTTTTCAAGGAATGGGAAGACCAGTTAAAACATTTTGTCTCCAGCACACCAAAGAAAGACTGGTTCTGTCTGGGACAACTGTGCTGCTGATACTGTGTATGAACTGGAGCATGTGTCAGAGTAGAAGAGGAGTCAGCTCAACCTCATATCTTATTCAGACCTGCAAGCCTGACAGCTCTCACCAGTTGCCAGCTGGTGACAGGTACATTATAGAAAAAAAAATGTAATCTTTTTTTGACATCCTCACTTCTCTAACAAAGGAGCTATTTAAAAATTCAACATGCTCCCTTGGAAAGCTTTAAATAGTTTCTGAATGTAACTGGCATTATGCTGTAACCTAATATTAAATAGTTTTGGGGAGGAATTGTTTAAATTGTTGAGGAAAACCTACATTTAAGTGTTACAAAGGAAAGGACTTGCTGCTATTTGTGGGAGGCACGTGGCTGTCATGCAGAAGGACACGGCCACCCGCAGTTTTCCTGGATCTGGACAAACAGCCAGAGAAGGTCCCAACCTCAGTAAGGAATGAAGAACAGAGTTATTCTCTCTTTACACAACCTTAAGGCATCTCACTCTAATCATCCAGGCAGCACTGTGCTGGGTGTAGCCTGCAGCTGCCTAAGGTTTGGGGAGTTTTGAGCTGCGAATCCTCTGCTCTCCAACCTCTTGTCTGACCAGAAGATAGGAAGTGACACCAGAAGAGGAAGGGAGAGGTACAGAGATGGTTTGCAGCCTGATGTTAAAAACTGCTTTCCCCTATGGATCATCAGAAATCTGTCAATTTTCTGTAATGTTTTTAAATAAAAGTAGATGAGAACAGAGCCGCAGCAGATTGTTTTGCTCATGCTGAATAAATGTGCTATTCACTGCTGCAAGAAATGTAGCACCCTGTTCAGCCTCCCCTTCAAGTATTCAGCACCCAGTGGTCACAGTGTGACTTCAAGCATCACTCAGCTCTGCAAATACCAGCTAGAATGCAGAGAAATACATATTGCACTTAAAATCTGTTACTTTATAGCAGGAATCATTACTCAGGTTCTCTATATGAACATTAAAGCCACTATCAGATGCAGCAGTAATTAATTAGCAACTGACAGTTTTTCCAAAGTCACACTCCATGGAGAGCCACCCTGGTGACAGCTTAGTATCCACAGCTATTTCCTTTTGTGTTCTGGTAAAATCTCTGCTTACCCAGAGGGATTGCTGTTGGGGGGACACTGTTCAAGTGGCAGTAGCACACAGACAAGGAATAAGGCAGATGCATGCCTGCCCTTAGCTATTTAAAAAATAGTCCCTGGAATCATTAGTAGACTTGTGATGGGAGAAAGTGAAATGGAAAACATTGGTTGATGATGAAAATCTCCTTTTTCTTCCCCAAAAGACAGGTTTCTAAGAAGGGGCAGTTAAGGGAAGCTGAGTCTACCTTCAGGAGAGTGAAAGATGTGCCACAGCTTGGGAATTCCTTACCAGATGCATCCCAAATCCCATTTCTCTGTTCTCGTTACCCAGAGTAAGTCACAATGGAGTCCCAGAAAACAGGGGAGAGAAACTCAACTTTTTAATAATTTCTAAAATAAATAGACAGAGATGGCGAATATTTTGTCCCTCTCAAAAGGATAAAGAGATCAGATAACAACAAATTCACTGAATCACAGAATCACCAGGTTGGAAAAGTCCTTTAAGATCATCGAGTCCAACCGTTCCTGTCCTGTGCTAAACCAGACCCCTGAGCACCTCATCTCCCCTCTGTTAAACACACCCAGGGGTGGGGACTCAGCCCCCTCCCTGGGCAGCCTGTGCCACAACCCCACAACTCTGCCAGGGAAGAACTTTTCCCTCCCAGCTGAGCTGACCCTGCCCTGGGACAGCTTGAGCCCATTGCCCCTTGTCCCATCTCCTGTCCCCTGGCTGAAGAGACCATCGCCCACCTCTCTGCACCCTCCTGGCAGGGCAGGGGAGGTGGGGAGAAGGTCTCCCCTCAGCCTCATCTTCTCCAGGCTCAACACCCCCAGCTCCCTCAGCTGCTCCTCAGAGGATTTGCCCTCCAGCCCCTTCCCCAGCCTGGTTGCCCTTCTCTGGACTCGCTCCAGGACCTCAATGTCCTTCTGATGGTGAGGAGCCCAGAACTGGACCCAGCACTCGAGGTGCAGCCTCACCAGTGCCCAGTCCAGGGGCACAATCACTTCCCTAGCATTCCTGGCCACATTATTTTTGACACAAGCCAGGAAGATGCTTACAACATGTAAGCATCTTTAAGCAAGGTATCACTCACCAGGTCTATGTTTTGCATTATGTCCTGGAAGGAAGGGTGAGTTCGAAACTGCTCAAACAGATCCCGTTTGTACAGCAGCGCGTACACCAGGTTCGGGTTGTGATGAAGGGAGTTTGTCAGGCAGGAGTTGATGATCTCCAGCATCATCCGGATCACTTCCTC
Source organism: Gallinula chloropus (assembly GCF_964237585.1). Taxonomy (NCBI): domain Eukaryota; kingdom Metazoa; phylum Chordata; class Aves; order Gruiformes; family Rallidae; genus Gallinula; species Gallinula chloropus. Next base: position 87,597,364 of record NC_140089.1, read on the forward strand.
GATCACGTTCAGGTCTTGCGCCTTTAAGAAAGGAATAAAAGGTTAGTGTGCCCTTTTCCATTGTAAAACATATTAGGTAATAAAGACAGTGCACAGGTAATTACTACTAATGGAGCTATTAGCCGGTTAACGCCTCAGTGGTGAGCAAATCTGGCACGCCTGTATCTGGGAAGAGATCTGTTTTCTCCTGTAATAACCAAAATCAGAACTGAAACATGCTGCACTCCAGCATCCAGCCTCATACCTTGATTCTCTCAACAGGAGCTATCTTCTCCAGCCAAAAAGCATTAACGTGTTTCAATCTGCAAAATTCACTAAGGGTCAAGTGAACTTCAGTCTTTTCAACCCTTCCTATGCTAAGTAAAAGCACTGCAGCAAGCATGTCATTAAATGTATTTGTTGTTGAGCCCCTGCTTAGGGAGGAAGGATAGGGAGGACGAGGAGAGATAAAAAAAAAAAAAAAAATGAGAAAAAAGTGACTGGTGAAAGAAAAAAGCAAGGGCAAGAGAAGGAAAACTGACTGGGATCACCATCCACTGCACCCTGAACATCTGCCACTGTTCTCCAGGCTTTGAGCTTGGCCTTTTTTTTTTTTGTGGCATTGAAGAATACTTGTAACAAATGAGAAAATAGATCTCCTTTTGTAGTGCACTAAGCCTCAATGCTCAAGACAAAGTTGTAGAGCTTTTCATCCTGTCACTGCCTTTCACAAACCATTCTTGATGATTCTTGGAAGTCAAACTTTCTGAGCTGCTAAGGGTCTGGATTTCTCTCCTTGGGCTGCACATCGGTAGCTGTTCCAAACCAAGGAGAGCTGCCTGTGCTCCCCTGGGATAGGGAAAGGAAGGTAAACCTCCTTTGTTCGTATCATTCAGTCTCTCCACCACATCAAACACTGGACTGTGAGACTTACAGGTCTGGCAAGAACACAAACGATGCCAAACCAGCTCAAGTTTTACAGCTTGGTATGAGCACTGAAACCACTGGCATTTACTTTTGCTGACTGCCTACAGACGTTTTCTGAGTTATCATCACACAGCACTTAAATACTTTAAGTCGAGGCTGTACTTGCAACAGCATTTTGTTAGGCTGTCAACCTGTACATACCTGATTATAATTTATTATATTTTGTTTTATAAAGTTGTGTTGTAGGAACTGCCACATGTCAGATGTACGCTCTTACTGAGGCAGGAGAGAATAAGGGAACCTGGCAGTACCTGGTCAGACTCGCATACAGAGCTCAATTCCCTGCTACCACTTGCCTCTGGATCCTTCTGGAAAGCAAAGCTACATTTCCCAACATAAGGAGGACATGGAACCGCTGGAACGGGTCCACAGGAGGCCACAAAAATGATCCAAGGGCTGGAGCACCTTGCCTGGAGAAGAGAAGGCTCTGGGGAGACCCTACAGCAGCCTTCCAGTACCTGAAGGGACCTAGAAAGGAAGCTGGAAGGGCCTTTTCTGAAGCGCCTGCAGTGATAGGATGAGGGGGAATGGTTTTAAATTGGAAGGAGGAAGAGTTAGATTGGATATTAGGAAGAAATTCTTCCCTCTGAGGGAGGTGAGGCCTTGGCACAGGGTGCCCAGGGAAATGGTGGCTGCCCCCTCCTTGGAGGTGCTCAAGGCCGGGTTGGATGGGGCCTTGAGCAGCCTGGTCTGGTGAGAGGTGTCCCTGCCCACGGCAGGGGGTTGGAACTTGATGATTTTTAAGATCCCTTCCAACACTAACCATTCTATGATTCTAAGATTTCTTCCTGCAAGCAGAGGTTGTCCCTGCAGAAGACAGCAACATTCCCCTAACTGGCTGCTCCACCTCTTCCATGGCCCTGTGGACCATGGAGAAGGGAGTGCCCATGTGCCCTCATACTGCTGGTGAAATGCAGCAGCACTCCAATCTGGATATCCACATTGCTTCTCTTCTGCAGGTAAAAACTTTTCAAGTCATGACATCCTCCTAAAATTCTTGTTTGAAGAACAGTATTTGGTGCACACACTCCAGTTAAATTTTCTTCTTTAGCAATGATGTCTGACAGACTGAGGAGAGCATACATTTGTTTCCCCTGAACTTGAGGATCTCCCTTGTTTGCCTTTTTTTTTTTTTTAAATAGCTTTTCCTTCAGCACCTGAATCACCATCTTAGCATAGCTCCTTGGTCTATCAAGGGATGGCATTCTATGTCAGAAGCAACCCTTACATTCAAAGCACAGGCAACTCCTCTGCCTGTAGATTCAGTGTGAAACAGCACCCTGTCAGGCACTGTGGAACAGGGATAATGTAAATCAGTAGACAAAACCTGAAATAATCCCATCAGCTGGAATCTGAAGTAAACTCCAGACCTGGCTAACTGATCTGTGGAGTAGTGTGTGCCTATCAACTTGGTTTTAGTTCAGAATAAGGTATATTATGGTGGCTTTAAAAAAAGCTTGGAGCTTCAGGGCAATTCTGTCCCCAGTGCAGCGGGATGACTTAGTGCCCGAGACACTATGCTGAGACACAAAATACATTGCTTTTGCAGAAACACTGTGATTTGGGATCAAGCGAGATCTCTGCAGTAAGCAGAAAGGTAACAAGCCATGGAATATGCCTCAAAACCCAGCCATACAGCTAGTTTAAACAGAAAGCATGGCTTACCACCTCCAAACATGGTATTTCAAGAAAAGAAATACTGTGCTATTGGTCAGATTCAGACAATTAAAATTACCAGAGGTTTTGCTCAGTAAACATACAATTAAAAAAAAACAACCCAAAAACACAAATCCAAACCCCAAACCAAACGTTTTTAGAAGCTGGTGGACAGAACCAGCCATTGGTTTTGCAGCTACCATGTTCCAGGTCTGGGACCCAAATGAAGAAATCTAGGAGCTGTGATAAACTGTATATGTTTTTGGCTATACCAAAAAAAAGCCACCCCATTTTTAAGAAGAACGAGCTGCATAAAAGATAGAGAAGTGGGATTGAATCCCAGTATTGCATATACGTTATCTGGAGAGCTGCACACTCCTATAATTAGCTATTAAAGCATTTGTAACGGCTTGGAAGTTTTCAAAACAGGAAAAAACAAGCAGAAAGCCAAGGACAGCATTTGGATGAGACAATGGAGAAATGCTGTAAGAGCTGATAAAATGCCGTGTGCTTTTGTTGCTCTGCATCACCCCTATCAAGCTACGGCCCCTCTGCATCTAGCCATGGCATCACGACTGACACAAATAAGGTTACAAAAACAGGTTGCAGCTGAAAAGAAGTTTATTGCCCCGTGTTTTAACTTCCAGACCAGCTGAACCCAGCTGAGCAGCTACAGCCGAGGCAGAGATACCACAACACACACCAACCACCCCGCAAGACACTTCTTTTTTGGGTGGCTGAATTGGCTGTTAAAAAGCCAGGTGAAAAAAAAAAAAGCCAGGTATTGATTTTTGGGTGGAAAGGCAGACAATTTCAGTCTACTGAGCAGTGCATTTCAGTGAGTTGTTGGAAGTAATGGCCTTTTTGACAAGTTCAGCAATTCAGAATTAAAAATTTCTTAACCAAACAGGGCTCAGATTACCCCATTGACACTGGTGAGTGCCAGTTCTCTTCCTCTGCTTTTTTGTTGTTGTTGTTTACACCTATAGAAATAATGACACCTCTTTCATTAGCAGAAAGGTGGAACCTAAAGACCTGGTGCCAACGCCTTGAGACTGAAACAGTGCCCACAAGAAGGATGGAACTAACATCACTGTGTGTAATCCAGGGTGACCACCTCATGGTTCCCTCTCAGGACAGGAATTAAAAGTGGTAGGGGTTTTTTCTTTGGTTGGGTTTTTTTGTTTGTTTAGTTGTTCGCTTTTTTAGTTTTGGGGTTTTTTTTGTTTTTGCAAAGTTTTTAATTTTTAAGGCAAAAAGCCCTACGCTTCATCATGTTCAAGCTGCACAAGGAACAAACCCGGCAGAGACAGCTACAAGAGATCCAAGTACAGTACTGGGTAGCCCGGGTCTCTTTTGTTAGAAGAAAAAGGAACAAACAAATGATAATGCCAGAGAAAAGAGAACGGAAACAAGCGCAGAGGATGCAGAGGAAAACACAACAAGCACAAGAAAGAGAACATTATCTGGAGAAAAATAATTTGCGTTTGATAAAGACTAACAAGGAACACACAAATGTGCAAAGCCAAGGCAAACTATGGGCAGAGCTGGACGTTCTCATCTCTGACCACCCTGGAAGACTGTTGCTTTCATTACTGCAATATAATTAATCATTAGCATGACATCCTCCTGTGCAAAGACTTCCAGAGAATTCAATAGTTACTGCTGGAAAGGCACTGGTGTGTACAAATAGTTGAAAAAATATATGGCTTATAAAATACCAGAAAAGTCAAACAGCCTGAACATCAGACACCGTGCATGTGTTCACAGGTTCCTTATGGGCTTATTTACCCATCAGGAGACAAAACACTTCAGTCACTGTCAGCGGAGGATGCAGGACCTCAGTGTCGCCAAAAACCAGCTTCATCTATGGCACTCATCTTTTGGTTCCTGTATTGTAACATTCTGAGTGTTTCACCTTTTAATCTGATGTGATAGTCAATTTATTTTGATTTTTTATAATGATAAAGAACAGGTTTAAAAGTGCTATTTCGAATGAATGCAAAAATCCAGCCTGTAAACATGAATAATTCTTAGAAGGGAGGTATGCCCATGTGTCCAGCAGGTTAACTTTGCTTAACCACCTCAAGGCTTGGACTGTTTAATAAAAGCTGGGACAAAATGATTCTCCTTTCTGTTTTCTTTACTCCTCTGCTAGTTTACATGGAAAATAACAGCCGTTTGCCTATCAGAATTTCAGTCGCTTGCGATGTTTTGAAGGAGACATTCCTTTGCCAGGGTTGACATGGGGCTGTTTATCACGATGCGATAACCTTTGAATCATGTTCCAGAGAAAGGAAGGTTTTCCTCAGCAGGCTGATGCTCGGCTGCCACATGAGATGCATCCTCATGGCAAAACTGATTCCAGTGCTGTCTCTGCTTTGGCTCTGAGCTGCGCAGAAGCCCCTCACTCAAGCCCAGCTCATCTTTTGATGCTTGGTTCTGGGCACAGGATATGAGCTGAGCGCTGTCCCGCTTCCAGGTGGTACCCAGGGTATTGCAAGCTGCACAGTGATAGTTTTCTTAATGATACTTTGCATTTGTGATCATCTACCCAGAAAAAGGGCAAGGCACCAGCTACAGCATCCGATTTCGGCCACCCAAACCAAGCTAGCTGTTCAACTGCCAGCCAGGAGCTATCAGCAGCCACAGCACAGATAATTCAAGGAAATAATGAAGTCCTGAACTCAGGGTGGGGAATGAAATACAGTGCTCTTTAAGCTAAACATTTAGCCTTTCAATACTTAACTTTAGGCTGAACATCTAGCCTTTTAATACTTTAAGGAGGCTTGTAAGAAAGATGGGGCAGACTTTTCAGCAGGGGCTGCAGTGATGGGGCAAGGCAGAATGGGTTTTAGCTGAAAGAGGGTGGATCCAGACTAGATTTCAGGCAGAAATCCTTCTCAGGCAGGGAAGAGGCCCTGGCACAGGGTGCCCAGAGAAGCTGGAGCTGCCCCTGGATCCCTTGCAGGGTTCAAAGCCAGGCTGAATGGGGCTTTGGGCACCCTGGGCTGGTGGGGCGTGTCCCTGCCCATGGCAGGGGTGGTAATGAGTGGGCTCTGAGGTCCCTTCTTCCCACCTAAACCAGCCTGGGGTTCTACTTATGACGGTAAAAAGCACTAGTGCACAAACATAACTCTCATACCATGTCCACATGTGATTATATATCTATCTACCATGAGCTAGAATTCACTTAAGTGCAACAGTTTGGGTTCTGTTTTTTTTCCTTTTTACCTGAATTTATAGCAATCTGCACTCCCAAGCAACAACTAATTATAAGCCTAACCAGGTCCACCTTTCAGCTTTTTTAAAAATCAGAGATTTACCAGAGAAAACTTTCCTTTGTGGCAAGATCCATACGAATGCCACCACACAGTGACAGCAGTACCTGTGTGTATACATCCAGGACATTGCCAGCTACCAAAAAAGCCCTGCTTCTCACCGTGCACTGTCATCTCAGCAACCTTACAGACAACTGATGCTTTTCAGCTAAATAACTGCTAGAGGTTTCTGCCTGTTGAAACGGTGTGATGAATGCTATCAGAAAGGCAGTTATACAGTTAGTGCAATTGGGGCAGGAAGGAGCTTATCTGCCTCAAAAAAACAGAGCCTGTGCAGGGATGGGTAACGCAATGTGCTACACGGGCACAATGAAAATAGAGTGGAAAAGAAACCAAACCAACCCAAAAAAAAACCCCAAACCCATCACTAAAACACAGGAAAGGCACACTGTAGCGAAGTCTTAACCCAAAGAAACCTGATGAAGTGAAGTGGGAACGTCACCTCTAATAAACAGTGAAAGAAACAGATGATGGAAATGCAGGCTGACAAAGAAGTATGTCCCCACACAGATCTGACCTTACTACTTGTGACAGTGAATGGCTTTTAGCGAGTGGTGTCTTGCTGCCAGTAACAGGATGCCCTGATGTCTGAATTTTCAGACGTGTGGCTTTCTTTTAAGACAAAGCTTGGTGGCTTTAGTTCACCATTCCTAACCCACAGGCCACCCTCTGGCAGAGCAAGGAGTGCCAAACGGATGCAAAAGGCATAAAGAAGCTACCCAAACTCACTTTGGCTCCTTTAGATCCTTCCCAGCAACACAACAGTTCCAAGCAGCATCCCACTCCTGACTTTCCACTTTCCCAGCTGGGTCTGACTGCACCCCTTAAGATCTTTTTCTCCCTTTGCCTCCCTTACCAATTCCTCCCCTCCCAGCCAGGGAGCGTGGAGGCAGAGTCAGAGGAAGGTGTGGCAAGCAGTGACACGTCTATGTTGTTGGGGACCACTCATCCTCTGACTGGAGGCTGAAGGCTTTCATATGGAAAGGTGAGGGTGTGATGGAATAGGCAGAGGAAAGGTGAGGGTGAAAGTTGCACAGACAACCTTAGCTATGGCTGTTCTTCATTCCAAGCCCTTATCCATGATGCCTCACTGTATGTACACCACTGTGTAGTATTTTTAGTGAGCTACTCCCTCAGAAAATCTAATCTGCAAACACAAAACACAGAAGCTTGCAATTGCAAGCAACTTGGTGACACAGATACAACTTCAACGGTCATTTTGTCAGCCAAGGAAAACAAAGGGATACACAGACCATATATTTAAAACATATCAAAAAGACTTAAGGATGCCAAATTAACCCCAAACAGACAGCTCCTGCTTCTCCTTTTCACCAGGGAGGAACAAGGAGGCAAAATTTGGTGGTAAACTGTTCCAGAACCATCAGCTGCACACACAAAAAGTCCAGAAGAACAGACAGCTTCAGGTCATTTTCCATTATTTTTTTTTTCAGCTGTTTTTAGGGATGGTAAGGAATACTTGCAATAATTATGGATTTGGATATTGAGTAGTTAGCTCTTCCACTGTCTGTAACAGAGCTATTGTAAACTCCAGGGTGAGGTACTCTGTTGTGTAGAACACACAAGTTGGCACTCCAGGGAATTTCACCTTGATAACACGATTTAACAGCATCCACAATTATAATGATGTAAACTTCCCTTTCCTCTTCACAGGGAAATGTCTACAGTTAAATAGTTTCAAATAATTTACTTTATTTTTAGTCACTTTAAGAGAAGCATATGTATCTTGTTTGTATTAGCTTTGGGGAGCTTCCAAGGGAGCTGTCTGAATTTCCTGCATTTTCAGCAGAAAAGAAAACCTTCAACAAAATAAACTTGCTCTGCCAAAGGAGTGGAAGTGCAGAGGGGAGAGGAGGAAGCGCACGAGAACGAGCTGCTCTTACATTTAGTGCACAAAGCTGAGCCTTTGGTGACAGAAATCTTATCTCCATCTATTTTACTTGCTTGTGCTCTCTGGCTGTTGCATGTCAAGCCCAGATAACTTACCGGCCGTAGCGCTGAACTGTGAGAAAGTAGGTATTAAGTGAAAAATCGCAGGGTTTATGGTGAATATCACCTCAAAAACTAACTCTGGCATCTCTGATCACTGCTCAGAAACGGGAGTAGGGCTGTCACACTGGGAGCAAAGCTTGCTGCCAGACACTCCTAAATAAAGGTTTGCTGCCAGACGCTCCTAAATAAAAATACCATTCTGACACCCACTGTCCTTCCCTCCCCAAGTAACCACGTACGCTGGCAGAGCAGATTGGCAGCACTGCCTCACCATTTTGTCAAGCCAGCCCATGGTAATGCGACATTTCCCAGGAGAAACACACACTTTCAGCCCATATCATGATGCAAACGTCCAGGATAGCCCGTGACAAGACTGCACAAGAGGAAATGCCATGGTGGTGTGTCCCTGTCCCGGAGAAAATGGCCCGGGAGCAGTCTGCTCCAAGGAAAAACAAGCCAAAAGATGCCTGCTGAGGTCCCAAACCCAACTGCTTCAACCTTCCAAAGACCCATTTGACTTCAGCAGCCACTGACCAAGAGAACGTGAAGCTGTTTCTGAGGACGTGTATGTATTTGAGTGAAGGTGCTGTTCTTCTGTTGGCACTTGTCATGATCATTCATTATTCATTCAATCCACAGCTCATCTCCTGGTGACACCTTTGCCTTCATCTCTTCTTCCATTCACACCCCGGCTATCTTTGAAATTCCCACCCTAAACCACTTCACGTTGAACGGCTACAACTTACTCCTATCCCCCCTACAAAGTCAGGTTCCCAAATCAACCAGAGCTTTCTAGGCATTGGTCTAAATTCCCACAGTGTTCTGTGCCTGTTTTTACCTCTTTACTGAGGATTTTACAAATTGGGAAAACTTTTTAGTTTAATTCTTGCACGGCATATCCCTGTGTGAAACTCACAGGGAGGTTAACTGGCAAACAGCTTTAGCAGAGTAACTCCTTCACTGCAGGAACAGCAAAGCAGATTCCCTCTTTTCAGAGAGGGTTTCTGCTGGCAGCAGGGCCATCCTGCAGCAGGATGGAGAGTTGCTAACTGCACCTGCTGAGCTTACAGTCTGGTGATCAAGGAGATATGACCTAAAGGTGTTTCACTTTTATGATGCTACAACTACTAGTTTATTCTGAAAGCAAAGCTCCTCTGCTTTAAAAGCCAAGAATGAGCAGGCATCTGGACCCAAAGGGATGGAGAGGCACCTAAGTGCAGGACAGATGAAGACTTTGGCATTTCTGTGAGACTGGGATTCCATATCTTAACTGCAGAAGGTGTTCAGTTCCAGAGAAGCAGGGCTTTAGACAGTCATTCTCTTTGGCACTTTCCAAACCCCATTCTTGGGAACCTCACATCTAGCCCAAGTGAGGAATGCCACCCTGCAAAGCTAAGGGCTGACAAATCTCTTTCAGTAATTTCTGAAGACGGCAAAATGATAAATTTAATCAAATCATTTTGACCACAACTAGCTTAGAAACACTAAATGACCATGGAAGGTGTTTACTGGAGGTCAAGGTTCAGTTGCTGGTCTAAGCTGACCAAGAAGCTCCAGCATAAGGGGGTCCATCCATCTCAAATTCCAAAATATCTGATGGTCACCAGCCAGGGGCTTCAGTCACCAGCTAGGGACTTCAAAACCACCCAAGGCAGAACAAAGTACTTCCAAACCACATGCAACCATGACAACAAAATGCAGCTAGTATCTAGTAGAATAAGCTTGATTGTTTTCTAAGGTTCCATAAAACCTGGGAAGCCACTGCTGCTAGGAAAATGACAATGTTCAGGTTGAGAAAATCCAAGTTAAAACTGTGAGTTTGTATTTAATGATGCCTGAAATAATAATGACATCTTCCTGCTGTTGAAAGGAAATGGAGAATCCTCCACTTCTCCTTGAAATGAAGCAGTATTCCCTAGAGAGTATGGAAAGACTTTGTTTGGTTTAACTGGTAGAACAGGAAAGGACAAGTTCCACATGCAACCCAAACTCCACCATACAAAGGTATACAGATGATCATGATACAAGCATTAATTAACATAACCTGTCTATCTTGAGTAGAGTTCAAGGACTTTCAAGATGCAACTCAAGTGAAAACGTTTCTGACTCCAGCACTGTGCTTTCAGCTTTGCTGTAAAACGTCATCAGCAAAACTCTTTGGAGGTGTTATGCAGTAGTCAATGCTACGTGAACTGAAACTTTGACACTTCCTAATTTGTTGGGGGTTTGTTTGTTGGGTTTGGGGTTCTTTTTTGATTTTTTTTTTTTTAATTGCATGGCAGGTCTTATATAGCCCTCACATAAAAATTCATGTTTGCATTTAATAAGTAAGCGCTACTTAATGAAATCTCTACACTTAAAGGTGTGTTCCTTAAAGGTGACATCTGGTGAACCTCTTAACCCTTTCTGCAGTAGGCTACAGTTGCTAACATACTCACTGACATTCGTTGTATAGGATGTACTTGAGTCCAGACTTCAGAATCTCTACCATTTCTTTAATGCTCATTTGGAATATTTCCTTTATATTCTACCTGATGTTTAGTTGAAGGGTAGAACGCCTTATTTCTATCATGAAAAAGAGTAAGATAGAAAAACACTGTATCCTGCAAACAGACAGAAAAAAGACCAACCAGCAATCTAAGCCAAACTTCGCATTTTCCCTTCACACCTCCAAACTTTCCTCCATAGAGCAGACCACAGTCACAGGGATGTAATTTCTCCACCAGCTCCTTACAGCCCCAGCATCATTTCTTACTACATTATCAGCTATTTTCTTCACCCCAGTATTATGTTTGGCAGAAACAACGATGACACTTGTTGCAAGGTAACTCTACATCTAAGAGCAGATCTCCAGTGAACAAAGTGCTGTCACTCAAGAAACTCGGTGCTACAGATTTTGTAGACCTATGTCCAAGCAATTTTAATTCAGCAAGTATCAAAACTAACTGAATAAATGCTGATCCCTCACTAAAGCTCTCAACTTTTCACAGTGAGAGTGGGGAGGCCCTGGCACAGGGTGCCCAGAGAAGCTGGGGATCCCTGGCAGGGTTCAAGGCCAGGCTGGATGGGGCTTTGGGCACCCTGGGCTGGTGGGAGGTGTGCTTTCCCATAGCAGAGGGGTTGGAATAATATGATCTCTAAGGCCCCTTCCAACCCAAACCAGTTTGTGATTCTATAGGCTTCTAAGAACTGCACAGATACAGAAATGAGAAGTTCTCCACTGGTTCCTCAATGAGGAGATACTGTCCTTCAGTATCTTTGCCTTGACTTTTGAAAACCACCATTACCTTAAAGTATAACTTCTGTCTTCCACTGAAAGTACCACTCTGAATAATGTTGACCCTAATTAAGAAAAGAAAGACCACAAGGGAGATGATGGAATCCAAGTCCTCAATAATAAACAAGGACTGCATCAAGTATCCATAATTTCTGTACTACCCAAGCAGAAAATCTTCTGGCCCTAGTGACACACAGGATGTCAGTTGGAAAAATCTGTGATAGTATCAAGGCCCTTGGCAGCCAAAAAAGTTCTGTATCCTTGCCCTTAGGGTGAAAATTGCTATTGAAATTTCTGTGGGAGGTACAAGAAAGTCAGTATCAGTTTGCAGAGCGGACATTTCCAACATAACAATTTGGAGAATGTCAAGGAGACAAGGGAAGCTGTTCCTGCCGAGGCCACCCAGCGTTCCTCCAATGGCTTCTCAGTGTGAGACTCCTGCTTTGCTCAAACCAGAGTCATCACTGCAAAGGTAACTGAGTTAAATAACACATTAAAATAGCCATAAAATAAAATAAAACTGCATATGGCCTCCTAGCAATATTAGAAATGCAGATTAACAGTAACAATAGTAATAAGAGCATGGGCTGAGCCCAAGGGGATGAGGTTTAACAAGGCCAAGGGCAGAGTGCTGCACATGGGACACAACAACCCCCAGCAGCTACAGGCTGGGGGAGACTGGCTGGAGAGCTGTCTGGCAGAGAAGGACCTGGGGGTGTTGGGTGACCCCAGACTGACCATGAGCCAGCAGTGTGCCCAGGTGGCCAGGAAGGCCAATGACATCCTGGCTTGTGTCAGACCCAGTGTGGCCAGTAGGTCTGGGGAGGGGATTGTGCCCCTGGACTGGGTGCTGGTGAGGCTGCACCTCGAGTGCTGGGTCCAGTTCTGGGCTCCTCACCATCAGAAGGACATTGAGGTCCTGGAGTGAGTGCAGAGAAGGGCAACCAGGCTGAGGAAGGGGCTGGAGGGCAAATCCTCTGAGGAGCAGCTGAGGGAGCTGGGGGTGTTGAGCCTGGAGAAGAGGAGGCTGAGGGGAGACCTTCTCCCCACCTCCCCTGCCCTGCCAGGAGGGTGCAGTGAGGTGGGTGATGGTCTCTTCAGCCAGGGGACAGGAGATGGGACAAGGGGCAATGGGCTCAAGCTGCCCCAGGGCAGGGGCAGCTCAGCTGGGAGGGCAAAGTTCTTCCCTGGCAGAGTTGTCAGGGCCTGGCACAGGCTGCCCAGGGAGGGGGCTGAGTCCCCAGCCCTGGGAGTGTTTAACAGAGGGGAGATGAGGTGCTCAGGGATCTGGTTTAGCACAGGACAGGAACGGTTGGACTTGATGACCTTAAAGGTCTTTTCCAACCTTCTGATTCTGTGCTTCTGTGAAGAAGTCTATTTAGCTGGTTGCCATTGATAAAGCAGATGACAGCATGAATACAGAAAACTGTTGATGATGGCACAGTGCTATTTGCATGTTGTAGCTTCCTAAATATTAACAGCCCATGCTAAAAACACCAGGTCCCTGAAAACAGACACCAGATACAGCACAAGGCCCTCGAACTGTGGTGAGCATGCTGCTTTACAGCCACCATTTCTCTCCAGAGCTGAAGGTACATCATGCAGAGTGCTTTCATTGCTTCTGATCCATTAAGATCTAGTAGCATGGTTAGAAAATAATTCAGAAATGCATCTCTCTCTGAGACCACCTGGCATACATGCACGATGTTGAATATTTTGAAATTTAAAGGGGATAGATAAACAAAGATATTAAAAGGAAAAATGCATTGTTGCTCTTTGAAGTGGTTTGCAGACTAAAGGATCCATAGGTAAGCCCTTTTAAAATATAATAAAGTATAAAAGGGTGGTTTTATTTGTCTTCCTCTTACCTTACCACCTCCTCAAAACCAGTCGCTGCCAGTAGTAGCATCATTTATTCTATTAAGATGGGCCTGAAAAACCTCCATAACCCAATTTCAAGACCTGCTCTCTGGTTGAATAAAATGCAAATAGGGAGGAGATGAGAAACAGCCTTTAGAGAGCTGATAGCAGGCAAACCAAATAGCTGAAGTAACTTTTAAATTAAATGTTGGGCTTACTACATTCCATCTTATTTTTCAAGTGCGTTTCCCTGGACACTGCATCAATTCTGATAAACACAGAAGCTGATGACCACGGCTCCGCTTCCTGCTGAATGGTCTGGAAGCAGACAGCAGCCACAGCTTGAAGGCCACAAAATGAACCTTCAACTGAGGTTTGGTGAACCCAACGCTCACAGAAGGTAATTCCAGAAGTCTATGTACACAGGTACCCCTTCCAAAATGAACTACAAGCAACAGAGAACGTTTTCTCAACTGTTGAAGCAAATCACTCTCGACAGGAGTATGTAAAAACTGCATCATCCAACTAAATAAAATTTCCCAAAATACTTTTGCAGCCTCATCCATTTTGAGACAAAACTTAATTTTGTGTAGCCTGGCTCAAGAAGTACAGCAGTGGGAGACAGGGACACAATGGGAGTCGCCGTGTTTGAAAGATGGAAGAGCACTTGGGTACGTTGTACGTCTACCCTGGAGTCAGTCAACTGTTCATCTCCAAGATCCTGTAAGCCATTATGATCGTTTGCCTACAAACTAAGCTTTCTAGCAGATTACAATGACCATAGTCAACAACAAGGTAAGATGGCAAATTTGTAGAAAAGCAGTTTTATATTTCAGAAGAATTCAGCTGAAGCTTTTTACCCACAAGAACGAGATGCTTCCTATTGTCTCAATATCTCAACATCTAAAAGATCAGTGTAGGCATGGGAATCTTGGTCTTTTTTTTGGAGCAAGCACCCAATGCCTTTGCTAGTGCCACACATGAGCTGCTGGTGAGCAGCTTGAAGCCCTGCCTTTAGCAACTGTGACCCTCATTCTCTTCTCAGTTTATCTGGAGGGAGGATGTTGATTCCTACAGCAATGACAAAAACAAATCTAACCCGTAATGTCACAATCCACCTTGTTTTCTCTAGAATAGGATGGCTGTTTTTTGTTATTGGTAAACAGTTTCCTTAAGGTCAAGTGTTTGTGTGAGGCTCACACAGGCGCTGGAGTGGAACAGGCTCCGTACATGCCGTACCAGCTCCGTATCAAGACAAACGCAGCGGGACACAGCGCCTTTGAAGGAGATGTCATGTACCTCAGGAGCAGGACACCGCTCTCAGCTTGGGCTCAAGCCGAAATATGTACAAAAGAAGGTCTGGAAAGCCTCCACCACATTCCAGTAACGTATCTCAAGGGCAATAAAAATACCCCAACAACCCAACAACCTTGCTCATCTCAACTTTAGTGTCAGAGCAGCATAGGCAATCGTGGACACCTCCCAACAGCAAACATGGGAGGATTTAAGAACAGTAATATACTAGAGTCTTTTCTCTTTATTTAAAAGACGCTTTCCTGAAATGGCTTTGTGTTGGGTATGTCACTGGCACAAGCAGATGTAGAGTATGACTCTCACCTTCCTGTTTGCTTGTTTTTTAAACTCCCCTTAAAATCTGATTCCACCACTGTCAACAGGGATGAGCAAAATAAAATGATTTACTCCACATTTCTTTAATGCCACTTTTCAGACCAGGTGACGAGGAAATCGGTTGTTAGTAAGTGGCTTATTTCACTCCATGTCATGCTGTTTCTGCACCACAGGAGAGGAACCAGCCCTGGCATGGTATTTTTGGGTTTGAATTTCTGCCTGTATCAATTATTTTCCGTCTCCAAACCTTTTTTCCTTTTCACTTCATGCCATTACTCTTTCAATCTCATTTGACTCATCCCCTGTAAAACGTTCTCTTTTCTTTCATCCCATCATTTGTTCCCCTGGTCACCCACACAGCCAATTAAGAGCAGTTGTATGACATTATAGGTAATGTTAACAACAGCCATTAGTGGGAGAATTGCCCTCACTGACACAGCGCAATATGTTGTTCAGGCGGATAACATCTCTCCAAGAAGATAAATTTTAAGCTGATGGGGCCGTGTTTCGGTAACTTGGACACAGCTGGAATAGATGTGGCTCTGCAGAAGGTCACAAACAAAGCTGTTTTAACTTCTTCGTGTTCCAGTTCAGATCTGAGCAGCGTTTTGACAGGTGAACAGCTTCACCCATGGTTTTACCCACAGTATGAAGAGCAGTCTTCCTCTTAACAACATCACTAAATCCTGATCTACCTTCACCTCTCTCATTTTCTCTTTCATATTCCAGATCACATAAATTAGCAATGAAGGAAATCTCAAGGTCTGCTTTTTTTAAATAACAATTTACTACCCTCTGATATAAACTGACTTTACTGGTTTGGTTTTGTTTTTAAACAACAACTAAAACAGTTCCAAAAGCTCACTGGTTAATCCTTAAGTGCTGTACTTTTTATGAAGAGAAGTAACTGGAAATAGAAGGTGCAACGTGAAGAAGTTTCCATGTTTCACCAGTATCTCATCTAGAAGAAGTAGTGTAAAAAGGTTCCAATTCCAGTTAAGCATTTAGTACCAAACAGGCTAAAAGGGTCTGAACAGACTTCCTTGTGCATCCATTTCCTTTACTTTATATGGCTGCATGTTTAAAAGAAGAATTACTGAGATGTTTATAACATATGGTAACACACTTCTGGTTTTTAAGCACTCCATTTTTCAATCAAAACCTCGCTTTAAGAACACTAAAAAAGTTTGTTTTACTACATTGTTGAAATACATAGCAGCTACAAAAATAAATCCTGCTCTTTGGAGAGCTACTGCATTGGGTTTTTCTGTTTGTCTAACTGGGGCTTGACAAACAGGAACCATCCAGAGCAATCAACGTCTGAAAAGCTCTAACAGCCCACTCCTGTGGAGGAGGCAGCAGGAAAACTGTCTGAAGGCTCTATCAGCAAAGATGCTTCGAAAGATGGGTACTGATACTTTTTTCATCCAGGCACTTCAGAATTTGTCACTAGGCTGAGCTGAGCAAACCCGGGCTTACAAGCCATGTGATAAACAGTATTTCCAGGGCAGCCTGTGGAGTCCTCTTCTTAATATACCAGTCTATATATTCTCTCTACAGCTGATGTTCTATCATACCTCTGGTGCATCTAAAATCCCAGTGTTGCAGCAGGCTGACAGCTCCCTCCAGGGCAGCACAAGTCAACTCGCTGCAGAAAACCAGTTCACAGAATTCTACTATTATTAATATTAGAATAATTAATAATTAATTCTAATATTGGGACTTCTCTTTAGTTCTGACATAGCGCTCATCCACCGCTAAAACAAGCTCTTGCAACTTTTTAAGCTTAACAATCTTCTCTTTCAAGGACACTTGTTTAAGCAGTCTTCTCAAAAACGTGTATTTCAAGTACAAAAATGCAAACAAATGTCACCATTTACCCTTTACTGCACAATAATGACGCTGCTGTAAAACTATGTAGCTATTAAAGGAGGAAAATAAGTGAAGAAACAAGATGCTCATGTTTGGCTTTCTTCACATGTGTGGAATGATCAACATAACCAGCGTTTCAAATGACTTTATTAGGTGTTTGCATTGCTAATGTCAGAAGTTCTTCCCACCAACAAATTTGTTCTGATATCTGATAAAACTGAAGAATGAACAGTTTTCAGTCAGATGGTCATAAGACCCTACTGCAAAACACTAAATGTTCTTTAAAAAAAAAAAAAAAAGAGTAACTTTCATCCTTATTTTCTCAAATACGGAGAATTTCTAAGTGAAATAAAGCTTAAGTCAATCTATATAACACAAATACCAGGCACTAATGAGTCTCCCAGAGAATTCCTGCACGAGGGAAGAACAACATCTTTTTCTGTAACATCTTCTTGCTGTTCCTCAATATATTTGTCCAAAAATCCTCCAACCACAAGCATATTATTAAAGACAAAATAATACAAAGACCCAACTGCAAATAACTATCAGTAATGTATCGAAGCTTAAAGACTGAACTTCACCAACATCTTTACTGCAGGATTTTAGGACAGTTCTTTCGGTCTGAGGATAATTTATGCAGCATTTTTCCCAGGAAAGTTTCCAATTCATTTCAAGGAAAGGACTGATTAAAAATTCAGACAGAACTGTAGAATTTGGCTATCACTCCATACAAAAGCTTGCTTTAGATTTGGGTTAAGTTGGTTATTTCAGTCTATTCTGAAACTGCTATTTTTTGATGACATAAAAATAGGGGGATTAGGTAGGAGTAATATTCTTTAAGCTAAAATATAACTCATCTGAAGGGGGGTATGACTAATATTTAGGAAATATATTTATAGACCTCTGGCTCGATACTGGAGACAGACATACCCAAGAATAACCTGATATTGAAAATGTCACTTCTGCTCACAAGCCGTCAGATCAGAGTAATCAAAAAGAAGGTGATTTAGTTGAAAACAAGGCAATTCTATTAAACGCTACTTGAACTGGTAGAAACCATGTTCCATGCAAAAACATTAAGATACAGTATTGGTTTACCACATACTGCCTTCAGGAAGCAGCCTAAAAAAGCATTTTCTTTAATAATCACTGTTTTTAACAGTAGACAAAAAAAAGGGCTTAAGAATTCACGCACACAAATGAAGTTTTTCAGAGTATTAGCACAACGTGGCCCCCAAGTGATCAAAAAAAACCGAGTTCCTTAGTGACATACAGACCCAGAAGCAAACCCAGGCAAAAATGTAGAAAATACAGACAGAAAACGACACTGAAGAGACCCAGGCAGAGCTTTTGGTGAAAAGTAGTTGGCTTCTGAGTTTTGAAGAAACTTTATGACAAAATAAACTAACTTAGCAACACCCCCTCTCCTCCCTCCCCCCCCCCGGTATGGCCGTATCCCAATTAGGAGTCTTGATTTAATTTACTAAAAATTTACCATTCTGCCAACGGCATGTTTGATCCTACAGCTAAACAACTCCTACACGCTTTGTGTGCTCACAGCAGTTACCACTAAGCAGTATTTTTACAGACTACCAGCTAAACAACGCTAATCACATCACTCTAACTCTATTATGGCCGACCAGTTTATTTGGAAGTGGATTTAATTTCATTTCTGCATCATTACTAAAGTCATCAGATGATCAGAGGGAAGACTTCCTATTTCTTCACGACAGCACGCATCTATAGGAAAACACTTATGTCTGGTGGCAGAGATCTGCATTAAACCAGTCCTTTAGATAATTAAAAAAAAAAGAAATCAGAGCTGGAGAATAGCTAATGTAACATTGGCTACATAAGCACCCAACACATGACAGGACTCTAAACATCACAACACTTATTTACAGTTTAAATATCGTTCACATTGATAGGAAATTAGTAAATAAGAAAATACTTGTTTTCTAGTGCTGGATAGGCTAGAATCGTTAGCCTGTTTTCAAGGCATTGAATCACAGAATCATAGACTGGTCTGGGTTGGAAGGGACCCCAAGGATCAGAGTTCCAACCCCCCTGCCACAGGCAGGGAACATCCCTCGTATAGATACGTCTGGAGCAGAAGATCCCATAACCTTAACCAAAATACCAAACTATTACATGAAAAAACCCCAGATAGTGCTGTGAAAGGGACAGAAAGGGATTTATAGGACAATACAACAGAAGACAAGTACTGTGGATAAAAGGCTGTTGTCCACAGCTGGTAACATTACATATTCCTAGAACCATACTTGTGCTTTAGTTGTGTAGTAAACCACATAAACTGAAAATAAAGCTGACCTCGGTCTTCTGAATCTGTGGTACTATCACCTTTCACCCACTGTGGTGTAACTGAATCCAGAAAATTTATAGATTTTAGATTTGTTTCATTACGTTTAAAAGGGCTAACACTGCAGTTGATAGACCCTTTTTTTTACCTACTCTTTAGCAATTCCAAATTTGTAAGGTAAATATGGAGCCCTTACTTATAAAAGACAATCTCTTCCTAGGGAGTAAACGAAACAGGAGAAGCTTTTAACATCTACCCATGTAGAGGAGGGAGATTGGGCTGGTTCTCTGCTGGAGAAACAAAAACGAAGGGCTATTTATGAAGTCCTTGCAGCTCTGAATACGATCAACTGTAACAACAAGATACAAGTTACAGAAAAAATTCTTTTTGCTGAAACCACTTTTGTAATACTGCTTTTTAATAACCCTCATAATGGCCGAATTAGAAGGACCCCAACTGAAGTCATTCATCCCACATAAAACAAACATTGCTTTTTCTTCTTAGCTTTGTTTTACAAGCTACATTATTTCCAGATGACGCTTGAGGGGCCTAGGAGTTTCAAGAATTAGATGTTTAAATAGACAGCTGCTTTCTATTTACCATATAAATCAAGGCTAAATCAAAGAAGAATCTAAATATTGGACTTCGTTTAGCCCATTATGGAGCACAAACTAAGGAGGAGAAGATAAAGAAATACAGAAATCTCATCACCTAAATGCAAAGTTTAATTCTTGTTATTAAGATGAGAGGAAAAACTCGATGCTAGCATAATTCCAGGCTCCATGTAACATCAGCCCTGCACAGCAGGTAGATTTAACTGGATTGGTGAGGAGCCAGGAAGAGAGTTGGATCTGATTGGGAACTCTCCCTGTACCACCAGGTTATTACATACACGTGTATACACACACACACACACACACACAG
The DNA here is from genome assembly GCF_964237585.1 of Gallinula chloropus. Lineage (NCBI taxonomy): Eukaryota > Metazoa > Chordata > Aves > Gruiformes > Rallidae > Gallinula > Gallinula chloropus. The sequence goes on from NC_140089.1 coordinate 87,617,219, forward strand.
AGCTCACTGCATTCATATTCTTTACATTTTTTTCCCTCTGGATTGCCAATAAGCATTTATTTCTATACCTTAACTACCACAGAAACAGCAGAATTTGGACAGGGGGTTAAAGGATAGCTCTTCATGTACTCACAGGAGTACATCTGTAAATACGAAAAGTCTAACACTGCACGACATTGTTTCTACCACAGATAAAACTCTTCTGCCATCAAAATTCAGTGACCATTCTATATATGAAACAACTGAGGAAATGGGATTATTTTTAATTTATTTTTCCCTAATAACTTTAAGCTTCTCCTGCATAGCACAATGACATTTTTTGAACAGCCAAAATGTAGAAAGTTTTTAAAAAAATAAACAAACTGAAGTGAATTTTGCAATTTTTCTTGGTAGCTAGTGACCATCTTACCTACACTATTTTCTGTGAATATCACTCTGTTAAAGCAACAGTAAAATCCCCAAGGATGGTGGAGGGAAGAACTCCCAGCAGATCACAGCGTGGCGTGCTCAGGACTGTGACCCCCACCCTGGGTGTGGAGCGGTTCTCAAAACACGCTCCAAGGAGTTTGCACTTAACTGCTAAGCCCATCACCAGTAAACAAAAGTTTGGGCTCCCACTGATACAAAATCCCTCGTCCCTGTGTTGCATTAGATGATGCTGAAGCAAATTTAGAAACCAAATCAAAAGCTATGCCTCCGAATACAGACCCAAGCGCTGATGAATGCCAAACTGTTTGAATCTGAAAGGATTCCTACATTTGATTTTTATTTTCCGCATTTTTTTAAACTGCATCAGTGAGAGAATTCTGAACCACTGACAGAAGCTTGCCAAAATTCAAAATTCTGTCTCTCCTTTACCATCCCCTCCCTCCCTAGAAATAGTTAAGGAGAATTCCTCGTTACCAGCTGCTGTATAACAGGGGCTGAGTCCTTGTAAAATCACAGACACTGCTATGAAAGGCTTAAAACGCAACTGCTTGGGTAGATGGTAGCTCCAACAACAGGTCAGCTTTCCAAGGGAAGTTAGCATGCTTCCAGTTAGGCTGTTAAGTGTCTATGATTTAACAAAACACACTAGATTGTAACACAATTACAAAGAAAATAATTTATACGGTTTACATCAGTAATTTGTCTTGATTTGAACCAAAAGAAGCAAAACTCTGAATCATTTTATTACCTGTTTTCTACTTTGTTAAGAACTTTGCAAAACGTGCTTCCACTGAGTGCAAGAAAGCAATAAAGCAAAAACTAGCTGGATTTTTCCCATTTCATCAAGCCCGGAAATATTTGTGGACAAGGACAGCTTGACCAAAGTGTCGTATTTCAAAGCCTGTTACTACCACCATGAAAATAATGCTTAATAATAAATCTTACAAAGCAACCAGTACACAAAGTAGCAGGGGAATTGGTCTGTGTCTCTGGGGTGATAGCTTGGTGACTTGGAGGTTCTTCTCTCCTCCCTGCAGGCTTCTCCATCCTGCTCAGGAATCCCATCACATTGCCAACAGTTTTTCAGGAAAAGGACCAGGAAACTGCTCTAGCCTTTAATAAACAAAGCAATTCACTTTTTTCTTCTTTAAAGCCCAGAAAACCTCAACAGAAACACTATAAAAGCCAACTGTGTAAGCTCCTTGCTCTACTTCAGAGCAAAATACCCATGACTGTGTTGGTACAATGGAAAGCTGGCAGCAGCCTGCAGCAGATACTCACAAAAAGACCCTAAGAAACACAGTGAAGGAGGGATTGCTGTATATATTCCCTCTACCATCAATGATCAGCAGCTTAGGGACTGTGTATTAGGGCTATACCATGGCTTTCTAGAGTAATGAAAACAAAGTAGAGACAGAACTACTGCTTGAGCGCTCAGGAATGAGGAGATGCCCATCTCCTCTGGTCTCCATTTGATCCTGGGCATATTGTGCCACTGCACCTCTCCATCTGACAATGTCCCCAAGGGACAGGGCTTGACTCAAGATCGCTGCTGCCGCCTTTCCCTTTCCATATCCTCCCTGTCCCTAAGAAGGAACACGCTGTATTTACTGTAATTTGCTTCATGAAGTCGAGTGCTCACCAAGGAGTAGAAAGGCTCAAGACAAGACCACAAGCAGCACCTAGGATAATTTCATGTAGCACTGTAACCCTTGGGACCCAGGCACCATGAAAATTCACTTCTGGATCACACAACACCATAAGGAAAAAGTAAATTAAATAAATTAAAACCAAATAAAATTAATGAGAATGACATTTTTAAGAGACATGTTTGACTGATCTGAATGAAACCTATGAAGAGAATAGTCTACTAATCAAACCTCCTCCTCTCTAGGTACAAATCTAAGCAGAGGAGGCAAGCTCAGTGCTGTCCCTTTCTGTACCTCCACACTGGGATGCTGCAGTAGAACAGGCTGCAGGACTTCAGACACTTTAAAGTTTCCTCAGTTCCCAGATCCTTCCCTTTTCTTACAGAAGACAACACAAACACGGGCTTTCAGAAGCAGAATATACTGAAGCAAATTAAATCTGGCCTCAGCTTTCATTTAGTCAACTGCCTGTGCCTCAGACTGAGCTGGAAAACGTGCAGTTCAGAGGAAAAAAAATTAATTGCCACGTGTTAAGATAATACACTCTTCTCTCACTATACAGGCAATGGATGTCAGTGATTTCTAGTCTCCCTACAGAAATCTTTCCAAGTGCTGTCCTCCTCTCCCTCTCCCCCACTGTCATACTGACAATACAAGGGAAGAAATTCAGTGAAGTATCAAAGTCTCTGGGCTGCACTCCAGAGCTCCTCACCAGCGCTGCTGCTCCATGAACTGCATCTCTCAGCTGTCTCTATCTCTAAGGGGATAGCTTTGTACAAAGCACCTTGGGTCTTTGCTGCAGTATCGGTTGTATCCAGTAAGTTAAAGCCCTGAATTCTTATGCCACCCCCCCAATATATACACATTTACATCTTCACATACATGTAAATATATGCCTATGTGTGCATGCACCCATATATTTATGTGCCTGCACAAACACAGGTGTGTATCACATGGTTTTCTTTCCTCTGAACAGTGGGGATGGGAATTGGTTTGTCTAGGGAAGTACGTGGGTTTCTCTTCATAAAAATCAGTATTCTCCTTCTGACAACAGGCCACATACAACTGCAGGCCCTGCATTAGGGATATGAACTAGTGCTAAAAATTCAGCCCTCCCCAGGCACCTGTGGATGACTGTCAGTTATTTAACCTCACAATGTCTCAGAGGCGGCTTTCAAAATACGCAGCCTGTAGCAGCAGTTCCAGCTTATGGAGCCCTTGTGCCCACAGATGCTGCCCCAAGGGCTCACTCCAACCCCTCTGGGCTGCAAGACTGCTTGTTCTGCAGGACTACCTCATGATATGAGATATGGTGGCATGACATACCTTGGGCATGAAAAGGTATCGTGGTACCATGTCCAACGCCAGAGCCCTCAGTACAAGGAGGACATGGAACTCTTGGAGTGAGGATGACTGGAGGGCTGGAGCACCTCTCCTACAAAGGCAGGCTAGGAGAGTTGGGCTTGTTCAGTCTGGAGAAGAGAAGGCTCCAGGGGGACCTCAGAGCCCCTTCAGGAAAGCTGGGAGTTACTATTTGTAAGGGCAGGGAACGATAGGACGAGGGGCGATGGTTTAAACTAGAGCAGGGCAGGTTTAGATGAGACCACAGGAAGAAGTTCTTCACTCTGAGGGTGGTGAGACACTGGCACAGGCTGCCCAGAGAGGTGGTGGAGGCCCCATCCCTGGAGACATTCAGGGTCAGGCCTGATGGGGCTCCGAGCAACCTGCTCTAGTGAAGGTGTCCCTGCTCACTGCAGGGGGTGGGACTGGATGGGCTTCACAGGTCCCTTCCCACCTAACACAGTCAGTGAGTCTATGATTACCACCATCAAAGCAGCCTCCCTCTAGCCTGGAAGTCAACTGAAGCACCAAAGCTCTCCACAACAGCTCAATAAGGAGCCACAAGACCACAGGAGGGATCTGAACACAGGGCAGTCTAATTTCTTAAGCTGGAACCAGGCATGACAGCAGGGTTAATCACCTCTGAGAGACAGCTCCAAGAGCATTATCAACCAATCACAACACTCATCAACACTCCAAGCATCCAAAATACCACAGTCCTCACAACCATGGGAGTCCCTACACCATGAGTCCCTCTGGTTTGAGAAGTAAATCCTATGGGAAAGGGCCACCAAATCCTCTCCAAGTTGTCTGGAATCGTGGGGGCTTTCAGTTGTTCATGCCCAGGCAGACGAAAGAGCTTTATCCAGTGTGTGCACCTCCTTATCAGGCAAAGAGAAGCAGGATTTACCCTCTTCAACCACAAGCTGACGTGAGGGAGTTCTTGCTGACATGTTTCAAGTTCCAAAAATTAAAGGTCAGATAACAACTTCTGGGAGAGACATCAGGGGACCAAAACCCACAGGTGTTTTAAGGAGATTCACATGAATTAGGGCACAGCACAGTGGCAGGAACACACAGGAAAAACCTGCCAACTATTCCTTGGCTTTATAAACTGCATGTCTCTGGTTAACAAAATGCCTCTAGTTTGTACAGTCTGTGTCAGTAACAATAACTAAAAGATGCAGGTTAGGAAACGTGGTTAGTTAAATTAAATTTAAGTCATTAAACTGTTATATCGAATTATCTTTTTAGGCACTTTTACACTTATTGTTACAGTAATTTGATAGTTAAGTCTCAGGCAGGCATGTCCTGGAACATGTGTGAACACTGAAGATAAATCAGTTGTTACATTTTCATCCTGAAAAATCCAAAGCAACTGATAAATCAATGTTTGTTAGGTTTCTGTGGTTTTGGGGTTTTATTTTTTGTTGTTGTTTTGCTGATTTATCTTCTTTTTTAACAGAGTGTTGCAGTGAGGGTTCAAACGAGTACAAACCCAAGACACTTCAGGAGTACAAAGATATTATTCAAGTCCCTGGAAGATTGCTTCCTCCTTGTACCGAAACTAGAGATTTTTCCAACAAGCCTTGCAATTAAATCACAAAATTGTTGCCTATTTGTGGGGATTGGCTCAGCAAACTGCAGAGGACTGTATGTACCCACGTGTTCAGAACGTACCGCTTTGCCCCAGGACTGCAGTACTCCCCCCACCTCCAAAAAAGTCTCCCTGGGAACCGCTTCAATCCTTTGTGATTTGTAGGAAGTTTAAGGTACCATGGATGCCAGAGCCCTGTTCTTAAAAAATAATGTTTTTTAACTCTATGATTTAAACACCCTTGGAAAACAAACAGCTGGAGGACCGCAGGCTGACAGGGGACAGTCAGTCTCCAGGCAGCGAGCGGCTGCGGTTTTCTTTTGCCGTTTTGTGAAGTGCAATTTTTTGACATTTATTTTTCTTTAAAGGCATTTCAGACATGACATCATTCACACAGGTTCCTGTATTTTGGTGCCGGTGGCTCCTCAGCTGTCACAGGTTTCGATAAACCCTGTCAGGTTTAGGGATGTGGCACTTGTATTCTGCAGCCCCTACTAAGACATTAAGTTCGATACTCACATAATCGGGAAGCGGAGAGTCACTTGAACCCAGGGAACCTCTCAGCGACTGCGTGGCTTGCTCCAGCACCTTGTTGTGTTTTTTGGATAGCAAAGAAAATAAACTGGAAAAGGGTTGGGGGGGAGAGGGAGGAAAGAGGGAGAAAGGGGACAAAATTAAAATAAATTCACATTAATGTTCTGAAGTAGACATAGTCGGAACAGATGTTTCATTATTTACACAATCTTGAATAAGGGAATTTTTAAAATGCCATGTGCAACAGTTAAGGGAGTTTATTTATTTATTTATTAGCATCTGGGCTTAGCCACAGCAGAATTTGAATTATAAATATTCTGGGCAATAGATGACATTTAAGAACGTGATGTGTTCACGGTTCAGTTCTCAGAAGTCAACCCGTAGCAGAAGGAGTGGGATACATGCAATTTTAGTCCACAACCAGCATGTGTTTGCTAAAATGCATTCTTTTAAGTGCAGCACCTCATGCAATATGTCCTTGGGCACCTTGTGTATTATTCATTTCAGTAACCTATTTGCTTAGTACAGGAAGAATCCGAGCATGACAGAAGCTTTGGGCATTTGGAAGATGAGTTCTTGGATTTTACATGTTTTTTCTTTTAAAATCCATTTTATCTTAAGGAATAGAGCATTACCATCACGTTATAAACAACCTGTGAAACCAGAGGTTCATGCACATACAGAGAAATAAACACTTTTTTTCAGCCATTTGGAAAAGAAAGGATGGCAGTGAGCCTCAGAGGATGGAACACTCTGATATGTAAGGAGAAGGTAATTTGGCTGCGAAGGTGAAGGAGAGATGAGAAGTAAGCAGAAGCAGTGGACAAAGGCATTAATTAGTGCTCCACAGCTTCAAGGAAACAGTTTGGGTATCTCAAACTTGCCTTCCAATTTACAGATTACCCAATTCCCACCCCCCACCCACCCCTAGGTATAGGTTATACGTTTTAAAGATTTCTCTATTTCAAAAACATTCTTTTGAGGGCTTTCTGTAGTACTGCTATGATGCTTTCCCTGGAAGACTGTGTTGGTCCTTAGAGGGTGGCCTTGACAAATAAGCATCAACAACATTCACTAACACATGAGCATGTTGCTCTTGGAGTGGGTTACACGGGGGTCAAGGAGAAATGGCAGATGCCTTGTCTGCTAAATGCAGTTACACAATACTGAAGCCAGTTTTGTAATTCAAAAAGTGGCAAAATATTGCCTCAGTGTTATATTCTAGATAGCCTCTATTTCTTGGAACTGGAGAGTATCTTCAGTGCTCTGACACGTGCTCAGAAAGCTTTTCTGCCTCAAGAAATGATGCTTAGCACTTGAAGAAGTCCTCCTAATTTTTTTTTTTACTTAAAATATATCATTGATACCATATCTGTCACAAACAGCAGGAGTAGATTCCTTGGAGTACCAGTGCTTGTCCTCTCGTTGCTAGTCAAGCGCTTCAGGAAAAGGCTTTTCCAACACTTACCACCACCACAAGGAATTAGCTACGCTTCTCTAGCCCAAATCTTACCTCTTGAGAGCCAACTCAATACATTCTACGATTTCCCAACACCTCTTCAGTTAGATGTCTCTTAGAACAAATTAACAGCTTCCCTTTAAGGACAACCTTCATCACACCTAAGACATCTAATTAACCTGCATGAGAGACCTTGAGTAGGCTGTACCATTCTCAAGGTTCAACCAGAGTCTGGCAGCACGAGGAACAGCCTCAAGACAGCATGGCTCAGACCAGGCTTGGCACTGTGTCTGCCTGACTTCAGGCTCCACCAGGACACACTGGAAGGGGGTGATACGTCTGGGCTGACAGCAGCCAGAACATCAGATGAGACTGCCACCTCCACGGTGGTTATGAGGGTTGAGAACATTTGGTGTTTCCAGGATAACACGATATATTTGATGTCATCAAAAGTGTAATCTCATCTTTTTTTCCTTCACGCTACCCAACACAGCCTCGACAAGATGTGTCATTCCTGGGACCAAATGCCAACCTCCCACTAATTCACAGCTATTAGGCAAAATCACTAGAACATTCCCTGTTAAAAAGGAAAGGAGCAAGATGGAATTAAGATGTATCAGTAGGCTTTCCAACTTTTTCTCCTCCCAAAATCTGCTCTCCTATTCACAGGCTGAATTCTTTTGTTCGGATCACAATTTGGATTTGCAAACTGGTCCTCAGCCTGAAACAGCAGCAGAACTTTTCAGTTCGTTGGTATTTCTGAAGGCTCAGGTTTCAGAGATACTGTCATCAGCACCATCTAGTGCTGTGGAGACAGAATAATCGGTTAGAGCTAACCTGGTGATGTTTTTAAGGGTGACGCAGCAAGAACAGGTAAGATCTGGTGTCTGTCTGCTTCAGGAGATACAGATAACTTCACAAAGAGGAAGAATTTGGAGGAAAAGGGATTCTTCTCCAAAACACATAAAGCATTTTGGCTATAGAAGAAATGTAAAGATAATCAAGTAAGTGGGATTGGGATATTGAAAAGTGCATTTATTGGATATATATGAAGAGGAAAATGCATATACATCAATACTCTGCAGGGAACTGCAATAGCAAAGAGCCAATCTAGGTGATCCTGCTCTGGCAGGGGGTTGGACTAGGTGATCATTCAAGGTCCCTTCCAGCTCCTAATGGTCTGGGATTCTGTGATTTATTTTCTCTGGTAGAAGAGAGAGGTGTGAAAAAAGGGAGGGGAAAGGAAAAAGAGAGAAGATGATTTCTTTATATTTGCACCTGTATTGAGGCATTTCTCTGTGGGACCACTGCGCAGAACACTGATACTCAGATTGAGAAAACCAAAGCCAACACGATTCTCTTCTTCATAAACCACCTGTCCTTCTCAAAGGAAGCCACTCTTAGAGGAGTGTGAGGGTAAAGGCATGTATAGGCAGGAATTTTCCATACTGAGAGTAAGAACCTATCACAGAAGCACACCCAGAGAAAAATATAGTATTATAACCAACCAGAAAATAAAATAAAGGCCAGATAATTGTGATTAACTACCACATCTGGAGCCCCAAAGGAAGTAACAACGTGTCCCTGAAATGGGGAAAAACTACTGCCAAGTAACTCACTTGTTGTCCCTCTAACTCTGAAAACCCCCTTGATAAATACCACCTTCAGTTTTAAATCATCAGAACGTACTTAGTTACGATCCTCAAAAGGCATTTGCATGAAATTTGGCTCATAAAAATCTTTCACCACTGAGGACCACTGCCTTCTAAAGGAGATGCTTGATATGTAGCAGTCACATCTTCAGTGACTGTAAGGTTTTGGGGTTTATTTTGGTGTTTAGGGCATGGATAATGCACTGAGGAACAGCAATGATATTTTAAAACACGGCTGTTCCACAAGGTACAAGAGGCAAGTGCCAATTAATTCAGGGGTGGAAATTAAGACTGTCTCCCAAATTTTCTCCACGTGCCTTAGCCACACTTCTATTTTTGCCACCCTAAAAATCAAGTTGAGACCAAACTGAAAAATAGAAGTATTTTATGGTAGCCTGCACAGGTTTATGAGGATCCAGAGCTTTGTATCAGAGTCATTTCCCTCTTTCTTCTGTTCTTCTCCATCAACTGTCAAACAGGCTGCAAAGCTCAACAACCCTTTGATCTCTCTCATTAAGGACACTTTGTAATAACCACACATTATGTTTGGAACAATGGAAGTGTGTTAAAACCTCAACCTCTCTTGTGCTCACAGAACTACGTATGCACCAATATTGATCAAGCAAAATAATAAGCTGGAATAACAGCAAGATGAAATAACAGCTGGTGTCAGCCTCAGATTGTCAGACCATGGATGAGCTCAACCACCAAGGAAGACTCAAGTCTCAAGCTCTCACATATCTGGTTTTATAGGAATTATGAAAACATTGGTTTCCTAACTCCCTTTACACAGACCAAGCATTTCTTTTTAATTTAACACAAGGCTGAACACCGATCAATAAAGAAATGATTACAGACTAAACAGTAATGGTTGCTTAAATGCAAGTGATTTGATTATGTGTTACTTGCACACACAATAAAATTCAAACCAGTAGTATATGAACTTAATGCTTTCAAAAAGCCAATTCCATAAAGCCTGTAGATCCAAAAGCAGGGGGGGGAAAAAGAGCGCCAATAATGGGACCTCATTTAACAACTTCCTTTTCAGTTCACCAAAAAATCACAAGCCAGCAATCATGAGAAGAAAAAAAAGCTTCTGCAAGTTCTGCAGAAAGTCTAATTTATAGCAGGCTGGAAGAGCTTATAGAATATACTTCTCACATGCAAAACATGAATGTACAAAATGGAATTTTTACAACTAAGGAACCAGAAAAAAGAGAAGGGAATTAAAATTAGAAGTTGAACATAAATCCAAAGTTTGAATTTGCTGTAACCTGAAGCCTTCTGGAAGCTCTGGACAATAAGCAGCTAAAGTGACAGCCTGCCTCATTTTAAGACAGTAAATAGGATGACCCAAGACAATGATATGCTAGTTATTTCTGAGCATATCTGAGCATATTCTGTTGATACTAACAGAGCACTGATTGTGAGACTCACTCAAAGGAGTCTCACTGATTGTGAGACTCGCTCAAAGGAGGGTAACTGACTGCAGAGAAAACCAGACTTTGTCAAGAACACTCCTTTTTTTTTCAACAAGACTGGAAGTAAGGTAAAGCATGAGAGTATTGCTGCTGTAGCAGGCTTCAACACATCATTTGTATGACCTTGTTCCACCTGGGCTGTTTTCTTTAGACACCCAAATTAAAAAAAAGCATCATAGGAACTGAAAAATCAGACATCCAAACAGCTTGAGAAAATCTTCAGATCCGAATCCTGAAATAAGTTTTCTCAATAGGGTCAAGCAGGAAAATATTCTTGGCCCTTCTAAATGCCAGGAGCTATTTATCATTTGCTACAGCTACCAAAATACTTCCAGCGTTACAAAGATGATATATAAGATGACGCGTATCACCATACCCCACCAACGAAATACTATGATTAAACTTGGCAAAGGACACCTTCATTACAGGAATGTTAAATAAAGAGAAAAGGGCATTGTTATTAAAGTTTTCTTTACCTTTCAAGTTGTTGCACACAAAGTAAACTTGGGATTTGACGCAGCCAAAGTCAAAGGCATAAATTTACCAGCAAAGAAACCAAGTTGCTCCGTTAAGTGTGAAACATCTCGCCCTGGCAGCAGTTGACTGAAGACCTCCAGACCGTAGCAAAAAGCTGCCCAAAACTCAATAAAGCTGCTAAAACAGTAATTGCCTTTCTTATTAACAAAAACACCCAGCAAAGTTTTGCTCTCTGTTACCTGCCACCGGCATCTTGTGTGCGGATTCCACAACAGTGGTTTGAAAACGCGAAGGTTCAGAGAAGAATCAGGACATTAATTATTAAACCAGAAAACACACCTCTCCAGGAAACGCTCAAGAAAATCAATTATTTAATGGATTTGAAGAAAGACAAAAGGGCAAGTTGACCAAAATACAAAAAGATGTGTGTGAGGTTTGTTTACAGAGGGTCCTTCAAGCTACCAGGAGAGAAAAAAAAAAGAGTAATTGAAACAGAAACTAAATACTGTTTGCACAGGCACAGCTTTCTTTTACAGAAGTGGCTGAAACCAGGCTTGAGGTGCAATAAATTCTTATTTATACTGTCACAGCAATGGGAGAGAGGAGAGGAAAATCTGGGAGGAAAGAAGAGAATCTCAATGCCAAGCGTACGACTTGAGCTTAGACTGATGCTATGTGGCCACGGAAGAGATGGAAGTCTGAAAGAAAGGGGCACTGTCAGAGAGATGAACCAAGCACAGCAGTGGAGGAAGGTCAGACTAATTTGTAAGACAGAAAAAAGGAGTAAGAATTGGACTTCCCCCTATCCAAGTCACCAGTAAGCTCCTCAAGGAGAAAAACGTTCAATCATTTAAAAAATACTCTACATGCTATTAGTGAAGAGTTACTTGAGGGCTAGAGCGCTGCTAAACGTTACTTGAAGCTTGGAAATTTGGATGTTGTGAATCGCTTCTCCTCGCTCTCCTAGTTCAGAAGGATCCTGCAAACAAACCGAGCAGCACACAGACACAAAACACCATCTCGTGATGGAAAAAAAAACCACCCCCAGTTCCACGGATCAAAAAATTTGATGCTGAATGTTCTCAAACAATTCAGCAACACTCCGTGCTGTTCCTTCTCCCCGCTCTCATATACATGCCAAATGTACTATTGTTCTCAATTTTAAAGGATATAAGCCCTAAACACCGAAACCATGTTATGCAAATACTCCTTAAACAATAGGGTTTTACAATGCCTGAGTGAACACCACAATCATATGACACAAAAAAACCCTCCCTCCTTTATACAGCAAGGTCTAAAAATACCTTCTTTCTAAAACCTGACGTCTAAAAGTTAAAACCATACCTTAAAACTCCTGTATCTGTAAGAAACACTTCATGGCTTTGACCTATTTTTTTAATGGATCACAGCAAGAAAAGATCTATGGCACGAGAACTCTCCTCATATACTGGATAAGATGCCCGTGCAGACGCTTCCAAGCAGGGGAGGCGATTCACTCATCTGCTTGAGGAATGGCTCCTGTATTGTCACACGAGAGGTCACATCATAAAAACAAATGCACCACACTGCTTCACATGAAATACAACAAATGCACTGTCCTGTCGTGCTACATGGTGGGGAGACACGACTGGTTGCACGCAAGTTAGGGCAGTTGAGCAGCCTTTCTGCGGGCGATGGAGAAGTGATCTGTAAGCACTTAAGGAACCAGGCCTTGGGAAAGATCCATTTAGCATGAATAAGTGCAGAAAAATCACTAAGTTCCTAAATGCCCATGTCTAGTGAAGAGCCCTTGAGGCATTCTGCATTTGAAATATCCAAGCTGTAACAGCACATAAATAGAAATAATGAGAGAGAGAATAGCCGTGGAGAACTCCGAGGGCTATCCGGGGCTGTTGCCTCCACGGAGGGACACTGCTCTTGTTTACTCGAGCCCAACTCTAATGCCTGGGAGACATTTAGGATCCCAGGAAAGAGAAGCCAAGCAATTAAGACCTCAAATTGTTATGGAGAAAATAAGAACGTATTTTCTATCTTTCTTTCTAATCTTGCACAGTGAAGCGTGACCAACTGCTGCTGAATAAAGCGTTGCTGTACTCGCTACTGAGCCCGTCTGGTTTGTGGAGATGATGTGGAACCTACAGACGTGGGGTGTGCAGCTCCCCCAAAGCTCACCTCTGCACCTAAAATGGTTTGCTCAGGCACCACTGGTGGACTTACTCACCCAAGAGTGTTTAAAAGGGTCAGGGAATGAAAGCAGTTCCCTCCAGGCCGCAGAAGGCCCACGTGAGGCTAGCAATGCCGCCTCCCGACTTCGCCAGTCGGGGACCAGACCTTTTTCTTTTTTAAACTTCTCTTGTCTAGCGCCTTCTCAAAACGTAAGTTTGTGTCCCCTTGGAAACAGGCTGTTCGCCTCGGCTGCCTGCTACTTCACAGCAAATCCCAAAGCATCACAAATTATTTTGATGCAGCCTGAGTAAACAAATTATTTCTACCCCGTCTTCCTGCTAAGCAGCAAGCACTGAAGACTATTCTTTTCATCCTAAATAGTCCTGAACCCGACCATAATAAATGAAGTACTTCAAGATCTCTTTAGTTCATCTTTTGAGTTCATCATCTCATTAATTTTAAAGAGTATTCTTCTACCTACCACTGCTTACATATGAAGAGATGCAGAAGTCATGTGCTATAAAGACCTTTCAAATTCTGTCTCCTGAAGAAATTTTCTTATTAAGAGAAGTAGAAAAACATGTAGTGACCGCTTTTTGCCACACTTGTGGCAAAAAAATATATATATATATATATATAAGCAAATTCAAGAGCAACTTAGAACAATTAATGGAGGCTCTGCATTAACCAACAGGATTTCCTGTTAAAATGGAATCGAAAAGGGACTACAAAAAACATGGAAGCAAGGAATTTGATGTGGTGAGAAGAAAGCCAATATTTACAAAAGTAAGCCTGCAGTTTAATTTGCAGGGAGAGGGAAACGTATTTTTCAAAAGCAGGCATAAATTGTTAGGCAGGTCATGGCCAGTTTCCAAACGCTGTTGGGAAACTGGTGCTCCAATCGCTAGAGAAGTAAAAGGAACAGAAAGTAGTAAAATTCTTCCCCCATGTCTTGGTACAGACAGTCTCGTTCCACTGTCGTCTGCCATGCCAAGTAACATCCTCTTAATTCCACTTCAAGGACAGAGTCAGGCTGGGCTGAGGAGAACCACCTAGAAACATCACCTTCCTAACTCCACGCTGTGTTAAAAAGTAGTGAGACCAAGATCCCCCTTGGACTGAACTCCTCCTGTGCAAATCCTATAGCAGATGCCAGTTCTGAGAGGGGACGTAGCAGAGTTGATGTATCTGCTGTATTTTTCTGTGACCAGAAACAGTGACAGCTGGCAAAGCGAATTAAGGAAGGCTGAAAGCTATGGGGGGAAATCTGTGCATTCCAGGGTAAACAGAACACATGCTTGTAAAGCTCAGCCTAATTGTAAGGTTTATTCTGAGCTAAATATCGCTGGATCTGCCCTTGGTGTCTCAAGGCACGGGTGTAACCCCTTTTGAAGTTCCCCATGTTTGCCCTGTTACTATTTTATAAGAAAAGTGAATGGGGAAGAGGGTCCACAGTATTTCCATTCCATCCACTTGCTCTTAATTCAATAGGGTAAGTGTTTCATAGCTGTTGAGAGAAGACATTTGTCTTGAATTAGGGCAGAACTCTGTGGGTGAGAATCTGAGCAAATTGCTGGAGAAAGCAGCCTGAGCAAAACTCCCACCCAAAATCCCAAAGACAGACTCCGAACAATGAAACAACAACAAGAAAATTAAAAAGGCATCACTGCCGTACAACCTAAGGCCCAAATTCTTAATTTTTTGAGCAGCTTTTATTTGGCTTGGCCTTGCCTGTACACACAGGGTGTGCGTGTACAGATGCACGTATAGGCATCAGGGCCATTGCTGATCTTAGGAAGAAAACCGCCTCTCCGTACTCTGGCAGGAACAGATCTGGATCCACACTGGGACTTAAGAGACTCATTCCACATGCAGAAGATCATGGGGTATGTGCGTTACTAACAGCCCTCTTTAGGCTAAGGTTTAAGCAAAACATGAGTCTTGAGCCACACTTCTGTCACCGAGAGTCCTTGTGGCAGCCTGGCTCAGCACAGGCCTGGCTTTTCAGTGCCTCAACACCACACAATTGTAGGGGTTGGAAGGGACCCCCAGAGATCATCAGGTCCAACCCCCTGCCAAAGCAGGGTCCATAGGACAGGTCACACAGTTCAGTGTCCAGATGGGGCTGGAATCTCTCCAGAGAAGGAGACTCCACACCCCCTGGGCAGCCTGTCCCAGGGCTCCCTCACCCTCACTGGGAAGAAGTTCTTCCCCACATTGGGGGGGAACTCCCTGTGCTCCAACTTGAGGCCATCGCCCCTTGTCCTGTCCCCACAGACACTGAGAAGAGACTGCCCATGGCCCCCTGTGTCCCACCCTTCAGCTACTGATAACCATTGATCAGATCCCCTCTCAGGCTTCTTCTCTCCAGGCTGAACAGCCCCAGGTCCCTCAGCCTTTCCTCACAGGGGAGATGCTCCAGACCCTTCAGCATCTCTGTAGCCTCCTCTGGACTCTCTCCAGGAGATCCCTGTCTTTTTTATATCAGGGAGCCCAGAGCTGGACACAATAAAGAAACTGGACATTGTTAACACAAATTGTACTCTGCATTCTCCTTTGAACCATGGACATAATATCAGGGCTTTGACCTGCTGAGTTTCAACGCTGAGGCAGCACCAGAAACAAGCTGCTAGGAGGACACATTACTGTGCTGTAGACAGGTAACAGTTTTCACCTTTGTGCCTTTGTTTCCTTTCCCTGATGCCCTCTCTTCTCCTTCAAAGCCCTGTCCTGAGGTCCCCTTTGCCATTCTTGCTCCATGGGAATGAGTTTTATTGTTGTCTTCATACACCGACCTTCTCTTCAGTCAAGTGTCCCCCTTCCTCCATGGTGACTCTAGCAGTGTCCCACTAATGGTCACAGAAAGCACCCATGTGCCGCCTCCCTCATTACTGCAGTTAGTCTAATTACTCTAAACTGACATAAACCTTCAAATTTTAGTAAACTGGAAGCATTTTTTGAGGAAATAGAGAAAATAAGTTGGGCCTATCAGGACTCTTCAGTAAAGCTATTGCTGTGGTCCTTACAGGAATGACCAAGAATTCAAACCAGACATCGGTTTCACTGATAAGACACGATCCCAAACACACTCTCAGATGCAAAGACTGTCTCAGGCATAATGAGGTAAATTCTGGACTTCTAAAACCACACAAGGAAAGAAAATTTTACAGATTAAGTATTTGTGTCTGTAGGTAACTCGCCTAACTGTTCATAAGGGATAGTAATCTTTTTCCAAACCCAAATCTATAAATATTTTCTATTTTCTTTGTATTTGGGAGCCCCTGAGAAACGGCTGTTGAGTACCACAGGATCTAAAGAATCGCTAATTAAGGAAATGAAATATTTCTTGTCTTCCAGACAGAGTTTAGACAGCATGTCTTCAGTGTGCCCCGAGGCCACACAGGGAATAAAGACAATGTTTAAAAAAAAAAAAAAAAAAAGAAAGAAAAAGCAGCAAATAATACTACATTCAGAACAAAAAAACAATGCATAATCACTTAATTCAAGATTGTGGCTTTGCTTTTGAAACAAACATACTGAAGTAAAAATCCACAGAGAACCTTAATCCGCTTTTTCCTAAATTTTGAGTGAAATATCAATGTTGATCAAGGCAATTTTTTTTTTTTTTAAGGCAGCAAAAGTTTGTAAAACATAATCTATTGACTTCAGTGTAGTATAACCTTCTTCAGAAGAGTACCTCCACTGATGCTGCTAACTGATTTTGGTTCTAAAAATCTAGCTTTAGCTCTATTTCCAGGGCACAAAACCCACTTGTTATTTCATGTCCAACATGCACTGAAAGGAATGGAGAACAGAGCTTTCCATTAAAAATGTGTGGTACTTCGACATGAACTCAAAATTCACAGGACAGCATCTGGTACCACACAAACGCACGCACATACGTACCAGATACACACGACTTCCTCAGAGAGGAGTGCTTGTTGGGAATACCACTTTTGACTGCAAATGACACTGACACATGGGTATAGATACCTTGAAAGAGATGGTTATGCTTAAAAATTTGTACTGCTGACTGAAGAAAGGAAAAGAAAAAAAATCTATGAAAAGTGCAGGGTAATGTCAAATAATGTAATGTATTAAATACTTCTCAATACCAAGATTAGGCTTAATCTGTATTCCTAAACATTACCTGTAAGAGCAAAACAACACTGTACTTCAAAAATAAATATCACAAGTAAAAATTGTCTACATCCTTCACTGTAATGTCAACATCAATCCCTTTTGTTGAATTTCTGTGGATTTATATACCTAGACACAAACCTGCAAAATGTAGCCAGCCATAAATAAACCTCTTTCCAGAGGAAAATTCATGTCAAAATAGATAGGAAATAAAAAATAGGTCTATTCATCCTGAAAAATATCCACGTCACCGAACGAAAACATTTATCAGGAACACTGTTTTTCTTTTTTTTATTATTTTTTTTTAAGGGACTTTAACATCCAGTCAGAATCCAGCAGCAGCGGATGCTGAACAAAACAAGGGGATAATGAAGCAATTTCGAAAGAGCTCAATTCACTGCGGAAAAAACTAGTTAATGATCCAGACGGAGGTTAATTTGGCCTTAGGAAGCTCCAGCCTGCCCCGGCCCAGTTCAGAACCAGTGCTGTGCCAACGTCCTGGGATGAGAGCCCACAGCACTTTCTTAATTCCTGTTATTCATCTTTTTTTTTTCTTTTTCTTTCTCATTTCTTTCTTCTTGGTAGCTGGAGCCTCTCAACAGCACCAGTGGCCTTGCCTATGCATGTGTCAGAAATCAGTCCGGGGTCTTTTCATCTGCTTCATTTCTCCTGCATCTTAATTAAGAACTGTAAATCTACCTTTCCTAAAAGTAGATCCTAAATTCAGAGAATTCAGCGACTGTTTTTTCTTCCTCCCGTGTTCTACGGCTCTTAGAAACAACCCAACCCAACCCAAAAAGGGTTGAAAGGAAAAGCAACCTGTGCAAAAACAGAGCAAAGGACCTGTAATGATTACACACATGACTGAGTACGGCATCTATCATGAGCATTAACATGGTTTTCAGCGTCTACAGAGGATTTTGAGAAATATGTTACAGACAGTTTAAACTACTTGTCATTGCAAGAAGATGGCAGTTTCGGAAGGGATCATCTGGAAGCCTTTAAAGAAGGGAAAATGTTTGGAGTACTAATTCGCCCAGCTTTTGTCTCCATCACCAGCACCGCTCTCCCACATGACAAATGCATGCCATCAAAATCACTGCGGCTCACAGCAGGAAAGGGCTTGTCAGCATCCTGGAGGAGCTCAGTCTTTCACTGCCCCTTCATCTTTTAGGAAAATACTTTCCCTGTTTGACAAAAAAAAAAAACCCCACATCTTCCCCTTGTTTCATAATCCAGCCTCGACAGACCTAAAATGCTAATCACGTTTCTTCACTGTAGCCTGCCTGTCAGGATATTCAATTTTTTTTTTTCCCTTCAGTTAAAAAAAGGTGTTAAGAGACATTAGTGGTGAAGATTTAGAAACATTACATGGGCACGAAGAGCCCTTACGCAAGAGAAAGCAGACGTTATTCTAGGTAACACTGCAAAAAGTTCTTGTTCGTTACTTTCTCGGTGGGAAAAGAAGTTATTATTTCCCACATACGTTGTCATCCAGGATTACCCCGTTCCCTTACCAACTTGTCATTCTAAAGAGAGATTATTCTGCTGCCTTCAAACACACACGAGCCTCAGGATTGGTGGGAAAATGGGTACAGATTTGATTTAATGTTTCCTTTCAGCATGCTTGCAGTTGTGCAATATTTTTCCGTCTTCAAAAACCAACTTTTTTACTTTTTTTCTTTTTAACTCCCAGTCCCACAAGTTGCACAGTAATTAAATTTACATTGTCTTCAATTTATTTGGAAATTAACCTCATTCCCAGGGAGAAAAGGTTGTGCTTTTGCGCTTTACCTCCCACTCAGCTTTATACATCTTATTCCCCCGTGTAATTCTCTCGGCCTCTATCAATTCAAAAATCCTCCCAAATTCCTGAAAAAAAAAAAAAAAAAGAAAAGGAAGAAGCAACCAGCCCTCCCCAAAATGTACTTTTAAAAAGACAAAATCCTGTGATGTTCCAGGTCATTCTGTGCTTTTCCCAAAGAAAACATTTCCAAAACCAGAATTAGCAGGACGATAAAACAAACGCCAAGAGTTTTCTGTCCTATTCTGTACAAAAAGTACAACCCTCATGGGACAGGATGTGAATTCCCCTCCACCTTGGGTTGGGGCCGGACTTGGGACTGTGGGACCAGATAGAAATCTGTTACAGTGGGATGTAAAGACAGAAGAGCCACAGCATGACTCTCTAAGCATAGACAAATGTCTTTCTGAATATAAATCTATCCAGGTGTCAAACAAAAGCAGAGAAAGATGAGTTATGTCAATCTGGATTAATCTGCAGCCAAAACTATCCTGGGCACTACAGAAATTTGCAAATCTGATCAACTGCACAAGCAGCACAATGGTGCTCAAGAAACACCCGGCCAAGAGCATCACAGTTGTCAAACTGAGTCAAGTTGTGACAAGCTGATGTGGCTCAGTAAGGAGAAAGGGAAGTGGATAGAAAACTGGCTGAGTGGATGGTCTCAGAGCTATGGTCAGCTGCACAAAGTCCACCTGGAGGAAGTCACCAGTGGTGTATCCCATGTGTTGATTCACAGAATCACAACTTCACAGGATCAGCAGGTTGTAAAAGACCTTTAAGCTCATCAAGTCCAACTGTTCCTGTCCTGTGCTAAACCAGATCCCTGAGCACCTCATCTCCCCTCTGTTAAACACACACAGGGGTGGGGACTCAGCCCCCTCCCTGGGCAGCCTGGGCCAGGCCCTGACAACTCTGCCAGGGAAGAACTTTGCCCTCCCAGCTGAGCTGACCTTGCCCTGGGGCAGCTTGAGCCCATTGCCCCTTGTCCCAGCTCCTGTCCCCTGGCTGCAGAGACCATCGCCCACCTCTCTGCACCCTCCTGGCAGGGCAGGGGAGGTGGGGAGAAGGTCTCCCCTCAGCCTCCTCTTCTCCAGGCTCAACACCCCCAGCTCCCTCAGCTGCTCCTCACAGGATTTGCCCTCCAGCCCCTTCCCCAGCCTGGTTGCCCTTCTCTGCACTCACTCCAGGACCTCAATGTCCTTCTGATGGTGAGGAGCCCAGAACTGGACCCAGCATTCCAGGTGCAGCCTCACCAGTGCCCAGTACAGGATCTATGCTCACTCACATCTTCATGAGCAACCAGGCTGGTGGGGCAGAGCACCCCCTCAGCAAATTTGTGGGTGATGCAGAACTAAGCGGAGAGGCTGATACAGCAGACAGTTGTGCTGCTATTCAGAGTGACCTGAACAGGCTGAAGCTATTGATCAAGAGAAACCTCACGAAGCTGAGCAGTGGTAAAGATGAGATCCTGCATGCTGATGCCTGACCAGACAGGAAAACTTTGCAGAAGAGGGTCCTGGTGGACACCAAGTTGATCACGACGCCGGCGATGCATCCTCATGGCAAAGAAAGCCAACGGCACCATGGGTTGCATGAGATGCAGAGCATCACCAGATGTTGTGGTTTGACCCACCCAGCAGCTAAACACCACACAGCTCTTCGCTCACTCCCCCACAGTAGGATGGGGAGAGAAGCAACAGAGGAAAAAAATAGAAGTAAAATTGGTGGGTTGAGATAAAGACAGTTTAATGGGACAGTGAAGAGAAAATAATAACAATAATTATAATAGAAGAATATACAAAATAGGTGATGCACAACGTGATTGCTCACTGTGTGCTGACAACTGCCCAGCCCATTCCCAAGCAGCAATCCTTCACCTGGGCAACACCCCCCCACCCCCCAGTTATATGTTGAGCATGATGTCATAGGGTATGTAAAACCCCTCTGGTCAATTTAGGTCAGCTGTTCTGGCTGTGCCCTCTCCAGCATCTTCTGCATCTCCACCCATGAGAAGCTGCAAAGCCCCTGACTTAGTGTAAACACTACTTAGCAATTACTAAAGCATCAGTGTGTCATCAACATTATTCTCAAGTTAAATCCAACACACGGCCCTGCACCAACTATCAGACTGAAAATTAACTCTATCCCTCCTGAAACCAGGACACCAGCCCATGAAGGGAGGAGATCCTTCCCTCTCTGCTCAGCACTGGGATGCCTTCTCTGGAGTGCTGGACTCCCCTGTAGTAGAGACATCCACAGACTGGATCACATCCAGCAAAGAGCCGCAAAGATAATTAAGTGACCGGAGGATTTGACACGCAAAGGGAGTCTGAGAGTCCTAGGACTGATTTTAGTCCAAAGAATAAAAGGCTTGAGGGGATCTCAGTGCATACAACTATCTGATAGAAGTCTGTAAAGATGACAAAGCCAGACTCAGTGGTGCCCAGAGAAAGGACAAGAGGAAATGGGCACAAATGAAAATATGGGAAATTGCATTTAAACAGAGGGGAAAAAAAAACCAAACCAAATAAGCCACTCACAGAGTCTGTGAAGTCACTATCCTTGGAGATATTAAAAATCAAGGTAGACATAGAACTGGGTGATGGGCTCTGGAATCTTGGGAGATCCTTTCTAACCTCAGCCATTTGGTGACTCGCTGGAATCTCCATGAGCACAGCTAAACATTTATCACAGTTGCAACAAACAACGAAATGCAAGTTCAACCCCGTGCTGGAATCTAACAAATCTATGCTGAAACTTCACCAAAGCCACAACTTTGCTTTGGGAAGTGCTTTGGGGAATACAGGAAATGTATTTAGGGTAAAAAATTACAGGAACAAGAGGATGGCTAGGTGATTAATTAGAAGAATACAGAATCAGGAAGATCTTATTTTATTTATTTCTTTCTGGGGGGTGTGGCTTAAGACCAATTTTTAATTTCTGCCTGGGGGAACACCTCCCTGAAAACAAGGACTTGCATCTCTGCACCATAGAGAAAATGCATAATGAATATGTGGAATTATCTTAAAACTCTTCTGCAAAGCTGCTGAGCAATCACAGCAGAACGTACAGCAAAACTCCAGTGTAAGAAAGCACAGCTTTCTGTAGGACCAGACACTGCTGGAGAAAACCCAAGAGCTTCAGTGGTGTCTAGCAGTCAGCAGGGTTGCCTTCAGCAGGGTAGAAGTTCCTCCGAGGCTCACTTCCCAGAGGAAGAGTACTAAGCTGGACTGCACTTCAGAACACCCAAGTTTACCAAATTTCAGGGTGGAATTTTCACAGGAAGACAAGAATACCTATCACACTGTTCCTGACAGGTCACTTCCCTTCGAGACACCTGGCGTTACGCTACCTGCAGAACTGGATTTTAGGCTTTCATAAAACATCCTGATAATGAATAAGGATCATCAGTGAGCTAGGGGATAGGCTGAAGGAACTGGGGCTGTTCAGAAAAGAAGCCTGAGAGGGGATCTGATCAATGGTTATCAATAGCTGAAAGATGGGACACAGGGGGACATGGGCAGCCTCTTCTCAGTGGCTGTGGGGACAGGACAAGGGGCGATGGGCTCAAGTTGGAGCACAGGAAGTTCTGCACCAATCTGGGGAAGAACTTCTTCCCAGTGAGGGTGAGGGAGCCCTGGGACAGGCTGCCCAGGGGGTGTGGAGTCTCCTTCTCTGGAGAGATTCCAGCCCCATCTGGACACTGACCTGTCCTAGGGACCCTGCTTTGGCAGGGGGTTGGACCTGATGATCTCTGGAGGTCCCTCCCAACCCCTACAGTTCTGTGACTCTGTGATTCTGTGATTACCTACAAGCATTCCAAGTAAGGAGGTACGTGGGACATTAGATGGAAACTTTTAAAACCTTCTTTCATTAGTGTCCACGTATTGAACTAGTTTTCAGCTAGAGAATTTTTCCAGCATTTAGAAGACAAGCCAAATGCTCATCACTGTCCTGGAGGTTAGGCTGGGGCTGCAGGATTAGTCATCTTT
Organism: Gallinula chloropus; assembly: GCF_964237585.1. Taxonomy (NCBI): domain Eukaryota; kingdom Metazoa; phylum Chordata; class Aves; order Gruiformes; family Rallidae; genus Gallinula; species Gallinula chloropus. The sequence continues at coordinate 87,639,943 of NC_140089.1, forward strand.
GGAAACCAGTTGCGGTTGTTCTTATTTTCCTCTCCCACTGCTTTTTCTGATCCGTGGCTGGTGCAGTGGGAGCATTCTCATCAATGTTTTCTCACAAATTCAGCTTACAAACACGAAAGAACAAAAACACTTTAAGAATAGCTCACAGCTCTCAACCCCTACATCCTGCTGCAGAGCGGGGATCCAAAACCTCCTTATACAACTAAAATCAATCCTTTGGAGGATTAGAATAAAAAGCTGACTAATTCCCCAACCCTCCTTCCTTGGTTTGGTTTTTTTCTCTTTTCACCTCTGCCTTTCTTGGTCAAATAGCCTGTGGTGATACCAAAACATGAGAAGCAATGACAGTTCTTGTAGTTGGATGTTCTCATTAGAAGCTGGAAATGGAAAGAACAGAAGAAATAGTTCTTAGAGTGTCATTAATTCTGCAAAGCTGGGATGTTTTTCATAACTGAGGTCAGGATGAATGGGAGTGGATGCCAGTTTCCAAGTCTTTAGCAGCTACACCTCAGGTAAGTAAGTCAGAAACGTTCCCTGTTCCTTCCATCCAACTTCTCCCCAGTGTCCTGCCAGGACTATGCAGACCCAAAGGAGCCAGGACAGGCCCACAGCACTCAGCAGCTCAGGAAATGAAACACAAGGATGACACTTCTAATCATTTATACTCTTAATCAAATATTAAATAAAGAAGATTTTTTTTTTTCTTCTTGAAACTTTTCCACATGCATGCTACTTGGAGCAGCAATTAATTAGGAAAATGAAATCTCTCACAACATATGCTTTGAGACAGTAGGGCTTCCTGGAAAAAAAAAAAGATTAAAAAGTCAGTATTTTACTCTATATTTTCTCTCCTAGGCCCACCACTTTTAAACTAACGAGCTATTAAGTACCCTGAAGTCATCTGGTATGTGTACAACAACTAGGTGTGCCTGGACAATTAGTCCAAAATCAAACGACTCCTCAGCCACCTCTTATGCACAATATCTCATTAACCAAATTACATTTCGAGTGAAAGTCACCTCTGATGGCAAGAGCATGCTGTGAGGTTTTCTTTTTTTTTTAACCACAGTATTGATTTTTGGGTTTATTGATTAAAAATTACTGCTGGACTAAAATTTGATATATTTTAGGGAGCGGGATATTCTACATCCAACCTCAAAAGCCAGTATCTTGTCTCCTACATAAATCTCTTATCGCTTCTGCTCTTCAGAGTCCTTTGCCACAATTTCATTCACCAGCACTGTTCAAGCATACGATCTGAACCCCTGAATCAATCACCTGCAACTCTGTCTCTGAGACACATCTGCAAAGTTATTTGCTCCACCATTCCTCTGGAGTACTTAGGAATCATTTGTCACTTGAGGTTTGCAAAGTTCCAGTACTTAAAGCACTACCCAGACCTCCATCTAGACATCAATATGTATGGATTTAAGATTTAGTTCTCAATTCATCCCAAGACGCAGATACTCCTCACTATCTAAAAGGAAGAAGTAAAAAAAAAAAGAGAGAGAGAAATACATATTTTGATGCTTAACTTCAGGCACTGTGGTTGGAACATGTTAATTGCAATTATCAGCTTTGATAATTCTATCTGCAGCCGGCACTCGCCACCAGCTTCATCCGAGCTTAATGAGTGCTGGAATCACAGCTACAGTCTGTTGTTTTGTAACGACAGCTCATGATGAAAAGGAGTCCTGCGTAAGCCAAAATGCAGCTTTGGTGAGAATCTGTGCTTTAATTTGACAAATTGGAACATGTTTTGAATCAGTAACATATGTTTGCTATTTTCCAAGTGAATAATTTTCTATATTTAGGCAATAATTACACATTTTAGTAAGTGGCCTTTACTAGCCAAAGTTCATGCAACGCTGTCTGGGAGACCGAACTGGCTAATGGTGCATCACCTGGGTGGACAAAACAAGCATCAGCCACGCTCCTGTGGCAACGATGTGGGAGCTGATGGGGAGGTGATGTTCTGCACTCAAGAGGTGATGTTCTGCACCCAAGAGGTGATGCTCTGCACCCCAGGAGAGTCAGCCGATGCTACCGAGGAGCTGAACCTCAGCAGGGCTTTCTGGTCTAAGCAGAAGTTTGGTTTACATGAGCATAAATCCTTCCTGCGTTCAGCTATAAACTATTCAACTGTATTCAGCCTGACATTCATTTTATTAGCATTCTCCTGAACTCTTCAGGCAAGCTATGGAATATTTCTCTTTTTAGTCTCCAAACAATGGCTTATTTACATATTTATAAAAGAATAAGCCACCCTCCCCAATCCTGATTAATTGCCAGACATTACATACAAACGCAAAACCCCCAGTCTCTGAACATACTGCTACAATGGAAATGTGTGAAAGTAATTTTGTTCCAATTCCATCTCATGGGAACGTGGGCTCATAAGCATCCAATTAAAAATAATTCTGTCTGATCAAGATGTGTTTTAGTTTCACATGCTAATGTGGCAGAATATGTCTAGATCATGTCTGTGAATTTTTTACCAGGGTGGAAGGAATAATTATTATCACATAGAGAGAACATAGCTCTTGCAATTTTCAATTTTATTTTATTCTATTCTATTCTATTTTATTTTATTTTGTTTTGTTTCATTTTATGTTATGTTATTTTATGTTCTTTTATTTTACTTTGTCTTATTTTACTTTATTTTACTTTATTTTATTTTATTTATTTGACTTTAGGCATGATAATGCATTGTTTTGGTAACCTGTGCTGTTTTGTAGTATTTGGGTTGGATGACCTGGGGGATAGTACCTGGAAAGATAACAACCGTAAAGGGGAAATTCTGAATTATAATCTAGGCTTTTAAAGAAATCCTTAAGACAAACAAAGCAAAAAAAATCCTGCTTGGAAATCTGCCTGTAAGTCTCATTTTTAATGCCAAAAGAAGCCCCTTTGATCAGCTCGTCTGACACAAGCCATAGGAATTCCCTCGGCTACTTCCTCCTCCAAGGCCAATAGCTGTGGCTGGACTTGGACACATCTTTTAGGAAAAAACCCCACAATTTCATTTAAAAATTCCAATCTTGGGAAATCCAGAGCCCTTGTTAAACTATTCCAGTGAATCATCCACTGTGTAAAAAAAAATACGGACCAGTCTCGATTGGTTCAGCTTCCCTTTCCAGCTACCAGAGTGCACTTTGCCTTCATACACCAAAGGGACTCTGATTAAAGAATCTATTTTAGGGGAACTCAACTTTTTAAAAGGGTAGGAACTGGCAGGACAAGGGGGATGGATTAAAACTAAAGAAAGGAAAGTTTAGATTAGATATTAGGGGGAAGTTCTTTGCAGAGAGAGTGGTGAGGGGCTGGAACAGGCTGCCCAGAGAGAGGGTGGGTGCCCCATCCCTGGGGGGTGTTCAGGTCCAGGTTGGCTGGGGCCCTGGGCAACCTTGTGTAGCTCCAGGCCTGGAGGTTGGTGTCCCTGCCTGTGGCAGGGGGTTGGAGCTCTGTGATCCTTGGGGTCCCTTCCAACCCAGACCAGTCTGTGATTCTATGATTTACCCTCAATCTCCCAAATCATTTCAGAGTAAACTAATAAAACTGACCTGGAACACCTCCAAGTCCTTGCAAAGCCAATGCATCCTGGACCTCTTATTCCCAAAAGCCTGACCTACCTGCAGGAAACTCTACCAGCTCCACGAAAATACACCTTGCTTACCTCAGGCTTAGAAGGTTACTTTGGGTATCAGTAATCTTTCCTCTTCACTGATTGCTGCTTCCATAAAAAAACCCTACTCTTGACACATTATTTTAAGCAGGGTAGGAGCTAATGGACCAACCCATGAGGGTTTCCACTAGACAGGCACCCACACTTGACAAGCATCCAGCTAAACTGCCTTTTGAGACCTACGAGCTATGCAACTTGTCATCCACCAAACACCCACAGCATTGATTTTATATCTCAATGGTTTCTTGATTGATACGCTGTGCAGCACAAAGACAAATAATACTTAATAGAATTATTTATGAACAATTCCCCCCTGCCAAGTCACTTGATGTTGAGTGCAAAGTGATCCTTCCATAATAAAATAAATCTTCAACAAAATTATCAGCAGCTGACTAAAAAATCACAATTGAAAAGCAATAAAACATTATATTCAACAGCCAGTCGACTGATTTTATTTTATTAATTTTTTTTTTTTAAATTACTATGATTTTTCCCTCCACAAAGGAAAGGAATTAAATGAGCTGAATATGAGGGAAATGTTCCACACCACCTCAGCAGCCAAAGAAAAAGCCTCATCTCCTGACCTGTGACCCCAGATGGGGAATTGAGTCCACACAAAATATCCTGAGGCTGCTCTGTACAAATCCCAGCATACTGGTATTATCAAACCAGAGATATTCATGTACTTTGAGACTATCCTTCTGACTATCCTTCTTCCTTTGCCCATTTTTACTTATTCCTGTTTTAGTTTACTTCTTAAGTGAGTTTAATTTTGTCAGCTGCTCCGTGGCCCACCCAGGACTGAAGTTTAAAATGCACACAGCATAGCCACTGAAATCAACGATTATCACAGCAACCCACAGCACCAGGCTTGAAAACAGAATAATAAAACCAATGAATGTTAAAACCATTAGGGAAAAGACCGAGTCCTTAGGTTGAACAGCCACTAATTTCAGCAGTTGGAATACAGCATTAAGATAAAAAATAAATTACTAATCACCCCAAAAATGTGCCATCTCCACCTTCCACATTAAAAGCTGGATGAATAATGTCATATGACGCCATTACATGAAAAATTTCCCAAGCAACCCATAATTACACTGTCTGATAATGCAGTAATATTGCAGACCCTCAATGGGGACCAGCTCTGCTTTTGGCTTGGCAGGATGTACATGGAATAGTGTTTGTGGGAGCAGAAAGGGAAAAGGAAAGGAAAAGCACCTGCATATGTTGAAGAAGATGCCAGTTTTACAAGCAAGGTGGAGATCCTTACTAACACGTTCTTCAGGGAAAAAAAGGTTTTATCAGTATTGTAAAAAAATGGTATCATTAGTTATTTTACATGATTCCTTAAACCTACCAAGACTTTGAGACCTTATCACTGGAGGGTTTTTTGGGGGAGAGAATGAATAAAATGTTAAACCACATTATCTGCCATTCCAAAGGTAAGTTTTCTTTAGGGATAAATGAAATGAAGATGATTCTCATCCGGAACAGGTCCAGACTCTGCCATTTTCAATACTCTGCTTCTAATCTGACGACATAAGTGGGTTTATTTATACCAGGTGAAAAAAAGCAAGCTATTGTTCAAAACTTACAAAGACTTAAAAAGCCTTTTTGATGAGGTCTGATGACCCTATCACAAACTGTTCCCCTTTTCAGAGTACTACCAAGGTATTTACCAGTAATGGTTTCCAACATGTCCTATGTCTGGGTACCCTTAAGAGGTAAGACTCCTGCATTGTTTTCCTGCAGCAATCATCTTGTTCTCAACCAATTTCATCTACCTACACCAACTTTCAACAGCGTTTTCCTTTCCACACACCACTCTGGATGGAAACCTGCCTGCACTGACTTCACTCTCCTTGGGAGACCTCTTTGCAGAGACAGCCATGTTTACCCAAGGTGTGATACCAAAGAGAGATGTTCCTATCTAAATGACCATTGAAGTCAAAATAATATTGCTCATCTTGTTGACTGCTGTGCTTTTATGTTGTCCCACCTACTAGATGCTTATAGTATCACTATTTCTCAGTAACACTTTGATTCTCTTCACGCTGTGTAATAACTTAAAAACTGAATGTAGACAAATGCTCAAGATGAGCAAGAGAATCAAGGAATTTCACCCCAGCCAAAACCCATTTCAATGAATACTAATTGTTGTACTTCTCAGTATTGCATTAATCCCCAGAAAAACCACTTAACGTTTAATAATAAACAGATCTGCTTCATGTTTCTCCCCACAGACCCAACCCAAAGAAAACCTGCCAGACTTGAAGTGTTTCAGCTGTTTCCAAGGATGATATTCTGACACCTTTCCTGTATCTACTGAAGGATGGGCCAGTAATCCCTATAATGACCCAGGGCTGTCTATAACCTGCTGGGATCCGGCCCTGATGTCGCAGCACTGCTCACACTCAAAGGAGCTGGCACCTGTATAATGAATACAAGCTGGCCTTGTGCAGTACTTTGCCATCACTTCTGTTAATTAGCAGCATTTTTAAAGCAAACCTCCAAGGTCCTGATCCTGAATAAACTGCACATTTTTAAATTAATGTGATTGCACAATTCCATCGACTCCGATGGCACAGGAGGAGCACGGTTCCAGTGTTTATCCTCTTACCAGGCTTGGGACAGTGTGCCAGAACACTCCTGAGAAGGAGTATTAAAATCTTATTACATAGGTTGTTTTTTCTTTAAAAGCAAATCTAGCCTTAAGTAATAGTAACTATGCAAAATGGGGCAACTGTCTGGGTTTGGCATCACACTGCTTTGCCTTTTTTCCCTGGGGAAAAAAAACCCCAAACTCAAATCAAGCGAACCCACATGATTTTTCCTTTTACTTTACTACTTCACCAACACGTTTACTCAATTTACAAGGCTCAGCAAAACCCTGTTTCCTGCTTCCACACACAGGCAGAGCGTCAAGCTAGCTACGAAAATAAAAACTGTCCTTAATTTGCTCAGTGTCCCAAAACACATCGCTGCTTGTTAGCTGCCTTTCGCTAGCGCATGCGCTAAGCCAATGCGGCTGAGGGAGCTGGGGGTGTTGAGCCTGGGGAAGAGGAGGCTGAGGGGAGACCTTCTCCCCACCTCCCCTGTCCTGCCAGGAGGGTGCAGAGAGGTGGGCGATGGTCTCTTCAGCCAGGGGACAGGAGATGGGACAAGGGGCAATGGGCTCAAGCTGCCCCAGGGCAGGGGCAGCTCAGCTGGGAGGGAAAAGTTCTTCTCTGGCAGAGTTGTCAGGGCTGGAACAGGCTGCCCAGGGAGGGGGCTGAGTCCCCACCCCTGGGTGTGTTTAACAGAGGGGAGATGAGGTGCTCAGGGATCTGGTTTAGCACAGGACAGGAACGGTTGGACTCAATGATCCTAAAGGTCTTTTCCAACCTGCTGATTCTGTGATCTGTGAATTTCATTTTCAAAAACCATCTTCCTGAGACTGACTGGGACCCAAAGGTCTTGACAACAAAAAGGGAACACACACACACACACACACACACAAGAGCATGAAGACATCACACGATGAACATGCGATCCAAAAGGAAACCACAGGGGTTAAGAGTGGGAGAAGGTACCTCACATCATGAAGCAGTTATGGCAACAATCAATAAACACCACAGCCACGATGGAATTATTAGACAGCAGCAACGACAGGTTACAAGGCTGGGCTTAATATTTATGCCATGCTAAGGCACTGCATCATAGAATAGGTATTGTGTCTCCTGCTTTTCTCAGCTAGAAAAGGCACTGAGAGCAAGGCTGGCACTGGATCCCAACTAAAGCTGCCTGCAGAGCTGGTGCTGCGGGACAGGGACCACACACCCCGTGCCCCCCCTGCTCCCCCAGCGTGGGACGCGCTGCGCCGGTACGATGTGACACGTCAGCACCGGAGTCTTACTCAAATCCACAGCAGCTCGGAAACGTGAACATCGATCAGCAACCAGTGTAAATGCTTTAATGGAAAACAGTGGTTATTAACTCGAACTAATTAGTCAGTGGCATCACTCCAAAGCTGCTTGCATCTTTTCTCCTTTGTTTCGCTTTTACTAATCCCAAATTAAAGGCACAAATATTCACGCCCTTGTTCACCTTTGCACATAAAATGTACCAAAAAATACTAGTAAAACCTTTAATTCTGTGGGACATCTGAAGAGAGGTGTCATCACCTGGGGTTGTGAGGACAGCATTAGAGACTAGTCATCACTTGGGGCTGAGTCTTACAGTCCTGGGTGGGAGGGTCACGACTTACAAATCGCCATAATTAATTATCCTCTGCCTTTAGCAATTTATACATTCCACCTCTTCTCTAAGCAGGATGTTCACAGGGTAAAATACTAGTACTTAATTCAGGATGGACACAGAGATTCACACAAAAAGCCCCACTTTGTTCGACACCTCCATTTATGCCACTGAATTTGATGCTATTTACAGATTTATGCAGGCAAGAACCCTGAGCACACACTCTTCCAATCACTTATTAGCAGAACAACAGGGAATTAGCAACTAAAACCTGCTACCTATGTATTTTCCAAGGAGCAATTTCTGTTTCAAATACTCTGTCCTCCTCCTACCTCATAAAGGGATAGCCTTTAATGGAAAACTGAGATTCTGCAATCCCCCAGGCTGGTATATTCTAATATATCTCAACTGATGCATAAGCCCCATCACAGAAAGTGACACCAGTAAATTATTTTTCCATCAGTTTCAGCATGGGAATGAACCAGATGAACTTCTGGCTCTAAAAACTTCTTATCAGTCCTTATTTTCATCCGTAAAGCCACGTGAAAGATGGAGCATCCATGGGCCACTACTTAATCTTCCAAGGTTGATTTTGCCAACTTGCTGGGGAAGCCTTGCTATTCTACAGAAATTACCAAAATTTCATTGAAAGAAGCCATTCCTTTTATGATTTCAGGGCATCATTCCCACACTCCCATCTTAAAACAAGATTTTGGTGTGGACTGCCCTCATTATTCATTTTTGAACGATGCCTTTGAATTCTTAGGGTTTTGCCTACTTTAATACCGTGCCCCTGCTCCAAATTACTCTGCAGAATGCCCCTGAGACAGCTAGATTCTCGTCCCCCGTTGAGATCCTTCAGTGTAACTCTCCATCATTATGTACTACCATAAAATTCCTTTTGTATAAAAAAAAGTGATTCCAGCTCACATGCTATATTTTCTTCCCTTGACAATCAAGATGGTTTTACTTATGTTTACTGTGTGGTCTATTGCTATTGTATGTTGGATTAGCTGGGAAGCTGCATTTCCACCCTGGATGCTTTCCATGTCCTGATAAATTTTGTCATGCAATTTTCCCCTTGTTTTCATAAAGCTCCTAGCACCTTGGCTAATGCATTTAATTATCCACAGCACTGACAGTGAAATATTAAATCTTAATTTTTACTTGGATTAAGCCTCTTAAAGAAAATATCTGGGTGTGGTGAGTACAATTTATTTTTAATTTCCCCACTATTTTACAGTTTCTGCAGAGCATCTCTAATTCCACATCATGAGGAAGGATTTTATGTCATTTTGGGCTAGTGGATTCTCACAATTCTTATTCTGTGTAATCAAAACTGATTTGGCATATAAAAAAAGGCAGCTCCTTGCTAACTGATTAAGTGCCACATCAATTTAGTGATCTCAAGGGAGAAGTTCCATCATACCAATTCTTGAAAACCAAGTTATACAGACAATGTCACTGAAATAATGGGCATCAGGGAAGCATCAGACACTTACACATAAGACAACTTATATCTCTGCACTAATTCCAAACAAACTATGTAACTGTACAGAAGATTTGGGAATCACAATGTAGATTGTCATGTCATAGCTTTGGGTAAGGATTAACATACTTTAACATAAAAAGCATTTCAAACTTCCAAAGGCCACACACTAATCCCAGAAGTTATATTCTAAAGTAAGAAAAACAAAAAAAAAGAAACAAACAACAACAAAAAAAACCCCCAAACCACCCCAAACCAAAAACCCAACAACAATTAAAACACCCAAACCACTATTAGACTCCCATGCCTACCACACTTTTTAGGACACACACCAAGGATGCCATAAAGACACAAACCATCCCCAGAGCCATTATAAATGTTACCCACCAGATCACTGAAAACATGCAGAGTGCAGTCACAGAGCATGCAGCATGCAGTAAATGGAGAGCAGAGGTTAATAACCTGGAAGCATAGGATCTGAGAATGTGAGAACAAGTTAAAGACAAGAGTTCCTCTCCATTGTCACTGAGGGTCGAGAAGCAATGCTGCAGCGTAGAGCAGTGAGAGTGGGGGAAATACAGTTTGTCCAAGACATATACATATCTCCGCAAGTGGCGGCAGGTATAACTGAAAGACAAGGGTAAAAAGGGAGAAAAAACAGAAAAAAAGAGGTATTTTCCTTTCAGAAAGCTAGTTCATGGTTTAATGTCCTTGGTTTTATTTCTCTTTTGCGTGTGCCAAGAGTCAATGGAAGACGCCAAGTAAGCAAGTGGAGCAGTTCGACATAAAACAACAAGTTTCAAGACAGACAGACCCCGTTTAGCCTGTGCCCACACTACTGCAAGGGAAACTCTCCAAGTCTCACGTGTTAGGGATGCAAGAAATTGCACTTCCTTGCCCCCACCCCTTCTTTCTTTCTTTTTTGCAGGGGTTTCATGTGTGGGGCAATGCATTAAGCAAAGATTTTGCCTCTCTCCGTTTGCCCTGAAAACATAAATGCACGTGGCTGGCAAATTTTACAAAGTTTTCAATGAAAAATCCTTAATGCCTTCCACAAAATAAGGAAACAGCAATCACTAAAACATTTAGTATTCATAGCAACCAGCTCTGGACACTCCTAAGAGATACTGCCTAGGGCTGTTCAAGGGATGTGGTCCCTCACACAATGGAAAGGACAATAAACTAGAGCAGCTCACCTGCACCAAACTGGATCACCAGTAACGATGAAGCACTGCGTGATATAACCTCAAACTCCTGTTTCTACAGGTTTTGCATAGAAAATACTTCACTGTGTAATGTGACAGCTCAGCTGTCTGGGGAGCTCTGCCTGGGGTGCAGAGCGTGGCATGTCCTCCAGAACGTACCTCAAGCAGCCTAATATGCTACTAGATAAACGTCACAGCTGTTCACAACTCTGGGTTGCAACTTCCTTATTGCACCATTTCATAGCTTCATAGGCTGAAACCTGGCCAATGGGCTATCTACCATTCCACAGGCACCTCTCTGCAATCCCTGTATCAGTCATGAGTGGCTAAAAACACCCTGTCAGGACACTGAATCCTTTGTGCACCTCAGGGAAGCAACAGGACAGGAAGGAATGCCACCAATGGGTGATCCTTGGGTGCAATCAGTGGGGCTCCAAGCCCAAGACTTGATAAAAACACAATTTCTCCAACTCCTTTCGTTTTAAAACCATTCACTACTGACCTAAAGTAAGCCACCTACCTTTGTTCTACAAGCTGAGGAACACACAATCCCTTTTGGCTCTTCACTTGCAGATATACTAGTTTTCAGGAGAGGAAGCGGCTGCAGAGATGCAATTTCTTAAACCATCATCTTTTGGGTTTTTTTTGTCAGCATATTTTGAGCAACAGAGGCTATTCCCTTCCCTCCACAGGCAAGGGATGAAGAAGAATAAAGAATGGTATTGACAAGATTCCATATTGAGGGGAACCGTCAACACATGAAGCTGCACTTCCAGCTACTCACAGAGGTCACAGAGGTTTTTTTCTAGGTTAAAGAGCATCTTTTAGAATGCCTTAAATGGTCCTGAGTCCACTGCTCCCATTTAATGTGTTGCACCAGCCCTGAGACTAGAGAATTGTACATGATTTCAAGCCTGTGTAGGTCTCATTCCCACCACTTCATCATGTTTGACTCCTGTTGAGAAATTGAGAGGGCCTGATGCTATCACTTATCTTTGAGCCATCACTGTTCTCCACAGGCAGGAAGAACTAGATTTGATTTCTGAAGTGACATGACCACATTTAGGCTGAACTGACAAGCTGGATGGGAGCACAGCCTGTGATGGGAGGAGAAGTTTCCCAAAAACTTCATTCAGAAGTTTCATGCCCTGTTGAGACAGACACTGAGACAAGTGTCACACTACAGACAAACAACCTTCAGGTGTCACCAGCCCTCCTGGGTGTTTATACAATATGGCCAGTGCAGTTCCATAACCCATTTCAGGTAACAACTTCAAGGCCATTCTTATTTTTGAACTGGTTTACTGATTTTAAACCAAGAGCAATGCAGTCCCCACATTTTTTTTCACTCATGTTATTACAGCCACTATCACCAGCCCAGCTCACATCCTGCTCACTGCAGGGGGGTCCTGCTCACAGCAGGGGGGTTGGACTAGATGACCTCTAAAGGTCCCTTCCAACCTTACACATCCTATGTCAAACACTAAGCATCCCCATTGTTAAATCCTCTACACCAGACTTGAATAAAATCAAGGCTGAGATGCCACAGGGGATGTGGCAGGTAGGTTCAGATATACACCTCAAGGAAAGTTTACATCCAGTGTTCACTGTCTAATCATGCATACTGAGTTTGAAACCAGACTTACTTGACTGACCAGAAAAGTTTTCTACAGCTGCACGTTACTGTAATTATTGTTTCCTGTTTTATGGGATGTATTACTTTTACTTTACACCAAAAGGCAACCTTCAACTACAACAGGGTACTGGAAAATTTGAAAAGGCATTACTGCAGAGAATATAGAACAGTATTTTTCATTGATGGCATGTGTGTGCACATATTATTCATGCATGCTGTTTACCCCCAGGACAAAACTGTATCTCACACTGAGCTAAAATTCCACTCCACAAGATGATTATAATTCCCTCCTGTAAAAAGTAAAAGCCATCTGATCAATATGTTGAACTCTGATAACCAAACATTGGTGTCAACATCTAATAACTAAGGAGTAGAGTATCTGGTTACCTACATCTGGGAAATAAGGATGGACTTGAGTTGTCCCAGATGAGGAGAATACATAAATTCTTGCATAACAGTAAATTTACTGAAGTGAAGACGCTCAAAAATGAAAGGCATCAAGTCAAAGCACCAGATTCAACACTTTTGAAGTCAGAAAGTGGCATTTAGAAGCCTCCAAAGTTTACTCTCACTGGTGCTTTTTTGTGGCTTCCTTGTTTGTTTTTCCATGTTATTACACATTGCAGGTGGGGAAGGGAGAGGAACCAATACTGAACACAACACCAAAACCAACACAGCAAAGGCTCACTTGCTAACCAAGAACAAGGCATATTTTTGAATAAAAATATACCTAAAACAATCTGACACTGTAAGAGACAGCACAGAGAACCTGGCATCTGAGAAGAGGCATGCAAACTACCTGCTACTTGAGAATTTTTACTACTCGTGTTTCTGGCACCTGTGATTATGTTTTCTTGTTTTCTTCCCTGATCCTGCCACTGTCTGACCTTGCCCAGCAGCTGACATAAAGAGAGAAGGCAGGAAGGAACCTTCAGTATTGGCTGAGCAAATGAGACAGAAAAAGGGAAAACAAAAAACCAACCCAAAACACCAAACCACAAAACCCAACAGAAGAAGTTTTAGTTTTACAAAAGGAAAAAAAAATTGAATTTGCTCAAGGAGGAAATTGCTTATCCTTCCTTGTAACTCTTCCCAGCTTCTGGAATTGCCCTTCTTTCTGCCACCCCGCAAGGGTAGCCTGTCCTCATAAGTCTTCAGAGGTGAACGCCTACACTCCTGTGAGGATACTCTCACCTGCTTACAACAACCTCCTGTAATCTGGGAGCTCGGGTCCTCTCTTCCTGAGAGCATTTCAGATTTGTCTGTTAAATGTAGTAGTTGAAATGAACGCTTTCATTATCCTTCTGACCTCAGACTGGGCAGACACTCTTCCTAAAGACACTCTTCACTGCCTGCCACTCAGGCACATGTAGGGGAAATACACAATTTTTTATATATGTATCAAAATCAGCACAATACAGCGATGCTTATTTGCACTTCAGTCCGGATTGGATGAAGACAAAGAAGAGTTTCCTTTCTAGAAAGCCTGGATAACACCAATCAGCAAAGGTATTTTGATGACAGCAGTTAAACATCAAAGAAACACTTTAAAATCAATGGGAGTCTGATGCCAGGAGCCGCTGGGGAGGAGGAGGAGGAGGAGGAGGAGGAGGAGGAGGAGGAGGAGGAGGAGGAGGAGGAGGAGGAGGAGGAGGAGGAGGAGGAGGAGGAGGAGGAGGAGGAGGAGGAGGAGGAGGAGGAGGAGGAGGAGGAGGAGGAGGTTAGCTCTGAGCCAAACTCCCGCTCGCGTGATGGCAGAGCCGCATCCCACACAAATGGATGCTGCGGCTTCCTGCAGCTTTACTCAATCTCCCCCATCATCTGGAAGCCCTCTGAGATAATCAAAAGATAATCAACACCAACGAACAAATATGACTTTGCGAAGGATTCTTCCAAACCTACTGTTTCTCATGTCTGAAGGAAATTCAGTGCCCTAAAACGGTCGCTGTAATTGGTTTGGTTTAGGTCACGTCGCTCGAAGTTGATGTAATTCGAGGTGGACACAGGACTACAACCAGGAGTAAGAGTTAAAAAATAACAAAGTGCTGAAATACATCATACGCTCACATTAGTTTTTTCCATCCAAAATTTCAAGGAGACACTTGAACAAGACAACAGCACTAAGAAAAACATGCAAAGCCACTTACAGCCTTATTTATTTAAACCAGAAAGTTGGCCTTTTCTCTTACTGAAGCGAACTGCAGTTTTAAAGTCAATATATCAAGGAGAGTAACGTAAACAGCACCCAGCCAGCATCTTTTTAACAACACAGAAACCAAGCAGATTGGGCAGCGTATAGAAAAAGCAGTATAAATCCAGTATTCACCAACCCCTCTGTAAAAACAACCTAGCCTGAAACAGCTTATGCAGGATTCAAAACTAAAAACTCCCAGTGCTGATGTTGAAGTAATTGTAATTGGTAATCTTCTTCTCGGTGCATGCCAGATTTTATGAAGTCCATAAATCTTGAACATTATTGAGGAAAAGTAAGGTCTTGAAGACATACATGCCACATGTATTAGCTCAGAGAAACTGGAGTAAGATGCAGCAATAAAATAAAAAAAAAAAAAGCCAATTCTGCTAAGCCTGATTAAATATTTAGGTCATATTGTTTCTGTGGCAGAATTTGAGAAATGCACAGCAAATACCCCGGTTTGCTCAGTCTGAAGACTTAATCTCTGTAATTTTGAAAGGGGGGTATGCTACAACGTGACCCTGTGGGAAAGCCAATGCAAAAGCCTTTAAAAAAAAACAACCAACAAACAAAAGTACAGGCTAATTAATCTAGCACATATTAGTCAGCACCCCGAACTATCTGCAGACACGTGGGGACAATGTTGTGACGCACTGTCAAGGTTTTACTACTCCTCAAGTTACATAACTCACGTTCTAGGAAGTCCCATTAGTCATTTCTCTTATGTTCCCAAAGACAAACCCAACCAAAACACATTCTATTCTCAATTACTACACTGATGATGACAATGTACTACATCATCCACTCTGTGAGAATGGTTAATTTATTCTCTGCCTAAAATATCACCTATTAATGTTATTTCATGCAGTATAGACAGCAGAAAGGCAAACAGCCAAGAACCTATCTGTCTTCTTGCCAGCAGTAAAATACATCATTTGAATCATCCAGAACAAGAATTTCGGGCAAAAGTTTTTATTTCTGTTTACTGCTCTGTCTCTGATGGCACAAACTATGGTACTGATGACCCACAGTAGAAAGAATACTGTGTGTTTGGGTTTTAGTACCAAGACAATTATGAGATTAACGTGTATGTCCCCAGAAAGGTGGTTTGGGCTCTTGGGGTGGGTTTCTGCCACTGTGCTGTAAGCAGAGTTAAGCTGCTTAAGGTAAAGTAGAAGTCAGTACTGGGGATGCAGGAGATCACACTGGCCTTTACCATACTGCAAGACTTTATCAGCCAGCATCAGTATTACTATTTCATTATTCTTATTTAAGAGTCATAATTGAGGTTGAACAGGACCTTAAGAGGTCTCCACAGCCCAACCTCCTGCTTAAAGCAGGGTTAACACTGAATCCAGACCAGGGTTCTGTCCAGTTGTGTCTTGAAAGTCTCCAGGGACAGGGACTCTACAACTTCTCTGGACTGCTGTGCCAACAGCTGCCCGACCATGAAAAACTGTCTTCTTCCATGGGGCTGGAGAACTTCAGTTGATGACCTTTCTCTTTCATCTTCCTGCCACACACTTGCACAAAGAGCCTGGCTCCATCTTCTCAGCAACCTCCTCCTCTATGTGGGAATGCTGTCAACCCCTTCTCTGAAGCTCCTCCCACAGCCTTACCCTGACATCTTTTCCAGGCTAAACAAGCCCAGTTCCCTCAGTCCATCTTCCTAGACCAAGTCCTCCAGCCCCCATCTATCATGGAAGCCCTCCACTGAACTTGGTCCAGTTTAGCAACACCTTCCCTATGACCAGGGGCCTAGAACCTGGATGCAGTTCTCCAGACGTGATCCAACAGACAGTGGTCTTGCAAGGCCATGAGTCAACTCTCAGCGTTCTCAGGCGCATTTCACCAGGTCCCATGGACACCCACGTACGTGTCAGTTCTCAAGTAAACCTTCATTTGATCCTTTTTCACTGCTGGAATTTTCCTTCCTCCTTGATCCCTGACAGAATTCCTCATCTAAGCAATAGGGGGACTTCTCCTAGCTTTCTAAAAATACTTCTTTTTTGCAAGCCTACTTCTCAGATACAAGTATCACTAAATTTACATCCTGTAGCACAGAGTGATGACAGGATTTTAAATTACACTATTGCCAAACAGCAGTTTGAGGGCAAGGGGTCATTATAGGGTTAAAGGTGCCATCACAACACAGAACAGAAAAGCAGGAAAATTATTTAAATGCTTAAGAAGTGATTATTTGTGATCGTGTGTCACAGACATTAAGTTCCCATGCCCTGAAGCAGCACTCTCTCACAGTACTGGGCAAATGTACACAACAGGCTTAGGAGAGAAGTATTATCATTATTCATGAAAGTATTTGCAGTGAAGGAGGGCAAGGAAATGAAAACCAAGCGAGTTCTGGGGAGGCCTGACAGACTGAAAATTCAGAGGTTAAATATACGAGACTCCGCTATAGAAAGGCCAAATTATCTCTGTATGGATGAGGTTCTATCCAAAGGAACACAGGGGTTTGTATGTCAGAAGTGGACACAAGGAGCTGATGGGCATCAGGAAAAAAGCCAAAAAGATATGAGAGAGCCAGGAGGAAACATCTCTTCAGTACTGATGCTTCAGACGAAGAGCAAAGGCTTTAATCTCCCAGATACTCCGGTTACTCAGAAGCCACATATCCCCGTCAGCTTAAGAGATGCTACTATGGGAATGTTGCTCTTGAAACCTCCTGCGCTTTTATCCCTTGGCTAGACACTTGTGATAATTCACAGGCTCTGCACGGGATTAAGGGAGATGCCTATGACACCAGCATTAACAGGGATGTTCACATCTCGGTCTGCCTGAACCCGAAAACCCTCCGTGGGGAGACAACAGCCACAGCACCACAGCTGTGGGCAGCACCCCTCTGAGCCCTCCGCCCACTTCCAGCAGCATTCACCCCATCTGAGCCCATGTATGTTGCCCAGTTTAGAGAAAGACTTAAACAGTGTGGACCCAAGAGCACAATTAGTGAGTTAGAGAAACATGTCTCTACACAACCCCACAGCAAATTCATTTATTCATTGCAGAACTAAGTGTATTTACCTTACCTAAAAGCCTGTTCTTTCCTAAACTTGCTGAAGGCCATTACCATTAAAAAGGTTGAGTCATTCAACAGCTATAAAGACCTGATGCACATTAAAGTTGTTACATCCTGATTCTTTCTTCTGTACCTATAGTTTCACCTTCCATTTACAACTGTCAGGTGCTTTAAATTGCAATATTCTCTTTGCGAGCCACACAAATTACAGTGGAAGTCTATGGCAGTGGGAAATACCTTGGCTTGAGTACTTAAGAGGCTCAGAAATTTCACAAACTGTTATATCATATTCCAAGAATCAGTTAGAAAACCTGTTTGAAAATCCTCTCTGAAGGTGGGGACTCAAACTTTCCACGTCTGGTGGAAAGGAAGGTTTCCAGGAGGAATTTGGAAGGCACTGACACAGTTCAGATGGTTGTTACCAGTAACTGCTCTACTCCCCTTCTTGCAGCCACTCATACTTATCTCTTGTACCTACTGGGGAGAGTAATTAGTTCCCTGAACTGGAAAGGTGGGAAAAAACCATCAGACATACATAATGACATCAGTCAAAACGTAAAACAGGCAGCAACCTGACAAGAAAAAACTAAATTTATAACCAGTGCTACATGCTTGGTTCATACTCATGCTTACTTACACTCATAACACAATTTCAGTTTGTCAGAGACATCCTTTTAAGTTCATTAGTCATTCATCTCTTAGAACACAGTCCACAGTTTTGTTCCAAAGTGAGTATTTCTAAAAAGGAAAGGGTACATGTTGTATCTGAATCCAGTGGCTAATGAGCCTGATGCACTGCAACTGAAGATAAAAGACAGGTTCTAGCAAGTCATTATCTTGAGTCACCTCTGTTTCTGTTAAGGAACGCTGCCCTACAAATATGTCACATTCAAAATAACCTGAGAAGACAAGGCTGCAGTTTCCAGGACTGCACTACAATAGGAAATAATAGTTTCTAAAAGAAGATCGGAATTCCCTTGGAGTTTTTTGGGGTCTAATTGAAGATGGGACAACAGGACCGTCTACCTCCTCACCACAGCTCACCACTGCATGCAGGAATGTGTAATGCTCTGGATTCACTGAAGCAGGTATCTGGACTTCAATAAACTTCAGTTCTGTCTTCATGATTCCGTGTTAATTTGCACCACGCTCATTTAATCACACATTCTGCCAAGCAGTGACTTCCTGCCTGTAGGACACTGAACTACACACCACTTCCAGGATGGCAGAAGACTAATGGCTTGTTGCAATGACTTTCCCCTTCCAGAAAATGAGAAAATGCCAGAATTGCCACAACGTCTCTGCTTTTACGAGCAGAGACATACAAAGGGGTCAAGGGAAGAGAGAACCATCGTGTCTGAAGTTGAGCATTTACAGTGGTGTATATTTAGGTATCAAAAACCTTTTAGAGCCAGGTCAGCAAACAGGAACAGGATTTTTAAGGAGCCCCATGCTGTGACACATGGAGAGGAGGATAACAGTGCAGCCGCTCTGCGTTACGCACGAAGATGCTGAGGCAGAGTGAAGCAACAGTTTCTCCAAGACCCCTCTGTGGTTCACACTGATCCAATCTCCCTCAAAACAAAGCCCTGAGTCTGTCCATCTGGGAGATCTCCATAACCCGTGAGCTTGGTGCTGTGGGGCTCCAGGCATTCTGATGGCACGCAGGGCACTCAACTGCTCATGCCAGATGGGGGACGAGGGTATTACCGTCCCATCAGGTGCCCACTCGGAATCCCCAGCAGGTTCGGCCGGGCTTAAACCAAGTTCAATGACATTTCCATGTTGGAAACAGCTGATATCAGCCTAAAACCTCACCTCCATATGTTACACACAGGAAAAACCAGGCGAGCCCACATGGAGCACTCCTCTTTCTGTATTTTAATTCTGCGCTTTAATACATTAGACCACGACACTCAACGTGCAGTAACAAACTGCACTTAATTCCTTTCAAAAATTAACTTTGTTACATTTACATTGCTAAGTCACACCAGCAAGAGGACATTTCCTACTAATATTATTTTTCCTGTTATCTGAACAATTATCTCCCCTTTTGTCACAGCCTTTCCTACTAATTGCAGCGACGCCTCCCAATTTTGGAATAGCTGATCAGCTTATAAGCTTCCCTACAGCTAATCTAGGTCAACAAGCTACTAATAAGGCCAGCATATGTTTCTTTTATTTAACACTATTGAGTTCTTTATAAATTGCTTCTGTCTCCCAACAAAAGCCACTCCACAAGAGTCAGGAATCTCTGTATGCATGCACGTGCTGACAGCGTGGAGGATGAGGAGCATAAAAACACCTGCAAACAGCCCAGTGTGTCTGTGCCTGTGCACACCTCACAGAAGAGCAAGCCAACACCACCCAAGGTTCACTAGTTGACACCAAACTCTCTCCAGCTATCCTTCTGGGAGCCCAAGTTCTACCACTGACAGTCCACAGATTAAAAGCACAGTTCAAGTCCCAGTGGCTTGGAGCTGTCTGATCATCCACTCCCACAATGTCCCCTTTCAAACATGGCCTGAACATGAGACAATCAACAATTCCCTTTCTCTGAGCAGCTGTTAGTTTTCACATCTAATAAAAATTATTTTATCAGTTTTGTAACATACTGCACCCCGTTGGGGGTGTGTGTGTGTGTGTAAAGAAAATCTCATTATAAAGCCTTTTTTCCCTAGGTAGTATGTCATTTCATATCCAGGTTAGATAATAAAAAGTTTTGCTTTCTAAACTATGATGTTACCAAACTCTTTAGAAGTTAAGAACTAAAACATCTTTCAGGTTTTTAAAATTCTTACTTTTGAGGTAACCTCATCCAGCCAGTTATGTGGATTTCCATACTGACAAGAACTTATTGGTAAAACCTCAGTTTACCTGCAGCACAAGGTAAATGCCACCAAAGCGAAGGATGGGGGGCGGTGGTGGGGGAATCAACACCAACCTTTGAAACTAATGAATTAATCAGTCTGGGTGCTATTTGGCAATGAAAGCTGGCTGGGATGAGCAGCTTGTTTGCTTCTGAGGACACAGAAAAAACAAAGACTCTGGTTGAATTGCAGATAAGTCACCTGAAACTGTATCCATGGAAAAATGTTTCCTCCCTGTTTATTTCAGTGACCTGACGTCTGCATGAAAATATTCAGAGGCACAAGTGCTGACGGCCACTGTTTGTACCAAGAGGTGCCCCCAAAGCAGGGGATCAAGAGTCCAGGGCTGCAGGGCACCCTGCATGCTCACAGCTGCACCATGAGCACTGCCAGCCAAGTCCAACACAACCCAGATGTTAAAAATCCCCTAACAAACAGTCATACTGTTGCAACAGGTTTCATTCAGACAATTGTCTTCTAGCACAACTACAACCCATGTGAGACAGAAAAGAGGAGAGAAAACTACCCATTATTCTTGATAATTCATATCAGAGATACCTATGTTTCACTCTCAGAAACCAGGGACCTGTGACGATGCTCCTCCTGATACCCTCAGAGTTTACACAGCACTATGTATTTCACCATGTATGATTTTAGTGAAGCTGTTCATTACTCACAAATCCTTTTTCCTGTTCTTTTTGCTCATAAAAAAGTAAAGGAAAGCTGATGCTCAGAGAGCTCACAATTTAACAGCCCTAGCCACAGGACATTAATTCCAAAACCTCTTTCAGAGCTTGATCTTTTATTATCATGTAACTTGACTTGTGAAGTACCTTGATGTACACTGGCGTGAAAGCAGATGCTGCCTTTTTTCTCTAGGGTTTCCTATTATGATTACAAGATAGTAAACAGATTTAATTTAATGGTCCAATTATGATTTGAACCCAGAATATAAAAGACTTTGTCTACTGATCGTTCTTTTGGTGGCATTAAAACGCTGCTACCAAAAGCCAGGCTCCCTGTGTGCAGGGTGTGATGCAAACCTACACATTTCAAAGCATCCTCAGAGTCACACACCTCTACACAACAGGAATCCTGTGTTACAACAGTAACTCCTTTTTATACTGTGTGTTAATAAAGGTATGGGTTGATAATTTGGGTTAGAGCTCTATGATCCTTGGGGTCCCTTCCAACCCAGACCATTCTATGATTCTATGATTCTAATTATGCTGTAACTCTTATCACTGACACCTTTAATTGTGTTGTTCTTTGATTTCTGAAAAATGAACGCTGACTTTTCTGAAATCAGACATCTTCCACTCCTAAATTCAGAATTATTTTAGGAAACTTTCTATTAGAAAAAAAGGCTCTAAATTAAATTGTTCTCTCACTATAATAAGTAAACGAGAAAGATGCGTTTAATAGAAGTACTGCATAGCCTATTCACAAAATAGAATCATAGAATCACAGAGTGCTTTGGGTTGGAAGTGACCTCAAAGCCCATCAACTTCCAACCTCCTGCTAGTGAGGACACTCTCACTATACCAGGGTGCCCCAAGCCCCATCCAACATGGAACTAGGGATCCAGGGGCTTCCACAGCCTCTCTGGGCACCCTGTGCCAGGGCCTCACCACCCTCAGAGTGAAGAATTTCTTCCTATTGATCCAACTCTGCCCTCTTCCAGCATGAAGCCATCACCCTGTGTCCTGTCCCTGCACCCCCTGGTGAGCAGCCCCTCTCCCACTTTCCTGTAGCAAAGTGTTGCTAGGCCGCAATTAGGTCTCCCTGGAGCCTTCCGTCTCCAGGCTGAACCAACCCAACTCTCTCAGCCTGTCCTCACAGCAGAGGTTCTCCAGCTCCCTGATCATCTTTGTGGCCTCCTCTGGACTCACTCCAACAGCTCTGTGTCTTTCCTGCACTGAGGACCCCACAGTTGGAATGCAGGGGAGTCTCGCAAGAGCAGAGCAGAGGGGCAGAATCCCCTCCCTCAACCACTAACAACTCTTTGAGTGCCATCTAGCCAGTTCTTTATCCACTGGTCCATCTGTTGAATCCATGTCTCCCCAGTTTAGAGACAAGAATGTCATGCTGGACAGTGTTGAATGCCTTGCACAAGTCCAGGAAGATGAGGCCCATCATTCTTCCTTTGTCCACCATCTTTGTTACTCCATCACAGAAGGCTATCAGATTTGTCAGGCAGGATTTGCCCTTAGTGAAGCCAGGTTGGCTGTCACCAATCACCTCCTTATTCTCCATGTACCTGAGCACAGTCTCCAGGAGGATCTGCTCCACGATCTTGCCAGGCACAGAGGTGAGACAGAGAGGCCTGTAGTTCCCTGGATTGTAGGTCCCTTTTTCCTCTTTTTAAAAATGGGGGTTATGTTTCCCATTTTCCTGTCAGTAAATCCCTTTTTCTCAATTCAGCTATCTCCTTTAAAAGTCTGAAAAGCTTACTATGCAAAGATTTGACCATTTAAAACTCATGATTTCTGTATGAGAAGCATTTCTTCTGCTCCTACACTCGTTTTCAAATGAGAACACAATTAGAAACCAAACACCTTTGAAGCATTCACACAGCAGCCTACATATTCTTTGCATTCCCTAAGTTTTTTTCCTTAAGAAATGCCCTTGATTTGGGTGCCTCAATGCCACCAGTTTTCTGCAAGCTGTCCCAGTGCTGTTTTTTCCAATGAAAGAGTAAGAAGCTGTATGTAAAAGAGCTTCCCAAAAGCACTGTGGACATCAAAGAAGAAAAAAGGCAGGAAAACCAGAATGCTCACAGTGAGTAAAGCCACGTGGGAGAGAGATTTGTTTATCTTCCTATGTGAGCAGTCTAATGAGTTTCGGGGCAGCAATTACACCCCATTATTGTCACTGTTAAAAAGTATTATTAAGGAATCAGTAAATTTTAATTTCACCACATTCGCACACTAACAATTTCATATTTTTCAGCTCAACACAGCCCCTAATAAGCAGGTCAGACCACACGTGTCTTGCTGCTGCAGAGGCCTTTTTCTTTTTTGCTGAGCACAGACTGGATTGTTTGAATAAGCAAACGCCTGGTCAACTCAAAATGCCTGCTGCTCTAGACACAGAGATCCTCGTTGAAGAAAGTTTAGGCTGAAAAACACTTCATCAATACACATAAATTTTCAGTTAATAATCATAGGCCAGGGAAAAAAGGTCACAGTAGCAGAGGTAATTAACATGCATTACAGAGTCATCATTCTGCCTAACACAGCAACATGTAATCTGAGCCATGAAACACGAGCTGGCACTGTGCGCTGGCAGCCCCAGAAGCCCCCCGTGTCCTGGGCTGCATCCCCAGCAGCGGGACTGGCAGGGCTGGGACAGGGGGATCCTGCCCCTCTGCTCCCCTCTGGGACACAGACCCCCCAGCAGTGCTGCCTCCAGCTCGGGGGTCCCCAGGACAAGGAGGATGTGGAGCTGTGGGCGTGAGGCCTGGTGAGGCCGTGGAGACGATCCGAGGGCTGGAGCCCCTCTGCTCTGGAGCCAGGCTGGGAGAGCTGGGCTGGCTCAGCCTGGGGAAGAGAAGGCTGCTGCTGGGGAGAGTTCCCAGCCCCTTCCCATCCCTCCAGGGGCTCCAGGAGAGCTGGAGAGGGGCTGGTGCCCAGGGCAGGGAGGGCCAGGCCCCGGGGAACGGCCTCCAGCTGCAGGAGGGCAGCTGGAGAGGGGCTGGGAGGCCAAAATCCTTCCCAGGAAGCGGGGAGGCCCTGGCACAGGGTGCCCAGAGAAGCTGGGGCTGCCCCTGGATCCCTGGCAGGGCTCAAAGCCAGGTTGGATGGGACTTGGGGCACCCTGGGCTGGTGGTGGGGGTCCCTGCCCATGGCAGGGGTAGCACCAGGGGGACTTGGAAGTCCTTCCATGATTAATATCCTCCTTATTCCTATTTTATAAAAGCAGCAACTGACATGCACTAGGGGAAAGCAGACACAAACTATAAGTATTCTTCTTTTAAGGAGAGTAAAATAAGAACATCGACAATAACTAATTAATCTGATTACTTAAACCCTATAAAATGTAAGGAGAAAGTATAGTCAGGAAAAAGAAAATGTCAGCTGCTCCATCAAATAACATGGGAAATGTTAGAAAGACATGTCATTCTATAAAGGTGACTGGTAAAAGAAAAACTTTACCACTTTAGTAGAGGATACTGTGAACTAACCAAAATTCAAATTCACAAACCCAACAGGTATGCATATAGTAAGGAAAACCCATTCTTGGGTAAGCAGCAAACTCTAATCTGCCAATGAACTGGTATTTGTTTCTGCAAACACAGGCACTCAAGAATTACACCAGCACTCAAGAACAAGGCACACCCTTAAATGATTAAAAATGATGTCCTAAAATTGAAGAAAAATTTCATGGCTAATATTTTTTGTGATTTATATTTTAACTTGGAGTTACTGATTTAATTGCAAAAGTTGTAGAGAGCACTGATAAATTTGTGCTTAAAGCAAATAGTGTCATTGCTGAAAAACAGCTGATAAACTTAAAATCCCTAAGACTCTGGATGCATGTTACTCCCTATTTCAAACAATTAACTGTACACCTTCATACTCAGGAACAAAAAACACACAGCCACATGCATGTATTACAAAAAATCAGAGAATTCCTCGGGGAAAAGGCAAGCTACAAGACCAGTTATGAGAAATGTATTTTTTTTCTCACACCATACATGTTTTTTCACTCTCTGTAGCATTAAATACAGTAACATCCAACAAGAAATTTGCTGATCAAAGCTACTTGCAGGTGGTAAGTAATTATTAACAAATACTTTGCAGTAGCTGTATTGCATTTCTACAGGAGCTCGCACATTCCAATTTAAAGACAGCTTTTAATCCAACATGACATTCTTCAAGAATTGTGAAATGATTTCACTCCAGAGAATCTTGTCAGACTACAAGCAGAAACAGCAGTAGGAACATTAAACTGCTAACACAGGAAACCATGAGACCACTGGTTTGGCTGGGGAGGTGAAACTTCACAGATAGAGCAGCAGATACCAAACTAGATGGGAATTTTTCTTGGCAGCTCATGAAACGTAACTGACAAGTAGAAAACGATGAAGACTCTGTCAGAGTGTTCAAAGGGGCAGATTTCAGCCTCCTCTCATCGGGGAGCAGGTGTATACAGGGAACAAGAGTGAATCAGTCACCCTTTACAAGCATGGATACTTAAGAGTGCTGCTTGTGACTATGAAAAACCAGCCAAACCCAACATTTAGCTACCAGAGCAGCCAGCATCCTGCTCCAGGATATGCAACAGCACTCAGCAGCAGCAGGTTCAAGGCTGGCTCAGCACTGAGAAGTAGCCTTGCTCTCTCTGCTTCTCCTGGACAGGGAGTTGGTACAGACAGCCATACCTATCCTGCTTTGCTCACCTAACAGGTACAGCAGAGCTACAAGGACACCCACAACGTACTGCACCACACAGCACACTCAAGTGAAAGTCTCTGATCTGCATCCCTGTTAAGCACACCTTTTTATATAATTCCACCCAACTTCTCTGCGCATCTAGAGGATGACAGAAACCTCTTTGTTCATATCAATCCCTGAATCCCATGGAACTCTCTACAATAGCCAAAAAAATAAAGAAAAAATGTGACATCTGAACCTGGAGAAGAGAAGGGTTCAGGGAGATCTTATAGCTGCCTGCCATTACCTGATAGGGCCTACAAGAAAGCTGGGGAGGGACTTTTTAGAAGGGCCTGGAGTGATAGGACAAGGGGGAATGGTTTTAAATTGGAAGGGGGAAGATTTAGATTGGATATTAGGACGAAATTCTTCACTCTGAGGGTGGGGAGACCCTGGCACAGGGTGCCAAGGGAGGTGGTGGCTGCCCCCTCCCTGGCAATGCATGAGACCGGGTTGGATGGGGCCTTGAGCAGCCTGGTCTGGTGAGAGGTGTCCCGGCCCATGGCAGGGGGCTGGGACTCAATCTTGGAGGTCCCTCCCCACCCTAACTATTCTATGATTCTATGATATAATTAAGTGCCATCTTTTGATACTTAAGGAACTTAAGTCATCCCTTCCTTATCAAGGAGAAGCACAACGAATAAAATTGTTCCTCTGAGGTGCTGGAGTGTGTCCAGAGAAGGGCAACAGAGTGGAGAACAGTCTGGGGCACAACTCTGATGGGGAGTGGTTGAGGGACCTGAGGGTGTTCAGCCTGGAGAAGAGGAGGCTGAGGGGAGACCTGATCTCTCTCTACAACTCCCTGGAAGGAAGGTGTGGTGAGGGGGGAGTCAGTCTCCTCTCCCAAGTACTAAGCGACGGGACAAGAGGAAACAGCCTCAAGTTGTGCCAGGGGAGGTTGAGGTTGGAGATGAGGAAAAACATCTTCAGCCAAAGGGCTGTCAGGTGCTGGAACAGGCTGCCCAGGGCAGTGGTGGGGTCACCATCCCTGGGGGGATTTAAAGGATGTGTAGATGTGGTGCTGGAGACATGGTTTAGCAGTGAGCTTGGCTGTCCTTGATGATCTTTTCCAACCTATTCTATGATTCTCTGTGTCTCCCACAGCCCTGCATGTGAACAGCTGCAGTGACAGTGTAGGGGGAAAAAAAGAAAAAAAGAAAACTGGATAGTGCTTCTAGCCCCTGTAGTCATCTAATGTTAAGTGCTCGTGTCTAATTAGCGAGGTGTATGGCAGCCTCTAGTGGTACAGACCTACTCAGAGAACAGCAGACATTCCACTGCAGGAAGCCATAGGAGAGGCATTTGCCTTAAGTAATCAGTCATCTCTCTGCTGCTAATTTTATTAGAATGACATGGGGATGAGATGCCAGAATACAGCTGCTCAGGGGGAAGACTCTCCTCTCCACTTCCAAGCCCGGCTCACATACAAGAGCAGGCAGACAAGCTGCAGACACCCCGAGTATCACCACAGCAGCCTAAAAGGACATGAAAGGAATTAATGCTGACTGACTCCAGTTTGAAGTGACAAACTGAATGCCTGCATTAATATGCCAGTTGGGAGCATGGCTTTACTTCTGGTAGTGGCACTTGTAGAATAGAAATCAAGGAAAGACAAAAAAAAAAAGCATCCTCACTGCAGGTAAGTAATGCTCCTCCTTGTTGTTGTTTGTTGCTTAGAGACCACACAGCCACCTCTGGTAGTCATCTGTGACAGTAGTGACACATTTCATTTCACTTTTTGTATAATACTCCACCAATATAATTTAAAGACACTAAAAAGGTCAGCACTATGCAAGAGAGACACAGTGCAGTGCAAGCTGGCCCATGGGACGATGCTGAGTAAACAGCTCTGTGTATTTAGCAACAAGCCAGTGGCAGCAGCAGACAGACAAGGGGAGGACCTCAAAGTCAGGGCAATCTACAAGAGAGGACATCCAACGTTAAGTGAATACTGCCCTGGATCTTATTATAAAGTATCTATTATATCTATTTTTACTTCTAGCAGCTGCTTGTGATAGATTTATACAAATCTGTCAGTTTTCATGCTTGCTGGAACGTGATACAAATTGCCCAACATCAAGAAGTTGTGTTTTACTGAGCTCTTAAGTACACTGCGTTGATATTCCCAGCTAACTCTCTCATAGAAAACAGTCTTCAGAATTTCAAACAATTGGCAGTCTCTGCTCAGAACAGGATTAGGAAAAAGCCTGCATGGAAATGGAATTACTTCTCACATTAAGGAAGGAATCATTAGAGCATCTGGTGAGGCTTAAACGATGACTGTCTATATTCAGTCGTATGGCTAAGCAGATTTTAAGTTAAGTGTTTCACAGCTACTTAATTCAAAAACCTATACCCTAAAATACTTTACATAATGTCAAGTACCATCTTCTTTTCAGGCTTTTCCCCCACAGAATATCATTTTTCGTTATGGATACTGTGGTTTACTCTCTGAGACACTTGCACTCTGATGGTAGAGCCAGAACAGCGATTTAAACACAAATGTTCTGCTTTGGCATCACAGAGCAAGCTGGGTCCATCAGTGCTGCCTACATTTAATTACAGTGGCAAACAGACTTCATAAGGTAAGAAAAGGAAGGACAATGTATACCTCAAAACATCAATATCTTGTAACACATTTGTGTTGGTAAGTGCTTCTACTGCTTTTCTTGATGAGTGAAACTTTAGAAGAAAACTGTGTATCTTGAGAGGAAATCAGGTTAAAATATTTCCTTTATGACACTTAAGCCTCCTAGGGAACCCAAGGTTGTGAAGCTCCTGAGAAGACAGTGCTAGTGCTATCATACTGGTAACAGAGTCTCTCAGATGACAGGCTGCCCTAGAATGGACTCTTGCTTCCAGCCTGACCATGCCCCAGCTCTATGGGTACATTTTACACAAATTTTGCAGAGTCTTTTGATGTATAAGAAGTCAGGATCATAGTGAGAAATTAAATGCCAACCTTGGTGGCCATTTTTGCCTATTGTCCAGATGTAGCTTTCCAATGGCCAAATAAGATCACAGAATCCCAGACTGGTCTGGGTTGGAAGGTATCCCAAGGGTCACAGAGCTCCAACCCCCTGCCACAGGCAGGGACACCAACCTCCAGGCCTGGAGCTACACAAGGTTGCCCAGGCCCCCAGACAACCTGGCCTTGAACACCCCCAGGGATGGGGCACCCACCCCCTCTCTGGGCAGCCTGTTCCAGCCCCTCACCACTCTCTCTGCAAAGAACTTCCCCCTAAAATCTCATCTCCCCCTTCCCTCCTCCAGCTTCACTCCAGCCCCCTTGTCCTGCCAGTCTCTGCCCTTTGAACAAGCCCATTCCCCTCCTGTTCCTCTGCTCCCTTCAGGGACTGGAAGGCTGCAATGAGGTCCCCCCACAGCCTTCTCTTCTCCAGGCTGCCCCAGCCCAGCTCCCTCAGCCTCTCTCCATAGGGGAGCTGCTCCAGCCCTCTGAGCATCTCCGTGGCTCCTCTGACCCCTCTCCAACAGTCCCACATCTTCCTTGTGTTGGGCCCCAGCTCTGGACACAGGACTCCAGCTGGCACCCAATGGTTGGGATAACCAACATCCTTCTCAGACTGCTCTCCTACCACACCACAGCTGGCTGGATACTCTTTGGTTATTATTTGTAATACTGCCCAGCTCAGATCTCATGTGACAGGTCTCTGTGAGAAGCCACAATGAAACCAAACAGCACTAGCTAAGAGCTAGTGGAAGAACTACGAGCTTTGAATAAGCCAGGAGCATGTGTTTGCTCCAATGTCTCTCTATTTGACACAGTTTGAGTTTGATTTTCTTAATCCTTCACATAACAGATGATAATTTGATGCACAATTTTAACACCCCCACCCCACCCCCCCCACCCCTTTTTCCCATTTGCCCCTATTGACTCCTTTCTACACCCATGGATGTCAGGCAACAGCAGAAGTTCACCTGCCTTCAGTAAGAATATCAGCATGATCATTTCACAAGTCAAGCAGCAATGCTGAAGTCTCACTGTAACTATGCACATCTAAAGACATGATGAGTTAGGTACCAACATCACAACAGTCTGTTGAAATGTTGCATGCAAGGAATGCAAGAGAATTTCTGGGTGCTGCACATCCTTCCTTGGGTCTGGAGATGGTCTTGATTCCTTGATTTCCATCAGGGAATCAGCTGCCTCAAAGATGCCATTACAGATGGTGAAAACTGCAGGTGAAAAGGCTGGGAGAGGCTTGGGAAGAGCCTCACAGCATATAAAGGCTCCGTTTATGCTTCTGCTTTGCAAGGGTGAGGCAAGATGTGTGCAGAGGTACTGAAGCTGCTGCTTCTCTACTGGTGGATGCTACACCTCCCAATAAGCCAGCAGACCACATGCTGAACCATTTCATAATCCACTTAAATCAAAATAACCCTTTCAGAGCTTTCTCTGAGCTCTGAGTTTACATTTTGAGCAGTAGATATCCATAAACTCAGAGCATTTTGACATAAGCCACACAAAAATACACATGGAATTAGCTAGTTGACTGTGAGATTACTGAGCAGTCACAACAGCCAGCTGTAAAGAACTAGCAAGATAACATCTTTCTGGCCCAAATATAACCAGAAGAGCACACTTTGTGTTGGGTCTGCAGAAAAAGCAGTAGGGTAAAATGGAATGAAATCAGAAACTGGGAGTATAGGAAAAAGCTCTGAAGTGGAAAACAAAGCATCACAATGAAAAACAGACCAAGTTTTTGAGCATCAAGGTAGTGTAACTCACACCACACCAGTATCTGTGGCTTCAGAGGCCAATGTTTGCAAACACTGTGAAAACTCAAGACTCTGTGTCTCTGATTTGAGAAATGAAGGCTGCAGGTACTGAACACCATGTCCATGACATGTAACAGGAAAACAGCTTCAATTCAAATTCTGAATGATCATTATCAGTGCCAAGGTATGAAAACAGGGAGTGTGTCAAGCAGGGAAAGGATAACTTCCATCCATTTCCAAAGGAGAAGAGGATCGGAGAGAATTAAATCCTAAAGAGCAGTGATTTAAGAACGAGGTGTATCTCTGGCTAACCCAGTCCTTTACAAAGTGTACAAGCATGCAATTATCATTTACTTATTTCTGGCACACTGTCTTTACTTGACAAGCACTTTTAACAGTTTATTCCAGATGACACTAACAAGTACCTTCCCAGTTTCCCTTGGAACAGGGCTGGCTGCCAAGACAAGAGTGATGCCTGATGTATGACTACCTACCTTCACACAGTGCTCTGCCACACAGATACAAGATAGGAAGGACCAGCTTTCATTTCTACTACTTTAAAGTTACAGCCCTGTTTCAGAACCAAAGCAGGTATTGACTATTTCCACACAGGCTAATTAGCTTTATCACTTGAAAAATATGGCTGTAATCATCACAGCCCGTATTAGTGGGGCCCCATCACAAAATGACTGTTAGATTCTGTCTGATTTAACAAGTAAATCTTCTGACAAATATGCAGGAGGAAGTAAAACCAAGCTGAAAATCCAGTTCACATAGTACTTAGGCAGCACCACTCAGTGTATTTTTGTGACACACGGCCTAGAAAAGCACAATTCACACAACTCCCTGAACTTCTTCCAGTTTAAAAGCCACTGCTGAGCTATTCTTTCGAGGCAACCAGAAGTCCTAAGTTTTCCAGATAGGGAAACTAGTGGGTTTTGTGTGCATTCAGAACAGACCCACCTAGAAACCAAACAGGATTTATTATGGGATTATTTAGTTATTCTATTATAAATTCAGCTACTTAAATAACCATTATCCACTACAGCACATATCATTCCTCCACTCCCGACTTTCACCAGACTTTCAAGAGAGGGTTATTTCTGAAGTTTTATATTTACCTGATGATCCTCTGAGCTGCATACTGGTGAAGCGAGCGGAACTGTGCTGACATATTTGCTAAGGCTGCCAGACAATTTGTGTGAAGGTATTTGTCCTGTCAGAAAGAGGAGGGAAAAAAAGAACAACACATCAAACCGTCCTTCAGACACACACTGACACCTACTGCAGAAATCACTCAAAAGCCTGTGTAACACATGTTGCTTTAAAAGATAAGGTCTAAAGCAAAGGGCAGAAATGCAAAGTGTGCATTCTTGGTGATGATTTAAGTAAGTTTTCTTAAAATGCAAGGCTTATAAAATAGTGATTGTTTTGTAGAGGTTTCAGGGCGCACAGGTATGTCTACAGATCTTTAGCAATGCTGATTTGCAATGACACCACTGGTGTAACAAATACTGAAAGACATTCTCCTCTGTTCCCTTTATCTCTCTCTCACTCCTTTCTGTAGAATTATCCTAAAATATTCTGCTTCATAGCTCATCTCCCTATTACCTCTTTCAAAGCATTCTATGTAGCCACAACTATACCTATACAATATCTCAGAGCCCTGGTCCCCATTTGAATGAAGTCAAGGGTTTTCACAGAATCAAACTTGTCCTCTTGTCCAATCCAATAGGGAATTATTTTTTCCCTATTTAAATTTAAAATATGCATTTACATAGCATAACAGAACCCAAATCTCACAGACATATGCCCAAAGCACCCTCATTTCTTCTATTCTTTTGGATCATACAAGTGAAATCCTCAAGCTTTCCAATCAGAAATACATTTATGCAATTTTTTTTTTGCTACTTTCCACATAAAAACTTTTATGCCTTTAATTACAGGCTGTGAAGATGAAGCAGTTTTGCTGTGATGGAGCTCAAAAATCTTTTATAGCTAGGTCACTGTCCTACTTCATAAAAGCCCTAACAATAAATTGAGCTGAAATTCCCAGAGAGCCAAACAACCTATGACAAATCGTTGGTTCTAAAACTAAGGAACTTTTTATTCTCTTTGGAAGGTGAGGAGTTTGCTGCCTGATTTAATGGTCTCAGGAGAAGCCTACTCAATGGACCAGCTGGTAATAGAGAAATTGTGTTACAAGTTCTAAACCACTTAACATTTGTGCCTAGCTAATACAGGTGATCTTCCCGTTTCCTGTAAACTCAGATGCCAGCTAGTTGCAACAGAATGAAGAAAAACCCCCACACCCTGGTTGAGACAGAATCTGTGCTGTTGAAAGGAGGAACTGACACGATGCGCGTAAGCACTACACGTAACTCTTACCCTCGTCCGTGTCATGTTGTACTGGATGGTTCTTATCACGACCAGTATCAGGAGACTCCCAAGTGAGATCTCTGTCAAGACACGCTCAGCATACCAAGTGATGTTTTTCAGTATCTGAAAAAGAATAAAAAAAGGCAGAGAACCAAGTTCTTCAGCACCTGGGTCTGAGTAAGAGCACAGAAAGGTGTCTGGACTCTCGCGTTCCTTAAGATGCATAAATCAGCTTCCAGCCTCAAATGTGATAAAACCTGATGTATTCTAAAGCAAGAACAAAAAAAAAAGAAACAAAGAAAAAAAGAAAAAAGAAAAAAGAAAAAAGAAAAAAAGAAATTAAAAAGAAAAAAGAAAAAAAGAAAAAAGGAAAAAAAGGAGGAAACAAAGAAAAAAAAAAATAAGACCTCTGCAGTATTATCACCTCATAGATTTCATCACCTGTATTATGACATGTGTAGAAAGACAATTCAATTTGGCATTTCCCTAATTTCTATGCCTTATGCCACCAGACTCCTATATTCTTTTTGTTCTTACAAAAGTCTCCCATTCCGCCCCAGACACATGAATAACATTGCCAATTCCTTCCCATTTTCCCTCATTACAAGTTGGGCAAGAGGCAGCACGTACGAGCTCCGACCGATCGGCATGAGCACACATGCTGAAGGACACGGGGCAGATCAACAGGTTAACCTGAAGCCTTTCTCTTGCCAGGCTTGATGTCTCTTCCCTGAAAAGGTTAGAGAGTCATCAGATCAGTTAAGAGCTTCACATCTTTAACCAGAGTATTGTGTCCAGTTCTGGGCTCCCTGGGATCAAACAGCCAGGGATCTCCTGGAGAGAGTCCAGAGGAGGCTACAGAGATGCTGAAGGGCCTGGAGCATCTCCCCTGGGAGGAAAGGCTGAGGGACCTGGGGCTGTTCAGCCTGGAGAGAAGAAGCCTGACAGGGGATCTGATCAATGGGGATCAATAGCTGAAGGGTGGGACACAGGGGGACATGGGCAGCCTCTTCTCAGTGTCTGTGGGGACAGGACAAGGGGCGATGGGCTCAAGTTGGAACACAGGGAGTTCCCCACCAATCTAGGGAAGAACTTCTTCCCAGTGAGGGTGAGGGAGCCCTGGGACAGGCTGCCCAGGGGGTGTGGAGTCTCCTTCTCTGGAGAGATTCCAGCCCCATCTGGATGTCTTCCTGTGTGACCTGTCCTAGGGACCCTGCTTTGGCAGGGGGTTGGACCTGATGATCTCTGAGGTCCCTTCCAACCCCTACAGTTCTGTGATCTTTCAGTGCTCCCCACCATGAGCCTGGGTGAAACTGATGACCATTTCTGAGGCTACTGCAGAAGGAGAATCAATCCTCTCTTTCCTCACAGAATATGCAGCCGATCAACTTGGAGCAATAGAGCAAACACAAGCACAACCCTCCCTCTGCTTTAAAGGACTTGTCAAAATGCATCAACAGAAACTTCCCTAGAAATATGAATACTCTGAAAACTGAGGGTTATTCTGCATCAAAACAAAAATTTGCCTAACAAGGACTAGTGGATCTATCTGCAACTATCACTCTGTATACCTTCATCTTTGACATTTTAAGCATGTTTCAGTGAAACTTTGAAAATAGCAGACGTCTTAAACCTCAACTATCAACTTTATTAATAAACCTCTTCCTGTAAAAAGTTATGTGAAAACCCTTCTGGGGATATATCCCTTCTTCCCACCTCTCCTTCAGATGACTGAAAGATGAAGAACTGTCATTTTACATAATTTATGCTTTTAGAATTCCCTTTTTCTCTCACTAACAAGTTCACTTGGTGAAAAGTCTTTCTGTAAGGGAGAGGATGGAGAAGTAGCAACCAATTTCCTGTGAGGAGCCTCATCCCTTGGTTTGTTAGTGCAGGTCTCTACCACTACAACTCAGCATTGTCAGAGTAATGATTCCTCTCCTCCAGACAGCTCTTGAGCCACTCCTCTCCAAGCCTGTAGCTTCACATGGGGTTGCTGATCAACAGCTGGCTGAATATGAGCCCAGGTGGCCAAGAAGGCAAATGGCATCCTGGCCTGCATCAGGAACAGCCTGTCCAGCAGGACCAGGGAGGGGACCATCCCCCTGCACTCAGCACTGCTGAGGCTGAACCTTGAGTGCTGGGTTCAGGTTTGGGCCCCTCACTACAAGAAGAACATCGAGATGCTGGAGTGTGTCCAGAGAAGGGCTACAAAGCTGGGGAAGGGTTTATGATTCCATGAAACTATGACTCTTGTTTGGGTTGGGCATCAGTGGTCTGTTGGCTGATGATATTGGTGATATTTCAGATCCAACTATGGGGAAAATTCAATGCTAAAATGGATTGATGGAAGAGGAGCTTAGGAAGATAATTAGAAAGGGCAAATAAGGACTTCCTAGTTAAGTGGGGGTTTTAATATGATTTTTATTTTTGTCTCCAAAGAATCATGCTCCATAAACAATCTGTCATCCACAATGACAGCTGTGCTGCTATATGTTCTTACAGGACTCCTCTATGGCCCCCTCATTCCACTGTATGAAAACAATCACCTATTCAATATTTCAAAAATTAACAGCTTTGCCACGTGCATAAATCCATCAGTGGATTTTTGGGTTTGCAATCTTTGAGTGAGGATGGTTAGTAACTAAGATCATTAGCATCTGGGTTTGATTTGACTGCTTTTTTTTTTAAAGGAGAAACTGGTTATAATTATGAGGTTAGGCATGAGATCTTTAGTGTACTTTTGGACACAGTTATATTAACTAAAATGCTTCAGTTAATGAGTCAATTAGTCTCTTAGCTTCTGATAAAGACATGGATTGTAAATGCAACTGCTTCAGAGAAAGTTGTAAAGTAGGGGAAATCCCTGTTAAATGAGTTCTTCTGGTAATCCTGAGTTTTGATTACAAGAGAATAGAAGTTAAGCAAAGAGTAAGGTTTACATAAGAGCTGTTAGGTGCAGCACATTAAGCTTCAGCTATGTTTTGCTGCTTGTTCAAGAGCTTGCTCATTGATATGCAGAGAGATGCCCGTGAATTGAGTCTGTCTAGCGATTTTTGGTGGTGATTCAGGAGTCGGTACAATTTTGATCTCTATAGATAGAGACATTAGGATATTCAGGGCAGGTCATTATTTTGACTACAGCTGCAGCATTTGAGTTTTAAAAGGCTTTGATTCGCCACCTGGGAAAACTGAAAAGAAACAAAAAAGTGAAAGATTTTGTTGAATGGTGACCCAAAATGACAATAAATGGAAGAATATGATCCAGCTAGCAGATGTAAATCTTAAGGGAGTGGAAGTGCTAATGATGGTCAAGTGTGGTATCACAAACAGCAGCAGATTTATATTGGTAATTATGGTAAACTGAAACCCAGGTGGAAAAATACTGGTATCTGTGAGCTCTGGAACAACCTGCCCAGTGGAAGGGTGGTTGCTTGAGTCATATAAAACAGGACTGAACAAAGATTTTTTTTCCTTTTTTTTTTTTTTCTTTTTCTCATTCTAGGCTCTACAGACCAATGCTGTTTGGCAGTAGGATGGGACAACTCACTTCTTTCCAATTCCAATACAATTCTGTGATTCATAATTTCCATAAAAGTTATAAATGTTGGTATTTAAGTGTGCTCAGTGTGTGCAATGCTGCAAGGAAACAAAAAACAAAGTTATTACACTATTTTCTGCTTGTAAACTCCAGCATGCCCTCTCTTCTTCTCAGCTGTAAAACACCTTTGCCTTTGTTTCTCTTCCTTCTCAGAAGACAGTAACCTGCCAACTTGCAAAACTGATTGTAAAAGTAATTCAGAAAGCATTTCACAGACCCAGGCTCTGGGCAGGATGGAGGAAGATGCCTTAGTAAAATAGCACTTGGTCTACTGTTTCCTCCTCAAATTGAGTGATGAGAAAATGACTGCTTAACACGCTGCCTTTGAGCTGAATGGTGTGTGTGACTGTAAGTAGCAACCTCCTCAAATACAGAACATACAGAATTTCAAGTGACAAATTTACAACTGTGAAACTAAAAATTAATTGAGACTTTTCTGGATCCCAGTACTGGGCTCTTTTCATGATTAGCAACCAAGTGACCACACCACTTCAGAACATCACATACAGGTCTTTGTAAAGTAAATGTCTGATTATCAGAGAAACAATGTAACCCTTTGCCATTACCATTAAATCAGAATCACAGGGGTTGGAAGGGACCTCCAGAACTCATCAGGTCCAATCCCCCTGCCAAAGCAGGGTCCCTAGGACAGGCAGCACAGGCACACTGAGACAAGGCAGTATTTTGCACCTTTAACAAATAATGAGATATAAATACCCATGTGCTGACTGTCCATTGCTCCAGGTTACTGGAATATGTGAGTACAACTGATGTTCTTACTTTCAGCTGTGGAATCACAGAATGCTTTTGGTTGGAAAAGACTTTCAAGATCATCAAGTCCAACCATCTGTCCAGCCCTACTAGGTCCAACACTAGACCATGTCACCAAGTACAACATCTGCTCTTCTTTTAAACCCCTCCAGGGATGGTGACTCAACCCCCTCCCTGGGCAGCCTGTGCACCTGACAGCCCTTTCAGTACAGACATTTTTCCTGATGTCCAACGTAAACTTCCCCTGACACAACTCCAGACCATTTCCCCTTGTGCTGTCACTGGCTACCAGGGAGAAGAGACTCACCCCACCTCACTACAGTCACCTTTGAAGTCGCTGTAGAGAGTGATGAACTCTCCCCTCAGCCTCCTTTTCCCCAGACAAAACAATCCCAGCTCCCTCAATCACTCCTCATCAGATTTGTGTTCTCAACCCTTCCCCAGCCTGGCTGCCCTTCTCTGGACACACTCCAGCATCTTGAACTTGCAAATCGCATCCTCATAGTTTGATGTATTTCACAGCACACTTTCTGATGCGTTTCTTTACCAGTCAGCAACCTTAATTTTTGGAGTAAGACACACACACAGGGTATGTGCCCCCCACAAAGCTCCATAAGCCAAGCAAATGATTGATATTACAATCTGTGATGCCTCAGAAGTCTTAAGTACTATGCTGTTTAGAAGACCCAACAGTCAAGTTACAACACAAGTTACATTAGTGCTGAGAAGGGAGAGGTTAGGCTGCAATTGTTGCATGTCACTTTACTGAGATACATATGCAAAAAACCTTTACCCCACATAAAATTCTGCTTCATTTTATCTATCAACATCTGCCCTTAAATCCCAAACACACACGTTACATGTTCTTTCTGCTTTAAGAGTTTGTCCTCATTCTCAGTTGGGATCAAATCCTCCCTCCCCTTCCACACCATACTCCCACTTTTACCACCTCAAAACCCAAAGCAAAGTAGGACCTATCCTATGAAACACAGAGCATGATGACTTTGGGCTCGGTGCTGGGGCCCGTCCTGTTTAACATCTCCATTAATGATCTGGACGAGGGGATCGATGCTCCCTCAGTAAATTCACAGGTGACACCACATTGTGTGTGAGTGTGGATCTGGTGGCAGGAGGGGTGTCTCTGCAGAGGCACCTGCACAGGCCGGAGCCACGGGCAGAGCCCAACTGCACGGGGCTCAACAGGGCCGAGTGCCGGGGCTGCGCTCTGGGCCCAGCAGCCCCGGCAGCGCCACAGGCCTGGGGCAGAGCGGCTGGAGAGCTGCTGGGGGAGAAGGGCCTGGGGGTGCGGGTGGGCAGCCGGCTGGGCAGGAGCCAGCGCTGTGCCCTGGGAGCCCGATGGCAGCCTGGCCTGTGTCAGGGACGTGTGAGCAGCTGGAGCAGGGCAGGGGTGGTTCCCTTGTGCTCAGCCCTGGGGAGGCTGCACCTCGAGTGCTGGGTCCAGTTCTGGGCCCCTCGCTGCAGGAAGGACGTTGAGATGCTGGAGAGTGTCCAGAGGAGGGTGATGAAGCTGGGGAAGGGGCTGGAGCACAAGGCCTGTGAGGAGCGGCTGAGGGAGCTGGGGTGTTTATTCTGGAGAAGAGGAGGCTGAGGGGAGAGCTCATCACTCTCTGCAGCTCCCTGCAAGGCGGGTGCAGAGATGTCAGGTCGGTCTCTTCTCTCGGGTGACAAGTGACAGGACCAGAGGAAATGGCTTGAAATTGCCCCAGGGGAGATTTAGGTCAGAGATCAGAAGAATTTCTGTACTGAAAGGGCTGTCAGGGGTTGGGACAGGCTGCCCAGGGAGGTGGTGGAGTTGCCCTCCCTGGTGGTATTTAAAAGCCCTGTAGGAGAAGTGCTTAAGGACATGATCTAGAGGTGGGTTGGGCAGGGTTTAGGCTGTGGTTGGACTCAATGATCTTGAAGGTCTCTTCCAACCCAGATGACTCTGTGTTTCTGTGATTTTATGACAGTAAATACCTTTTGGAAAACACATCCAGCAGCTCCTCTCCCAAGAAACCTCATGCTCATGACAGAACCGCATGTGACAAAGCCCAAACATTCAAGCTACCAGAACTAAAAGGTAAAAATAAAAACCAAACCCAAACTTTTTTAAAGGAAGCATTCTCACAGGGGGGCAGAAAAGCATCCACAACCTTCATATAACTGATACTTCTCAGCTATACCCAACTTGCTGCTCACCCTCTACGTGCCTGGCTGCTCAGGCCACCCACTGAGGCATTTGATTTCTTATTACACAACTGCAGAGCTCTGCAACAGGTCCTGTGGCTTCTCCCAGCGTTTGTGATACCAGTATTGCTGGCAAAAATCAGGCTATTATTTAACACAAGGTGCTGGGGGATATTATATTTCCCTTAGTATTGTGTAGGATACTACTGTAAGTAATACTTACCAGTCAAGGCATAATTACACATACATTTTATCAAAACTCCTGAGTCAATAGATTCTAAGACTTCACAAGTGGAAGGGAAAAAAAAGAAGAATCCTGCGGAGTTTGTTCTAGACAAGGGTAAGAACTATCTTTAAAATGCCTTTTTTTCATTATTCTTAAAAAAACATTTTTAACCTTCCAGGTTGTGCAAATTCCACAGGCACATACGTTTCTCATTTACTTCCCAACCTCAATCTCACCTTAAATCTATGTCTCTTGAAGCTCTTTCAAAGTGCAAAAGACACTTGAAACAGCATCTTAATTGGGATTCATCAAACCCTCTCCTCCCTCACTTCATTCCTAGCATACCTGAAAGCAGCTCTGTCATAAAGTATTCCAGGGAGGGCTGCATTCCCTCAAATAACCATGTTCTGCACCCGTTCATGTGGAAAAAATTTGGTGGTTTTTTGATGAACCTCCTAAAAAGGAGACCCCTCCTGAAGGGATTCTTACACATGTAATGTATTTATGGTATGTGCAACCCTGGCTGCACACCCAGCCTGGGGGATCAGGCACTGGAGGCCAGCGGTGCTGAGAGGGGTTTGGGGGTCTTGGTTGACGAGTTACCCCTGAGCCAGCAGTGTGCCCAGGCAGCCAGGAGGGACAACTGCATCCTGGGGGCATCCAGCACGGCATGGCCAGGCCAGGGAGGGGATTGTCCTGCTCTGCCCTGCGCTGGACAGGCCTCACCTCCAGTCCTGGGGGCTGGTTTGGGCCCCAGGGGACAAGACGGACACAAAACTATTGGAGAGTGTCCAGAGGAGACAGTGAGGATGGGGCAGGGTCTGGAGGGGAAGGCTTATGAGGAGAAGCTGAAAGCCCTGGGGTTGTTCAGCCTGGAGAAGAGGAGGCTGAGAGGAGACATCATGGGGGTCTGGGGCTTCATGACGAGGGGGGGTGAAGGGGCACCGCCGATCTCTCTCCTCTCTTTGGGGATCAGTGACAGAACCTGAGGGGATGGTGTGAAGCTGCACCAGGGGCACTGGCACAGGCTCCCCAGGGAAGGGGTCACAGCCCCGAGCTGGGCTGAGGGTAAGAAGCATCTGGATGATGCTCTCAGTGCCAGCTCTGACTGGGCTGGGCCTGTGTGGAAGCGGGAGTTGGCCTCAGTGGTCCTGATGGGTCCCTTCCAGCTCAGGGGATCCTGGGATTCTATGATTCTTTGAAAATCATGCAATCAAAGGCCTGTGCAACAAGAGGTGCATCCCAAATATCATTACAGGTGAGAGGTTCTGAAACAAAAAAGTTATGCAGCCACTGCAGACACGTTTGGCAGGGTCAGGAAAGTCACACCAGCAGGTTACACTGATGCAGTCTGAGATGCAGAGATCATTTCCCTACCAGACAGGGAGAGATAAAAGTTCAGATCATTAAAATAAAGTAACAATTTAAAAAGTATCATCATTATCACATGCTAGCTACTATCTGGCTTTTTGCTGGCATCTTCCTGTTTCCCACAGGGAGCTAAAGTGAAGCCAAGGACTGTAACATATAGAGGGGAAAACCAGGGTCAGTGGTAGTGCAGTGCTGGCTGAGGTGACATTCCCAGCAACAGGATCGAGTGTGACAACTTCTGGTAAAGGAAAGGGTGGAAAAATCAAGACATGGAGGGTAAGACATGAGACATAGTTAAGGGAAGGCTGGTCAAGGCTAAGGAACAAATAGGAAACATGAAATCACCACAAGAAAGGTTTCCAGGTAGAGGTGGCTACGAGTGGCTGTGGACACTGGTATAATTTCTGGTTGTAACAAGTCACTAATACTATTTTAAGACAAAATGATGGTACAGAATGAAACTAAGTCATCCAAGGAGTTTCAGTAAACAAGGACAACTAGTCCTGCTGGACAACCAGAACAATTAAGAGGAATACCCTCACAAAGAAAAACTGATGAGTATTTTCAGGAAAATTAAAGTTAGAAAGCTGTTAATTGTGTGATTAGTGGATTACACATACAGACTTCACTACAAGAAGATACTCTGCTGAAGAACCTACAACCAGGTACAGTCACTGGGTTACTGTGGTCACAACTCCAAAATGCTAAAGTAAGAGTAGAGAGTGGCTTTGGTTGCAATTAATTTTTTGTGATTTCTTAAAAACAGCTTATTTAAGGCTACATAAACAGATCAGTTTACACAGGGAGATTTTATATAAAGAAAGAAGTGAACTGCTTTGACAACGATAAATACCCCAAGCTGAGCACTTGGAGCTTCCAGAAGAAAAATATACTGTTATTTGAAGAACTGTGTATGATCATTAAGTAATGGTTACATTCTGGAATATATAAATATAACAGGGATAAACTGTGGTTACACATTACACTTCCTGGCTCCTGAAAGGTTAGAATACTGAAAATTTAACATACTCTTCAAAAATACAACTATGAAAATGGGTAGTATGAAACACTATTTGTTTTGACACGTAAATTCAAACCAGTAGCACACAGAGAGATACATTTCCAGATGCTTACTGAAAAGAGATTTTACTCAGTTTGTGCTAAAATGATGCCCAAGAGCTCTCTTTTTTCCTCCCCTGAGATAAAATACACTTACCCTAACAAAAAAGATCAACTTACTGAATAAATCTCTAACAAGATACTACTTACAGTCTCTCATTTACAAGCAAGGTGCCAAAGCAATCTCCTCCCACAAATACAACAAGGCCCAAGTCTCTTCCCACCCCATATGGCCTCAGTCTGTGGGGCACGTCCCTGTACCTTAACAGCTGAAGCAGCAGCCACAGAATGATGGAACCCAAGAGCCCTGGGTCCTTTTATATGGCCTCTGGAAGAAGGGATGAGCCACTCAGGGGAACTACAAGGGTACCATGAGGTTAAGGAGGGCGAAAATTAGATGGGTCAAAGCCCACCTAGAACTTAATCTGGCTACTGCCATTATAGACAGTAAAAAGTGTTTCTAGAAGCATGTCAGCAGCAAAAGGAGAGGTAAGAGGCATCTCCTACATTTATGGGATGTGGGGGGAAACACAGTGACAAAGGCTGAGGTGCTTTGCCTCAGTCTTTAATAGTAAAACCAGTTGGTTTCCAGGTAACCAGCCCCCTGAGCTGGAAGACAGGGATGGGGAGCAGAGTGAAGCCCCCATAATCCAAGGGGAAACAGTTAGTGACCTGCTACACCTCTTAGACACACACAGGTCTATGGGGCAGGGTGGGATCCATCCAAGGGCACTGAGGGAGCTGGCAGCAGAGCTCACCAAGCCATGTGTCAGCAGTCCTGGCTGACCAGGAAGGTCCCAGTTCACTGGAGGCTGGCCAATGAGAGACCCATCCAAAACAAGAGCCAGAAGGGGTGTTCAGGGAGCTACAGGCCTGTCAGTCTGACATCAGTGACAGGGAAGGCTGCAGAGCAGATCACCTCGAGTGCCATCACACAGCACATACAGGACAACCATGACCAGGCCCAGTCAGCACAGGTTTGTGAAAGGTCCTGCTTGACCAACCTGGCATTCAGTGAAGGGATGACTCACTTGTTGGATGAGGGAAAGGCAGTGGATGTTATCTACCTGGACTTCAGCAAAGCCATTCACACCATCTCCCACAGGATTCTCCTGGAGACCCTGCTCATGGCTTGGATGGGCATGTCCTTCACTGGGTAAAACCTGTCTGGGCCAAAGAGTTGTGGTGAAGGGAGTTATGTCCTTTTGTCAGGTGGTCACAGGTGGTGTTCCCCAGGGCTTGGTGCCTGGGGCAGTTCTCTTCCATATCTTTATCAGTGATCTGGGTGAAAAGATGGGGTTGAGTGCTCCCTCAGTGAGTCTGGGGACAACACAAAATTCATTGGGAGCATCCACCTGCATGAGAGCAGGGAGAGTCTACAGGGGATCTGGGCAGGCTGGAACAATGGGCTGAGGTTCAGCAAAGCTCAGTGCTGGGTCCCTTCTTTCGGTCACAACAACCCCAGGCAGTGTTACAGGTGTGGGGTAGAGTGTCTGGAAAGCTGCCTGGTGGAAAAGGACCTGGGGGGGGCTGGTCAGCAGCCAGCTGAACACGAGCCAGCCAAGAAAGTCAACAGCATCCTTGTAGTGGAGTGTGGCCAGCAGGACCAGGGCTGGGATTGTCCCCTGAACTCAGCACTGGTGAGGCTGCACCTTCAGTTCAGTGTTTGGTTTGGGCCCCTCACAGCAGGAAGGATGTTGAGGTGCTGGAGTGTGTCCAGAGAAGGGCAACAGAGCAGCGAAGGGTCTGGAGCACAAGTCTGATGGGAAGTGGCTGAGGGAGCTGGGGGGGCCTGGAGGAGACTAAGGAGAGACCTGATTGCTCTCCACAGCTACCTGGAGGATAGCAAGGGAGTGGGGGGTTGGTGTCTTCTCCCTTTTCATCTTATCCTGTACCAAGTGATGGGACAAGAGGAAACAGCCTCAACCAGGGGAGGTTGAGGTTGGAGATGAGGAAAAACATCTTCAGCCAAAGGGCTGTCAGGTGCTGGAACAGGCTGCCCAGGGCAGTGGTGGGGTCACTATTCCTGGGGGGATT
Organism: Gallinula chloropus; assembly: GCF_964237585.1. NCBI lineage: Eukaryota > Metazoa > Chordata > Aves > Gruiformes > Rallidae > Gallinula > Gallinula chloropus. The sequence continues at coordinate 87,684,164 of NC_140089.1, forward strand.
TAAAGGATGTGTAGATGTGGTGCTGGGGGACATGGTTTAGCGGTGGGCTTGGCAGTGTGGGGTTAACAGTGGACTTGATCTTAAAGATCTTTTCAACCTAAATGATTCTGTGAGACTTCAACCATTGCCAAGCAGCCACAGAAGCACCGCTGGGAGCACAGCTGCATCCCACAGGTGCTGGAAGCAGCACTTACACAAGCTCCGGGGATCATGTATCATATCTCAACAGATACATGATCCCTGGACAGGGCAGGATGCATACAGCCCAGCTGGCTCTGGGACAGCAAAACAACTACATGATCGTCATGGACATCAGGCCACCTTCAGCTATGTATTTGCTTTTCAGATGGAACTGCTCCCCTTCACCCAGAGGTTTATAATTTGGTCAAATTTAGTTAGATCATCATCATCATAACCCTAACACAAACCCTACCTTCCAGATTTCAAATTCCTGATGCAAAAAATGAAGTTACCAGAACTGGCTAAAGAACATGTTGGCATTTGTAACCATGGACAAGAGGTGTTCACACCCTGTTCTCACTCCAGAGATCACCACTGCTTCTCACTGAAACTTTAAAAACACCAACCCTGGAAAAGGACCATCACTGATACCCCTATGCCTTGGAAATATTCACTGACACATCTATGCCTTTTTCACTGGCAGAGTTGTGGGGATGTGGAACAGGCTGCCCAGGGAGAGGGCTGAGTCCCCACCCCTGGGTGTGTTTAACAGAGGGGAGATGAGGTGCTCAGGGATCTGGTTTAGCACAGGACAGGAACGGTTGGACTCGATGAGCTTAAAGGTCTTTTCCAACCTTGTGGTTCTGTGATCAGCCCACCACTCTTAAAAACAACCAACCCAAATTAAGTTAGGAAGTACATACCAGTCCCTGTTCGCCCTACTCTTCTCCACACTGAAGAAAGCAACCACAGCAGGTAGGCAAGTTCATGCCTGTTAAAAATAAACAGCAGCAGCCACCAGAACTGCTTCACAAGGTTTTGGGTTTCAGAAACATGGAATATGAAAGCACCTTAAATTTCAAAATCAGTGCCACAGTTTGAACCACCTCATTGGTCTGCAGACCATGTTAAAGAAAGCCCCAAAAAATAATGATTAAAAAAAAAAAAGCTCTCAGGTCTAGAGTGGTCACAGAAGAATAATTTTTCTAAGAACATTAAGGTATTTTGATGAGCTGCTCGATTTTTAACACCAGGGTCCTGGACACCTGCAAGAACTGCAGATGCACAGAACAAGGAGCTCAGTTCTCTATTTACTGAGCACTGAGATTCCAAGTCCTACAGCTCTGCCTGTGGGATACATCCTAACACAGTAACAGTAAACTCATTAAGTAATGATTTACAGCTTATCACTATTTCCTACAGCATAAGTACTACAGTAGCACTGTAGGTTACTGCTACATCAAGGACTAAATGATGCCATTTTGACATCCAATGCTATTTCAGTTAGAGTTTCATAAACCAGAGAAGGAAAATAAAAAATCATCAATACTTGTCCCCTTCAGGAAAAAAATTCTTGCATCCCCTCATTTAGTGTGTTGTTGTTATTGTTAGTGAAAGAAATTGAGCTCTCAGGGGTTACCAGGAGCTACCTGCATCAAGCCAACTGCAGCAACAGGACCTATGGTTTTGATCATGTTTTCCAGGCAGTTAAGAACACATTAGTTTTAAACAAAAAGAAAGAAAAAGGCTCAACAGTCAAAAAAGCTTCTGTGGTTTCCTGAACTCTTTACCAGTCAGTATAATCACAAGATTTATAAAACTGTGCTTGCTAAAATTAATCTTAAAAATCAATAAATAAGTGTGGGTTAACTACCACAAAGGAAAATAGCCCATAAATGGAGCATATGGTCATGCTTCTTGCAAGGACAGTACACAGGATACACAGCAGCAGAGAGCAAAACAGGTTGACCTAAAATATATCAAATACCTTTTTTCTTCCTACTTCACCCAAGTGATGGGGGGTGGGGAACCAAATAATCCTGCTGTAATTGCCAGAATTTGATAAACATTTGCAGTAGCAGTTTCATTATAATTGTGTAAATTATGCTAGATATTCATGTTTTACAGAAATACCTACTCAGCTTTCCTGACTCCATTCATTTTTTTGCCCAATAATACCCTCTCAGCCTTTAGGAGATGCAGAGTTAATATTTAAGAAAGTGAAATTTAATTATTTCTTACTCATTCTTCTTATTAAGAAAGAAATTTCGTTATTTCTTGCTTTCTACTCTTTTTTTTTTTTTGAAATAACTTATTGTTCATACCTGGCAACTTCCATCTAAATCATTCAAGAAGGTGGGCGAAGGGAAGTGACTTATCAGCACGATTTTGAATTCTTTTTCCACAAAGTGGGGTGCTCACTACACTGATTCCCCATCACAGGGAACAGTAGGGACCCACCACCCATATCTTAATTCCCCAACAGCTCAGGAGATGTGATGCAATGCAATGCTCATACTCGTACCTGGACATCCACATCGCTCTCTAAAGTTCAGGAATGTCATAGATCAAGTAGATCTAGAAGGTAACTTATTTTTTTACTTTTAAAGTATAACAGAACATTTTTTCCCTATAAGAAATCCTTTCTATAAAGAATACTTAAGACTTGGTCTTAGTGTCATCAACTCTCTTGTCTATACAATTTTTTTTAAGGTGACTTTTTGGAGTCACAGTTATAGCTTTGAATAACAGAAGTCCTCTTTCTCCTTCACTGCATCTGACCCATCCATGTGACACCAAAATTAAAAGCATGGGGCAAAAAGAGCCTTCAAATGCAATAAGGAAAGCACTGGAAGGATGGGAAAGCAACCTGCTTTGCCCCTCTGTTTAGTCTCTCCTTCAAAATGAAACATGCCCCATCCATCAGGGAATGGAGAAAAGGGTAAAAGAAAGAATAGTGAGGAACAGAGGAGCAGAGGAGGAGGAACTAAGGTTGCTCCACACCTATCCCCTGCATAGCACTCTTTTGATGGTGAAAGTCTCCATTTCCACACTTCTTCTGCAGTAGAGCCTGTGGACCTCAGCACTTCTCAGCCACCTCTCAGTCTCCAGGTAAAACCTGAACTTTGCAAAACTCTGGCCACACAACACGTTCAAGACACGGATGTTCCACACCAGGCACTGTGGAGCAGGAGAAACACAGGCAGGGAGCAAAAGGAGGAAGCAGTTAGTCAAAGTCTGAATTAAAAATCAAAGACTAAATGGGGAAGAAGCAGTGGCAGGGCTGAGAAAATCAGGGTCAAAGGAACAATGTGGGGTTTGGGTTTGCTTTGATCAGAAGGGAAGCAGTAAACTGATATCCACACCACAACTGTATCAGCAGGGTGAGCTGCAAAGGCAGGAATAAACTAGACAAGAAACTTGATTTATGTTTTCATTCCACAGCTGGATCCTCGTTAACAGTTTTAGGGAAATCTTCCACTTTCACTTCCCCAGTAAGGAATTCATTGAAAGACCATGTGTGAAGCCTTTAAAATGAATGAAGAATGACAGGGGGAGAGACTGAGGCAGGACTCAAACCTTGCCTCCTGTGCTCTAACTCTCAACGAGCTCAACTTAGGAGAGGAGTTAAATGACTCAGTGATAAGGAAACCCCAATTACACATCACACACATATGGTACATTATGTATAGGTTCAAGGCATATGAAGGGGAGGCAGAAGAAAGCTTCAGAAAACTGTTTTTCCAGTCATCTGCATGGCTGCAAAGAGTTGCCATGTCCCAGTCAAAAAACTAACTAAAATCAGTGCAGATCTCTTTGCATTATGTAGCTGTAGAAGCTAGGACACTAGAATGCAATTACCCAAGGTACTCTCCAGCACAGATGGTCAAGACTCATCAAAGCTAGTCAAAATTTGGATTATATTATATGGACAAGATAAAACTGATATTAATCTAGCAGAAAGATGGAAAAAGAAATGACAGAAGAAATTCAGTCTGGAAAAGAAAAGCTCCTCTCAGCTGCATCAAACTGGCTAAGCAAACCTTTTCAAAGAAATAAGAAAAAGTTTTCTGCTTTTTTCTCTCTTCTGGCCCCTCCACCTTCATGGCAAACCCTCAGCACCTTTGAGGAAGCCTGCCTGGCTATTACTGTGTTAATATGCAACAGGAAACACCAAAAATAGACAGAAAAAGGTATGTGCAGCATCTCCCCTGCAAGAGGGAGCATGCTCATTCTCTTCACTCAGTAAAGTTCTGAAATGACTCTTGTAACTCTGAGTTACTAGTCCTTGCAAAAGAAACAGGTATGTACTCTCACATTGGGATGAGCACAGCCTTTGCCAAGCAAACAGACCTGCAGGTGGCATCTTTATGGAAGCAAATAGTGAAACCATTTTTAGAGCTGAGGAGTTAAGAGATACCAAAACAGCGACTCACCACTTCGTGAATGGACCGGTTGAAGCCATCATCCTCTGTAAGGATCAGCAAAATGATGAGAGCCATGTAAACATGGTGTGAGTTCCTTTCCTCAACGTGATACAGGATCTCCAGAATGGGCAGGACCTGTAGGGAGAGAAAAAACGAGCGCATTAGTCGTCCAAAAACCTCAGACAATAAGGAGAGGAGACTCTAAGCCTCCTGTGTATCACCCTGCCCTTAACAACAGCAATTTCTCCCTCTTGAAGAAAAAAAAAACACCCCTAAGTAGTGACGTTCAAGTGTTCAAACACCTTCCATCTGTTTGATTCTGTCTCCACATGAGAGCCTAAACAAGCTCTTTCTTGTGGTCAGGCACGGAATTTCAATTCCTAATAAATGAGCTTTCCAGCCATACCAGTTACCATAGGCTCTGGAGGCTTCAGTTCCCCTCTAGACTATGGGAAAATAAAACAGCTAAACAGGATTTCAGTTGTGTTCAAGCACGAAAACTACTGTTCCTAACAGGTAAAAGCCTGCTCTGAAAGGGGTTCCCTCATCAGGTATAGCCAGGCATACTGCAGCCAAGGTGCACAGAGACATTTTAAATGGGTAGACAATGGCAGGACAAGGGGGAATGGATTAAAACTAAAGGAAGGAAGGTTTAAATTAGATATTAGGGGGAAGTTTTTTACAGAGAGACTAGTGAGGGGCTGGAACAGGCTGCCCAGAGAGGGGGTGGGTGCCCCATCCCTGGGGGTGTTCAAGGCCAGGTTGGCTGGGACCCTGGGCAACCTTGTGTAGCTCCAGGCCTGGAGGTTGGTGTCCCTGCCTGTGGCAGGGGGTTGGAGCTCTGGGACCCTTGGGGTCCCTTCCAACCCAGACCAGTCTGTGACTGTGTGATTCTACGATTCTCTCATTTTGAGACCTGAAACTCAAATCACATTTTGGTGTGTGGAAACAATCCCAGAAAAGAACCAGTTTGGGTTGGGTTAAGACTAGAAAAGGCCTGTTTTTCTAATTCTAGATAGCATGCAGCCAAAGAGAACTGACATTACGATGAGAGTTCAGCCCAAGGTCTTGCAACATTTCCACCAGGATGAGCAGCTTCGAGCCAAAGTCTTGCAATAATACTGAAAATGAGATTTCATTGCAACAGCAAGCATACCTGAATGCTAGTCTAAAGTTAATCCAGATGAAAACGTTGTCTCTCTACCAAGTGAAAATTAGCTTTCCACTGGCCCGGTACGACACGGCTTCCCTGGGCTGCAGAAACAGGTCTAAATCACAAATACCCTGGAAAAAGGAACTGGAGAAAACTCCCAATTCCAAGATAGCAGATGAGACGCAGAATTTGTTCCAAGAAGCTTCCAGACACCTAAAGACTTGTTGTTTTTCCAAACAGGCCAAGTGCAGTAGGATGAATCATGTGAAGCCTACTCTGGTGAGTGGCCAGGATGCCGGGTGCTTCGCAAGCCTCTGGAATGTTCTCTCACCATCCACCAGTCCCAAAACAGTTGGAATATGTTAAAAACACACAGCAGTCTCCATCAAAACCAAAGAGATTGATCTTAATGCCACAGGACACACAACCTTTTGACGGGTGCTTTGGCCAGGGTCAAGACTCCATCAGCAGAGCAGGGGGAAATAAATACATATTTAGACACTGCAAGCATCCTTCCTTCATCATTCCAAAGGATCCTGCACAAACATCTCATCTAAATCTGGAGCTGATGCCATTGTGTTTTGAGACTGCAAGTCTGGAGAGCAAAGTTCTCCTAGAGTATCTACTCAGCACACAGCAAAAAACATTAGTCCTTTTCCTTGGATGGGGGAAGAGAGAGACAAACATCTCTGCGTCAATCCACTGTTCAAACGATTTCCATCTCCAATGTTAACTGGAAGGGACCTCCAGAGATCATCAGGTCCAACCCTCTGCCAAAGCAGGGTCCCTAGGACAGGTCACACAGGGAGACATCCAGATGGGGCTGGAATCTCTCCAGAGAAGGAGACTCCACACCCCCTGGGCAGCCTGGCCCAGGGCTCCCTCACCCTCACTGTGTAAAAGTTCTTCTGCATGTTGGTGCAGAACTTCCTCTGCTCCAACTTGAGCCCATCACCCCTTGTCCTGTCTATATTTATATGCTTTGGCAGGGGGGTTGGACCTGATGATCTCTGGAGGTCCTTTCCAACCCCTATGATTCTGTGATGCTGTGAAATCACTCTCACTGCAAATTGTCTCTCCAGATTCACTGCAATGTCTTCCAGCCTTTTGAAACCTCTCCAACCCGCCTTCTTCCCTGGGCAGCACTTCCCTGTCCACTCCCCTTTCAGACTTCTCTCCGGTGACATACCTGGCCAAAGTCAAGGAAGGAAATGCTGCTCAACTCTACCTGCCATTTCCAGATGAAAACGGGATCATTTCACACATTTTCTGCAGCCCCTCCTCATCCTCCCAACATTTCCTCCTTTGGATACCCAGTGCTGATGTACTCAGAACTTTAGATGTCTGAAGTATTACTGTTCTCAGAACAGAAACTGTTTGACATGCCACTAGTTAAATAAAAGGTTGAAGGTGGTTAAATAAAAGGATATAAAATCAAATTATGATAAAAATGGTTTAAAAATAAGCATATAAGATCAAGTTATAATGCTAGTTATATATTACATTGGGCTACCTCATCTCAAGAAGAGTGTCCCTGACTATGGCAGGGGGCTGAACTAGATGATCTTCAAAGACCCTTCCAACCCAAACCAGTCCTATGATTAAGATTTATCTAGAATTGTAATCAAAATGTGTTTCAACACTAATGTTGCTCACATGCATTAAAGCTTTTATACCTATGTTCTTATGCAGCAGCACTGTCCATCCACGCACTGAGAAGACAATCACAGAATGGGCTGGAAGGGGCATTAAAGAACAACAAAGTTCCAGCCCCCTGCCATGGGCAGGGACAGCTCTCACTAGACCAGGGTGCCCAAAGCCCCATCCAACCTGGAACCCTGCCAGGGATCCAGGGGCTTCCACAGCCCCTCTGGGCACCCTGTGCCAGGGCCTCACCACCCTCAGAGTGAAGAATTTCTTCCTAACCTCTGACCTGACCCTGCCCTCTTCCAGCTTGAACCCATCACCCCATGTCCTGTCCCTGCACTCCCTGGTGAGCAGCCCCTCTCCCGCTTTCCTGTAGGACCCCTGTAAGTGTTGGCAGGCCACTTCTCTTTGTATTGCTCTCTCTTTTATTCATGGTCACTACAGGACGTGTACAAACACTCCTCCATCAGGACCAGCTTTTACCTGGCAAGGCACAGCCAGCACTAAAAAGTTACTTTTAATCCCCAAAACAAGGGGCAGGTAAAAAGGGGACACTGAAAATTGCAGGTACTACATTCAGTCCAAGGTCAGGAACAGTTTCCCCAGCAAAAAGTTTTAAACAGCTCATCTTCAGCATGCAACAAAATACAAGGCTGTGCAGGCTCACGAGTAAAGCCTTAAGCAGAATGCACACCACAGGAAAAAAGCACTGGTGTACCAGCAGTTGATATAAATACATCATCATATACATTATTTCAGTCATGCTGAGCACCAATAAAATCTACAGCATAGAGCACCAAGCTCAGTAAAGCACATACATTCAACAGAAACAGCTGGGTGCTGACAGGCAGGTGCCTCGCTGGCATTTCCACCTGCAATATGGGTGTTGCAAACAGAAGAATGCTCAGCACTCTCCCATCTGCAGACCACAACACCATGAGCTTATGAAAACATCTCCTAACTGCCTCCATTTCACAGAGTCACAGAATCACAGGGGTTGGGAGGGACCTCCAGAGATCATCAGGTCCAACCCCCTGCCAAAGCAGGGTCCCTAGGACAGGTCACACAGGTCGGTGTCCAGATGGGGCTGGAATCTCTCCAGAGAAGGAGACTCCACACCCCCTGGGCAGCCTGGCCCAGGGCTCCCTCACCCTCACTGGGAAGAAGTTCTTCCCCAGAATGGTGGGGAACTTCCTATGCTTCAACTTGCAGCCATTGCCCCTTGTCGTGTCCCCACAGACACTGAGAAGGGGCTGGCTGATTCCCCCTGCATCCCGTACTTAAGATATTGATCCCCATTGATAAAATCCCCTCTCAGGCTTCTTCTCTCCAGGCTGAACAGCCCCAGGTCCCTCAGCCTTTCCTCACAGGGGAGATGCTCCAGGCCCTTCAGCATCTCTGTCCCTCCTCTGGACTCTCTCCAGGAGATCCCTGGCTGGTTGACCCCAGGGAGCCCAGAGCTGGACACAACACTCCAGGTGGGGCCTGAGCAGGGCAGAGCAGAGGGGGAGGATCCCCTCCTGTCACCTGCTGCCCACACTCCTCCTGATGCCCCCAGGATCCCATTGTCTCTCTCAGCCCCCAGGGCACACTGCTGGCTCATGGCCACCCTGTCACCCACCAGCACCCCCAGGTCCTTCTCCTCAGAGCTCCTCTCCAGCAGGTCACCCCCAGCCTGTCCTGATCCCAGCAGTTATTCCTCCCCAGGTGCCAGACTCTCCACTTGCTTTTGTTGAATCTCATTTCCTGTGTCCCACCACATCCTGGGGAATCCGTGCAAATTCTTTCAAGAAGAGAGCTGAATTTCAGATGTGAACATCCCTGACAGCATCAGGTAGTTAATCAGTTATTTCATCAAATAGTTAATCAGTTATTTCATCAAATACCAGGTGACATGCTACAAACTGTAGAAGACAGACAATCACCCTAGTCATTCCACCGAGCTGACTTAAGACCATAAAACACACAAATTATTACACATATATACAATTATTACAAATGCTAAAGTGTTGTAAAGCACAAGAGAAAGTGAAGGTATTTTGTGTATCAATGACAGAGGTGGGTTCACACACAAAGGAGGAAGCAAGCTGAGCCACTATCTGTTCCAACAGTTAACAAAAACACACGGAATCAATTTACAAATTAAACTGAGGTTACAAAAGAGCAAAGACACATTTCAAAACCCCCACTAGGAAATGTCACAGAACATCTGCTAGTGATGCTTCCTGGGCACTGAACCCAAGAAGGATTAGAACAGGAGAAAACACAACAAATGTGATGCACTGGGTGCAGTGAAATAGGAACTACTCACAAAAACCCCAGAAGTTTAAGGTGAGAACTCAGCTGACTCAAACAGCACAGACCCTTGTACTTCACCCAACGGTATGGGAGAGGCCACTAACTTATGCCACAGCACCCCAAGAAGTCATCCACCCTCAACGATATCCCTGGAGAGCACTTTTTTTTGTTTGCCAGGATTTTCTCTTCTCAATTCATTACCTCAACTGTTTTACTCCTACATCTCTAAGATGTGGAATTCAGCCTCCAGGCTTTCGTTCTTATTGCACCTCTCTGAAGGCGGAGGGTCCTTTCTGCTCAAGACTTTCCCTTGGTGAAGGCACAGACACGTCCTGATGCTTCTCAAGCTCTTTTCTGACCCAGTGGGCTGACTTAGCCGTCTAACCCTCTCACTGTTTTGCTGTTAATTTTAAGGCAAAAGCAAAAAACAAAAAAAAAACCTACCCAAAAGTTTTTCTACACTCTCTCTCTCTCCATTTCTCAACAGTCTGTAAATATTTTGTGGAGTATGGTAGCACACCACCACAACTGCATGCAGCATCTTGCCATATAGGGAAGGAATAACCAGCTCTTGTTATTCCTGTCCCTTCGCCTCATTTCCAAGCCCAAGACAGAATTAGCCTTATTCACCACAGGGCTGCAATTAGGAGATTGTGACTTTTTTGTCCAGTAACCCTTCCACATCCCCAAGCCTTTCTGAGCCTGGCTCAGCCTGTGTTACTAAGCTGGGAGGAAGTGTTGAGGGTAGGGAGGTTCTTCAAAGAGACCTGAACAGGCTGGACTGATGGGCTGAGACCAGAGGGATGAGGTTTAACAAGGCCAAGTGCAGAGTGCTGCACATGGGACACAACAACCCCCAGCAGCTACAGGCTGGGGGAGACTGGCTGGAGAGCTGTCAGGCAGAGAAGGACCTGGGGGTGTTGGGTGACCCCAGACTGACCGTGAGCCAGCAGTGTGCCCAGGTGGCCAGGAAGGCCAATAGCATCCTGGCTTGTGTCAGACACAGTGTGGCCAGTAGGGCTGGGGAGGGGATTGTGCCCCTGGACTGGGCACTGGTGAGGCTGCACCTTGAGTGCTGGGTCCAGTTCTGGGCTCCTCAGCATCAGAAGGACATTGAGGTCCTGGAGTGAGTCCAGAGAAGGGCAACCAGGCTGGTGAAGGGGCTGGAGGGCAAATCCTCTGAGGAGCAGCTGAGGGAGCTGGGGGTGTTGAGCCTGGAGAAGAGGAGGCTGAGGGGAGACCTTCTCCCCACCTCCCCTGCCCTGCCAGGAGGGTGCAGAGAGGTGGGCGATGGTCTCTTCAGCCAGGGGACAGGAGATGGGACAAGGGGCAATGGGCTCAAGCTGCCCCAGGGCAGGAGCAGCTCAGCTGGGAGGGCAAAGTTCTTCCCTGGCAGAGTTGTCAGGGCCTGGCACAGGCTGCCCAGGGAGGGGGCTGAGTCCCCACCCCTGGGTGTGTTTAACAGAGGGGAGATGAGGTGCTCAGGGATCTGGTTTAGCACAGGACAGGAACGGTTTGACTCGATGAGCTTAAAGGTCTTTTCCAGCCTACTGATCCTGTGATTCTGTAACTAAAACTGCTCTTATCTGTTGGTTGCTGCTCATCTTTACCTACCAACCCAGTGAAAACAACATCACTGGACAAAGATGTGTTAGCAGTGACCATACAAAGCAACGCTGCACGTGAAGAGTTAAAATAAAAGTAGAGTTTCAAATTCTGGTATAAAAAAAAGTATCAAACCAAATGTGCTACTGACTTTTCAGTGATGCTTTTCTCATTTTCTCAGCTTCTCCTACAAAGTGTTTAATGTTTCTGTTTATTTCTGTGATTTTTTTGGGGGGTTTGGGTTTTTTGGGGGGGCAGGTGGTGGTGCTTGGTTTTATTGCTTTCATTTTGGTTTTTTTGAGGGGGAGGAAACAGGTGAAAATACATGAAAAAAAATCTGCATTACAGAGCATCTGAGTACCCACATCTGGATTTGTTTCGATTCAATCACCTCATGCTTTTCCTGGAAGCTTTACAACGTATCAGACATCATAATTAGAAAACGATGGACCCATCTAACCTTTATTTCACTGAGGATAAAACTAAATTGATATGGTTACAAGCAGTGAAACATGTCACATCACATAACAGCAACAGCCCAGACAATTAAATATGACCATTTCTTCACAAAGTTCATGCAAAATGACTCAGCCTTCACCTACACAATCTGCAGCAGACTACACAGGAGTTCAGTCTTTAACCAATTCATTATCAACCATCTCACCCAAGCTGCCTCACAGTTGTGTCTATCAGCTCCAGCTTTAGCAATGCATCTGCTAGAACTTGGACAGAGACCAAACTCATTCCTTATCTGCCATCAAACAGGCAAGGGATCTACTTATCTGGCAAGGTTTCAAATATTAAAATGGAAAGGGCTCTCTATTTCTTTACCAATCCCCCCAGACAGTCATTATCTTGTTAAAGGAATGCTTTTTAATAAGTAAGATTTGTTAAAGTGGTTTGTGACATTACTAAATGCAGTGGGGAGCATAAGCTAATTTATAACCTACAAAAACCATACCAGGTCTGCCTGCTACTTTGGCCATTAACCACAATCCTATTTAAAGCAGCTAAAAAGTCACTACAGTTGAATTTGTATACAATCTGCTGGCTGCTCCTTGAGGAGTTTCAGCCTCAGGTCAACCTTCTGAGACATTTGGGATCATAGAATCATAGGGGTTGGAAGGGACCTTGAGAGATCTTAGTCAAGTTACAGTTGATTTTGTTAACTCTTGTCCCCTTGTGCATACAGCAAACTCGTGCAACAATTTTTGCTGAATACATGAAAAAGAATCACAGAATCTGCTTTGGCAGGGGGGCTGGACCTTATGATCTCTTGAGGTCCCTTCCAACCCCTATGATTCTGTGATTAACAAAATAATGAATAGGATGGCATCTGCTAACAGTTTCTTTCAGCCATCCCCAGAGGTCAGCAGGTTTGACCTGGACCAGGCTAATCAAAGACATGCAACATTATGGTTGCATCTTCTACTGCAGCGACATAGCATCATACTCCAGAGGCAACACAATGAGTAAGTGGGCTAGAAGTGGTGAACGAGCCAGGACCTAATGCCCCCACCAGAGTCCTGGGGACACTGGCAGCTGCTGAGCTCCAAGCTTCCAGGACCAGCTCCTCACCCTGTGACGAGCAGGAGGAGGAAAGCAGAGCAGTACTCACGAGATTCTCGATGTCGGTTCGTGCCAACACGTAGGTGCGCACGTTGCCGTTCTGGTGCAGCAGCATGTACAGCAGGAGAGTGGCTTGATCAGACTTCTGCTGCTCACACAGGGCTGTGTACAGGCTGTTAAAATTAATCTGGAAAGCGTGGGGATTCGCTGATGACAAAGCAGTGCTGTCTGAAATAAAGAAATAATGGGGAAAAATAAAATCTTTAACAAATACATTTACCACACAGCTACTTATTAACCTTATAAAAACCTCCCAGTGGAGTCCTTCACCCAGCCATAAGCTGCTGGAAGGAGGACAGCTACAGTGTCTTCTCATGTGCAACCAAAAATTCCAGGTTTAGGTCACTGGCATCAGGGTGGAGTTATCTCTTGGCACCAAGGAAGATGCCCGCAGGTCAGAACTGCCAGTGTATTTTCAGTGACACTTAGATGTTGTCAGGAGTTAAAGGATGAGTGCATGGTGGAGAGTTTAGTGGGTTAAACTGGTTTAGAACACTAGGGTATATAGTCTAACACCCCTCAGAGTAGCAGCAGTCTGCTCGTGTTCACGGCATTCTCTGTGCCAGAGCTGGAAGTGAGAATAAAACAGACTTCTGTTCACAAAACCTTTTCACAAGGAGCTTTATCAGCTCCAACAAAAAACATCTATTGGCACAAATCTCAAACCTCTAGGAATTTCCAGTGAAAATGGAAAAAGTAAATGTGACAGTTGGTGCACTCTCATGTCAGAAAGCCTGGTCTGTGTCCTTATTCAGCCTCCAGATCTCCCTGACTCAGACTTTTCCTTTCCTCACAAAAAAACCCCAAACCCAACCACCTTTGAGAGGACAAGGGCTCCATGCAGAGCAGGTACGTTTCTCAGCTCTCAAAAAGCTTCTTAAAAACCTGTACAGAACTTTTTCCTGCCCAGCTCCCTTCAAAACCATCCAAGGAAAACATGCACCGTCTGCAGTGATACACGAAATGGGAAGAGCCTGCCTTCTTCAGCTGATTTATTTCAGCAACTGAATGCAGAAGCTACCTTTTCTGATCACACAAACAAGCTATGCCATGGAAAAACTGCAGCAATTTCATGGCAAGAGGATATTCTGGGAACTGCAGCAGTTTGGATACTCAGATATACTAAGGATCTGGACTGAAACATTTCCGCCTTACTGTAAACACGACGTTCAAAAGTTGAAGAATTTGACTGAAATGCCTTTGTTCCCACCAAAAGAACAGGTTTCCAAATCGTTTATCATTTGTTAGAAGTGCATAAGTTTAGCAAAGCTCTCCTGCACAAAACCACGTGATGATGCTGCTACTCCTGGACAGTGGTTGCTGGACAGATGGGATTATTAAGGAGAAGAAGAAAAGACTCAGAAGAATAAAGGAGAAAACAGCAAAAAAAAAAGAAAAAAAGGCTAATTTTAAAAAAAAACCTGCATTTTTACAATTAGGTGGTGTTATGATAGCCAGCATTCTAGGCAGCAACCACTGGCCTTCATCCAAATCTTTCATTTTCCTCAAATCCTGAAGGATTTCTCAGATGTCACAGGCTGCACCCCCACAGAAGATGGTGAGAACAGCATCACGGTGCGTTTGCCCACGGGCAGCCAGTGTGAGCCAACACAAATCTGGCTTTTAAATGAGCTCTCCCGTGGTTTCCTACCAAACTTTTCCATTGTCCTGGAGAAATCTCTGCCCTGGTAGGGACTGATCACACAAACACTCCCTACACCCACCGAGACGGGGATGTCTCACTTTCCCCTTTCCCTTTAGCCTGTGTTCCCAGCACAGTTTCTGAGCAGCCTTCAGCGTGGAAGAATGTGGTAGCTGTCACTTATTTTGAACAGTGTTTCCACACTCTTTGGATGGAATAAGTGCTTGGAAGACCTGCAGGAGCCCCACAGGAGCCTTGGCTCCCACCAGGTCTCTAGGGGCTGGGCAGGGATGTTGTGCCAGGGAGCTGCTGCTTCTCTTGGCCTGGGTGAGAGGCAACAGCTCCAGCCATTGAGATGAACTCAGCAGGAGGCACTGGAGGAAAGGAGCGCACGCACAGGGGCAAGACACAGCCCACCAGCAATGGGATCACAGACTGGCAGGCGTTGGCAGGGACCTCTGGAGATCATCTGGGTCACCCCTAAAGCAGGCTACACAAGGCAGCAGCCAGGATCACAGGGTTTGAATGGAGAAGGAGGCTCCACACCCCCCTGGGCAGCCCGGCACAGGGCTCTGCCACCCTCAGAATGAAAAACTTTTTCTCCATGTTCAGAAGGAACTTCCTGTGTTCTGGTCTGTGCCCATCACCTCTTGTCCTGTCACTGGGCACCACTGAGAAGAGTCTGTCTCATTCCTCTTGGTAGTACTGATCAGACCCCATCTCAGTCTTCTCTTCTCCAGGCTGCACAGCCCCAGCTCTCTCAGCCTTTCCTCATACGAGACATGCTCCTAATCATCCTTGCAGCCCTCCAACGGACTCTCTCCAGTAGCTCCCCATCTTTCTTGGCCTGAGGAGCTCAGAACTGGACACAGCACTCCAGGTGTGGCCTCAGCAGGGCAGAGGAGAAGGGGAGAGAACCTCCCTCGACCTGCTGGCCACACTCTTCTTAATGCACCCCAGGCAACACTGGCCTTCTTGGCCATGAGGACACACTGCTGGTCATGGAGAGCTTGTTGTCCACCAGCACTCCCAGATCCTTCCCCACAGAGCAGCTCCCCAGCAGGCCAGACCCTAACCTGTACTGGTGCTTGGGGTTACTCCTCCCCAGGTGCAGGACCCTTGAATTTCATTTGGCTCCTCTCCACCCAATTCTCCAGCCTGTCCAGGTCTCACTGAAGGGCAGTGCAGCCTCCTGGTGTGTGGTCACCCCTCCCAGTTTGGTTTCATCAGCAAATTGCTGAGGGCACACTCTGTCCCCCTGTCCAGGTCACTGAACAAGACCAGGCCCAGCCCTGACACCTGGGACACACCACTGGCTACAGACCCCCAACCAGACCACGCTGCTTATCACAGCCCTCTGGGCTCTGCTGCTCAGCCAGTTCTCACCCAACCACGCTGCTCACAAGGGTGTTATGAGAGACGGTGCCAGAAGCCTTGCTGGAGCCAAGGCACAGGACACCCAGTGCTGCCCCTTCACCCACCCAGCCTGATGTACCTCTGTAGATGGGTATCAGACTGGTGAGGCCTGAGCTGCTCCTGGTGAATCCATGCTGACCACTCCTGATAACCTTCTCCTCCATGTGCTTATTGATGATGCCCAGAATGAGCCGCTCCATCACCTTCCCAGGGATGGAGCCAAGGCTGGCTGGCCTGTGGCCTTCCTCCTCCTTGCCCTTTTTGAAGACCAGAGTGACAGGCACCTCTCCTGTTCTCTTTTCAGAGATGACTGGGAGTGGCCCTGCAACAACATCTGCAGCACCCTGAGCACATGTGGGTGCATCCCATCAGGGCCCGTGTGGGTGTCAAGTTTGCATAGGTGTTCTGTAGCCTGATCCTCCTCAACCAATGGAGGCTCTGCCTTCTCAATCTTCTATCTCTTCTGCATTCAGGGTCTCAGTTTCTCAAGGGCTGGTCTGAGCAGTAAAGCCTGATGACACCTTTGTTTCAGTAACTCCACCTTCTCTGTATCCTCCATCACCAGGGCACCCACCTCATTCAGCAGCGGGCCCACATTTTGCCCAGTCTTGGTCTTGCTGCTGATGCACCTGTAGAAGCCCTGCTTGTCCTTGCCATCCCTTGCCAGATTAAATTCCAAGTGGGCCTCAGCCTTCCTTGTTGGACCCCTGTGTTCTCTGACTTACATCCCTATATTCCTCCCAAATGGTCAGTCCCAGGGAAACCTTACCTCTCCCCAAAATGACATATCAACAGGCTGAGGAGAGACCAAAACTTGTGTTTTCTGAGCTAACATTTCTGCCTCTGACACCACTTCAACTGCTGGTCATGATTAAGGACTGATTGTTTTAAAAGCATCCTGCTTCAGGTGAGTATTTCTGTTTGCTAGGGGATATTTGGATGTAGAAAGCAAAACCAGATCAATTCAATGTGCTCTTTTAAGTGGTAACATGACACTGTTCATTAGCTGTGGAGTGTCCATTGACTTTCAGGCTTCACTTCTGCAGGTGCTTAAACCTGCCACTTCTATGTACAGCACTTCAATATTGGATTTATTGAGTGTTATTTTAAAAAACGTAAAAAAATGAATCTAAACAGTATTAAAGGATCCTGTCATCACCTGCAGTATATCCTCTATTACTCTACAGAACATTGAACTGACTGTGGTGGTTTGGCCCCGGCTGGAGGCCAGACACCCACCAAAGCTGTTCTGTCACTGCCCTTCTCAGCTGGACAAGGGAGAAAATAGCTATTGAGAGGCTTAGGAGTGGAGAGAAGGGCAGGGAGAGATCATTCCACAGTCAGTGTCACGGGCACAACAGGCTCAGCATGGAATAAAGGACAGAAAACTCTCTGATGGCCCTGCCCTGCACCCCCAGTGACACCAGAGTCGGGTGATGGGAAGTGTGCACAGAGCTTAAAGCCCCTTCCCCCACCCCTCCCTTCTTCACAGACTCAACTTTACCCAGGATTTCAGTCCCTTCTTCCCCCTATTGTGGCACAGGGAGGGGCAGGGGCTGGGGGAGTGGGGTGAGGTCAGTTCCTCACCAGTTGGTTTCCTTCTTAGCCAGGGGGGGTCATTCCTCACCCCCTTCCCCTGCTGCACCGTGGGGTCCCACCCACAGCAGACAGTCCTCCACCAACTTCTCCAACCTGAGTCCTTTCCCACGGGGCTTCAGCTCTTCCCCAGCTGCCCCAGGGTGGGTCCTTCCATGGGGTGCAGCCCCTCAGGCCCAGACTGCTCCAGCCTGGTCCCACACAAGGTCACAAGCCCCCCAGCAAACCTGCTCCATCATGGGGCCTCTCTCTCCCCATGGGCTGCAGGTCCTGCCAGGGTCTTGCTCCAAGGTGGGTCCCAGCATCTCCTGCATGTCTCCCCCTGCTCCAGCCTGGGGCCTCTCCACGGGCTGCAGGGGGGGTCTGGGCCTTTCCCATGGGCTGTGGGGGGACACCCGCTCCACCATGGGTTTCTCCAGGGGCTCAGGGGCATCTTTCTCTCCCCCCTTCCCTGCCCTTGGGGCCTGCACAGTCTCTCCCCCCTTCTCCCTCCCTTCTCTGGGGCACAGAGCGGCCGCTTGCGGTTGTTTCTCCTCAGGGTGACTCCCAGAGACGCTGTGACCGTCGCTGATGGGCTGGGCCTTGGTCAGCAGCGACTGCGGCCTGGAGCCGGCTGGGGTTTGCTCTGTGGGGCCTGGGAGCAGCTCCTGGCTGCTCCTTGCAGAAGCCGCCCCTGCAGCCCCCAGATCCCAGCCACACAAAACTACAGCAATGACCACAGAACAATGAAGCTATTCTTGACCACGTAGACTCAAGAAAACTATCCCAAATTTGTGAAGTTCTGTCCTAATTAAATGAAATTAATTACTTCTACAGAAAAGCCAGTCTTCCTATTATCATCACATACTACTGTGTGATCATCATGACTGTAACCAGCCTTTCTTTGTCATAACATTCTCCTTTTACCACACTCTCCCAATGGTCCCAGGAATCAAATTTAAGTTCAGCTACATATCACCAGTGAAAACAAGTGTGTGAGAAACAATCAGGAATTCTATAAATGTATGAATCTAGAAAAAAAAAAGGGTTTTCCTGTTGCTTTTGACATAGAACGGGTTCTTTTAAAATTTTATGATGCATGTATGACAGTTTTCAAACTGTGATAGTGCGTTGCTGTGTCCCAAGCAAGACCCTCTGCAGAAGGGCAGTCTGAGTCAATACAGCATCACACCCACAGTTTCCTCATCTACAGACTGGAACCAGTCTTTTCAAAGACTAGGCCAGCACCGAAACACCTCCAAAACCTTCTCAATATACAAGTCATATGAAGTGTTTACATCAACCAGCTTATCCTCACGTTTGTAGCACAAGAATACAGCTAGAAAATCAATGCAGTTTTCCAACACAATTGCTAATTTGCATGGTAATTGCATCCAAACAGAGAACTTTCCCAAGTGATACAAAGTTTCAGGGGACACTCTTGGACAACTGACTTCTATCTACTTATAGGTCAGTTTATATTTTCTGAAATGATGAAACTTGGCAAAGCTTCTTAATTTTGAAAGAGATAATATCCTTCTCCCTCTGCCCCTTCCATTGTATCCCAGCAACTCCACCTCAGAACTGCCAGAAAAAAATGAACTATTAACGTTCTTCCATGAACTGGCTGGAGGGGAGAGGGGGCAAAATATGGAAGGAGAACTTTGAAGTAGTCACAGCAACTACAAACTTCATGTTCATCAGCTCATGCTTAGAAGTAAGGACAGATACAAACCTTGTGTGTTCTTGAAGGACATGATAGCTTGTCTGTAGGGATTCGGTGTATCTGGAGCGTCAGTCAGATTGGCCAAGACCAGCAGAAGCAGTAGGCTCTGGTTAGCAAGAGGGGAGCACTGCTCCAGCTGTGTCGTTGGTTTGCTCCCCACACCACCCAGAGTGAAGACTGTCCACAGGCCAGCTAGAGAGGAAAGGAAAACAAAACCATTACCTGTGTTCACATGTTAAGGAGCAGAGCTTCTTTAGGCAAAGCACAGCTTAAATTACAACATCCAGGCTGAGAGTCCTGTAAAGAACATCATCATCGCTTCTTATTGTGGGTAGACAACATAATAGCAACCAATAAACCTCTTGGAAAAGAAGCAGTAATTTAAATTTCAAAGTATCATTAAATACAGCCTTCTTTTTTGCAGTCCCACAGAAGATGAAACAACTTGGACAAGCACTCCTGTTGGAAATACTTACTCTGCTCTGAAAATCCTTTCTAAGGACTGCACATAAGATGTAAAGGAAGTACAAACTGGTTACAATAATTTGAAGTTAAAAAAATCTAAGAGATATTAAGTTTGAAGTGAGAAATCACTAGTGATACTGTCAAAATACCCCAGACTGATTGTGAGTGACACAGTCTGTGCTGTCTCAGCTGCCTCAAAAACCACATGTAGCAAAGCACCAAAGCTTCATTCATTCAAGACCCACAACAGTTTATTAGGCATAGAAAAGTAGAGAGCTCATTGTTCCACATCAACCCTCAGTTCTTCACTGAATACAGTAAGAAAGCATGTCAGAATACCCTTCCCTTTATGTAGGTGTATATATATGGTGTGCATACAGTTCCAGTGTTAAGGCTGCAGCTGAAGGCTGCTTGTTAAAACCCACATCACCATACTGGTTCAAGTGTGACGTTTGAGCCTGATGTGCAGAGTTGTTTTCACACCTCACAGCATGAAATAAAGAAAGTTTAGTTTGTCAGTCTCCCAGTCTGCCAGACTCAAGGTGTGCAGGATAAACACCTGCAAGCCCCCTGAATGCACAACAATCAAAAGGATTTAAAGCCCTCCTAGCCCTACAACATTTCAAACCAGCCAAGGAGTGTTTTCCCTCAAATCCAATTCCACAGTCAGATTTCGTAACAAACCCACGCTGTCTTCATCAACACAACTGCAAGGCAATTACTGCCATGTCAAGGGCAAGGGAACTAATGCCATTTGGTGTTAAGCAGCTTGGAGGAGTTCTTGTAATAAAAACCACTGTAATTAGGGCATTCTTAGCAAAAAATCCATGCTACATTAATAACCCTTTATCACTGTGGTTTTGCTCCACTGTCCTGAAACCAGAGCGAAGCCGAATAAACACACTGACCATGAAGCTGGCTATTAAACTTACAGGAGTTACCCAGGTAGGTCACACACAAGTGAAATATCTTAAAAAAAAACCCAAACCCAAACCTGAAATTAGCATACATTTGTCACCACTCATTAAATGAATTAAAACCTGGTGCATTTCCTCTCAAAGTTTACCAGAGTTCTCAGCTAAACCAGCGTTTTTAACTTCCTACCACCCCAGTTTCCCTGGCTGGCATCTGCCACTACTGCACCTCTCCTCAGTGGGTTGGCAAACGGACAAGACACTGTTAAGCTGCATCTCCCACCAGGGAGAAGGAGGGAATTATGCCCAGGAGAAACCTGCACGTTGATATACAGCCCAAGTAACCTCCTGAAGTTGTGCCTCTTGCTGGCAAGTGTATTCCTCCAGAAGAGCAATCCTACGCTGTTCCCTCCACTTCCAAAATGCAGTATCAAATTAGGTGATGAGTACTGGCTGGTGATCCCAACCTACTCAAGAAGGTAGGAAAATATTTAAAGGAGTATTTTAAAGGAAAATATTGTTCCTGACAATTAATGGCACATTAAAGTGCCAAATAAAGAGCCTAGGATGACAGAGGGATAAATAATCAGTGTTTCTAGTTACATTCTATATATTCACAGTATTTGGAGTATCACTTTGCTACACCTTGTTTTGCATTTATTTAGATTTCAAAATTATTCAGCTACATTTAAGTGTTTCTGCAAATGAAACAAAACTGAAGTCACTCTGCAACCCCCTCCAGAAGGTCTCCCCACCATCACCTTTTCAGGTTTAAAATGAGGGTTAAGAGAACACTAAAGATATGACGAGGATACACCGATACAGAAAACCTGCTCAGAAATAACTGTTCAGATTCTGCTTCATCAGAATGTCACAGGAGGAAAGGAATAAAAGGGGGGAGATCCCGTGTTTAAAACTGTTTCAGCCAACAGCATCAGCACAGGTAGCTGTCACGAATTGAGTGCTGCCTTGCAAAGAGTCATAGAACCAGAGAATCACCCGGGTTGGAAGAGACCCTTCAGATCATCAAGTCCAACCACAGCCTAACCCTGCCCAACCCACCTCTAGATCACATCCTTAAGCACTTCGTCTACAAGCCTATTAAACACCCCCAAGGGATGGCGACTCTACCACATCTCTGGGCAGCCTGTGCCAAAGCCTGACAGCCCTTTCAGTACAGAAATCCTTCTGATATCTGACCTAGATCTCTCCTGGGGCAATTTCAAGCCATTCCCTCTTACAGAATCACAGGGTTGGAAAAGACCTTAAAGCTCATCAAGTCCAACCGTTCCTGTCCTGTGCTAAACCAGATCCCTGAGCACCTCATCTCCCCTCTGTTAAACACACCCAGGGGTGGGGACTCAGACCCCTCCCTGGGCAGCCTGTGCCAGGCCCTGACAACTCTGCCAGGGAAAAACTTTGCCCTCCCAGCTGAGCTGACCCTGCCCTGGGGCAGCTTGAGCCCATTGCCCCTTGTCCCATCTCCTGTCCCCTGGCTGAAGAGACCATCGCCCACCTCTCTGCACCCTCCTGGCAGGGCAGGGGAGGTGGGGAGAAGGTCTCCCCTCAGCCTCCTCTTCTCCAGGCTCAACACCCCCAGCTCCCTCAGCCGCTCCTCACAGAACTTGTGCTCCAGACCCTTCACCAGCTTCGCCACCCTCCTCTGCCACATCATCAAAAGCACAGAATAAAATCTGCCTGCACACACCACCACTGGGTGCTTGCATTTCTTTCACCTTTAAATTTCACTTAAAATTCCATTTACTCCTGTTCTCCCAGTATTTTAGTGTATATACCAAGGGAAATACAAATTTGGGCAGTTTTCTTAAAGCTTTCTGTATCTCTGGGCAGTGGAAAAGATGAGCTGCAATTCTCAAATCTAAACCACTGACCTATGGAAGAGATGAAGGGGGTGGAGTGCCAGCAACAGCCAAGTGCACCGAAGTGCTTCTGAAGCAGCCCTGTATGACCATGTACTACCCTTCTGATGCTAATTATAAGTAATGAAATGAATAATCCTTAACCCTGAACCCATCTCTTGAATGTTTATGTTTTTGGATCACATATTACATCTAGAGAATGTACTGTTTTCTACTAAAAAGCGAACTATTTTTAATTGAAGTTCTTTACTTCTTGACTCAATTCCAGGCAGAACCACATTACTAGAATTTTTGTCAATTAGAGAAACACAAAAACTTTCCCAATCATTTCTATCAAATACAAGTACTTCAAGAAGGAACAGACTGCTTTTACCTTCAAAACAGGACCAGCAGATCAATTTTTTCCTCCTCTTCCACAAAACTACCCATCACAAATTTCAAATGTCCTTCCCCCCATTTATATAATTCCATGTAAGGCACAGCAAAGGAAGCAGGTCTTGCTTAAGAGTAAGGGGTTATTTTGCAGTAGAAAATATGAGGTCTATTGCAGATTACTAGAAATACAGTTCATAGCCATTAAAAAACAAAACCAACAAAACCCAAAACAACCAAAAGAAACAAGAACCCCCCCAACCAATTAAAAAAAAAAGCCACCAAGCAACCAAAAAAACATCCCAAAAAAGCCAACTCCAACTTACCTAGCTTGACACTCTGTGGAATAATGTGGGCAAAATCAAGTTATAAGACTTTTATAAAAAAATTCAACGGACTGCAGAACTTTTGTTTAATGTAAAGACAAAAACCTTGGCTGAGTGCTCTGCTCTGCCTGACACAAGACAAACAAACAAGGTTTCCTTTCCTGGAGAAGAGAAGGCTGTGGGGGGACCTCACTGCAGCCTTCCAGTCCCTGAAGGGAGCAGAGGAACAGGAGGGGAATCAGCTTGTTCAAAGGGCAGCCACTGGCAAGACAAGGGGGAATAGATTAAAACTAAAGGAAGGAAGGTTTAAATTAGATATTAGGGGGGATTGTTTTACAGAGAGGGTGGTGAGGGGCTGGAACAGGCTGCCCAGAGAGGGGGTGGATGCCCCATCCCTGGGGGTGTTCAAGGCCAGGTTGGCTGGGGCCCTGGGCAACCTTGTGTAGCTCCAGGCCTCGAGGTTGGTGTCCCTGCCTGTGGCAGGGGGTTGGAGCTCTGTGATCCTTGGGGTCTCTTCCAACCCACACCAGTCTATGATTCTATGATAAGATTCATGTTTTTACCTACTCAGAGATCTGCTTAAATGCACCTACTCACTTTCACGTGATGGAGCAAAATTTTAAAAGCTTGACTTTTAAAGACATTTTAAATCCAAAACACAGGTAAGAATGCAGAAGGTACTTCAAAAACATACATAAAGCATTGAAATTTACAGCTTATGGAGCTTCTATCACTGTATATACCATTATTTCAAGTTGCATTAAGAAACTGTGAGCTGTAACTGGTTTATGGTAATTATTTATATTTATAATAAGCATAAATTATTTACATTGATAATAAGCATCTTGGGATGCTTATTAAACTAGTTGCAATTCTCTTACAGAATACATCTTATTCACCTCCCAATATAAGGGCTTGGGAGATAAACCTGCTGAGCTCTCTGCCTTGAAACAGCGTTAATTTAGTGCAGAGCAAACTGGTGCTACTTTGATTTTAAAGTATCTTCCTGGGGAAAAGGAGAAAACTTTATTTTTTTATTTAATAGCAGCTGCAAAATGCAGCCATGTTAATAACTCAACTTCTTCAAGCCTTTCTTTGAACAGCCTATCCATTCAACATTTAATTGTAGGCACTGAATTTCAACTCTTCAAGTATGCTCATTCCTCTCTTCACTGAGGCTTGGTAAGAGCAGATCCCCCCCCAAAGCCCCCACAAACACAGCCCAAGTGCTATCACACATCACTAGTACCCTGCCAGTGAGTTTTATGGCTTTCAGAACTATTTTGTAGAGTGAGACAGACTGAGGTCCAGCTTTTGAGACTGAAAAGGAAGAAGTGGGAGTGTTGGTAAATGTGAAGATCTCCAAAAGATCTTCTGGATTCCTTCCTGCCACCTTAATGATTCCAAAGTGATAACCATGCTTCCTTGCTAGGAAATGGAAAGAAGACAAATAGACAAGCTAGAGAATGTCAGTTAAAAAAAGGGAAAATAAGTTTAATATCAGAAAGCCCCACCACAACCCCCCACCAATGAGATCTAACCCACATTTCAGCAATCTCCTCAAACCAGTCCCAGCTCCACACCCAGCTTTCCTATTGATGAATCTTCCAGCACACAAAGGTTCAATGCTGCAGGAACACCTGAGGCAGCAGTAAATACAGGTTACAAGGAATTAAAGCAAAAGTGATTTCCACTGCATCTAATTAATACCATCACCTATTTCCTCCCTTGAACCCTGTGAATACTGTATTATTCAAAACTGCTACAATCACTGTTTCATTTTTATTACATTCAAGCAGCAGCCTTGGGAACTTGAGGGTGGGTTTTTTGGTTTGTTTTTTATTTTATTTTTATTTAATGCTTATTATGCATGTCACATTTCTTAAGTCAATTCAACAGTTCTCACATTGTGGTCTGATGAACACTTTCTGGTGGCCCACGGAGAGCTGGCAGTTCATGTTGTGCTGGCTCTTGTCCTTGTTTCCAGCTGCTACATTGTGTTAGAAGAAAGCTAAAAATACATGAATACTTTCCTACGATTGCTTTTCCATGTAAGCAATTCCTCAAGTTGCCAGGGGGATGTTACATGATAATGAAGAGGAGAGGAAGAAGTGGTCCAGGGAATCGTGAATGGGAGAGGCTCCATCAGCGAGGCAACTGATGCATCAAGATGCAGCTCACGAAGTCTCAAGCCAAAGTCATTTTATTCTTCATAAGCACATCCCTAATGCCTCAGGTCTTTATTTAAGAACTTAAAACTGCTGATTGTAAGGAGCACCAGGTATACTCCCTTAAAAGACTACAAAAACAGGACTAACATTAGTTTTAGGAAAGTCTTATCACAATTTTTTGGAAGATTGATTACAGCATCAAAGGAGGAAATCAGGAATAATTTTGCTGTGGTCAATGAACCTGCATTTTAAGTAATAATGCTTGAGGGTGGAATAAACTCACTAGGAGCACAAACACGCTGATGTACACACTAACTACAGCCTCTGACTGAAAAAGAAGATCTGAGTACACTGTGTTATATTTTAGGCAGGGCCTTTATAAAACTCAGAAATAGTTTCTCCTAAATACTGCATGGACTTTTTGTTTGCAGCAACCTCTTCAGCTGACGAAAGTTCTTCTGAAGTATAGATTTCTCCAGCATTATATCTGACGTGGCAATACAGATGACAAAAGTAACTACTTTTAATTTTCAGCAATATTTTTCATGTTCTCCACTGTCTGGCATCAGATTAAGAGAATTAACCCAAGCGAGCTTGGGACATAGAAGGAAAGATATTTTAAAAACAACTATAAATGAAGAGTTTCTGGGCAACACACAGTCTAGCAAAATAAGTTCATATTTTAAATACTGGTAGACAAGTGGTTTCTAAGCCATCAGCAGGCTGCAGCAAGAATTGGGAGGTACTAAATTCAAAAGCCTGTGAGCAGCACTGTCATGCATTGTGAGGCAACAGCTAGGTACCAGTCCATCTTGACTCCGTGTACTGTGTGGAGCACAGGAACAGTAAAGGATGTGTAACATGTATCAGAGCAAATGTGTCATCAATGGAAACTGTATCTTGGGTTGAAATCCTGTCAAGCACCACTTAAGTCATTGGTGCAAGGCGCTGTGCAAGGTCAAAGTCACAAGTGTCTCATTGATTTACATGTTGGATTGCCACAGGCTTTATTTCAGATGCTTACTGTTGTTATGATTTCCAGTATTTAATTCCTAAATGCTACAGCAAAGTGGCTGCAATGTTACAGAAAGATTAAGAGCATGCTTTAGATGACTCCCTTAAATGTTTTTAAACATTGTAAGAAATGTGGTTTAAAGCAGGTCATCTGGAGGAGGGGATTGAGTGCATCCTCAGTAACCTCAAAGATGATGCTACATCAGGCAGGAGTGTTGACCCAGCCCTACAGAATGGTCCAGACAGGCTGGATGATGGGCCAAGGCCAATGGCACGAGGTTCATCAAAGCCAAGTGCTGGGTCTTGAATTTGAGTCGTAATAACCCCAAGCAGCGCTACAGGCTTGGGGCAGAGTGGCTGGGAAAGCTGCCTGGCAGGGAAGGACATGTGGGTAATGGTTGACACCCAGCTACACATGAGCCAGCCCAGGTGGCCAAGAAGGCCAATGGCATCCTGGCTTGTATTAAGAACAGCGTGGTGAGTAGGACTCAGGAAGCCATTGACCCCCTGACCGCAGCACTGGTGAGGCCCCACCTTGAGTCCTGTGTTCAGGTGTGGGCCCCTCACACTGAGGTGCTGGGGCGTGTCCAGAGAAGGGCAACGAGGCTGGTGAGGGGACTGGAGAGTAAATGCTGAGGAGCATAAGGGTGAGGGACCTGAGGAAGTTTAGTCTGGAGAAAGGGAACCTGAAGGGAGATGTAATTGCTCTCTACAGCTACCTGAAGGAAGGTTGTGGAGAGGTGGGGGCTGACCCTTTCTCCCTAGGGACAAGTGACAGGACAAGAGGAAATGGCACCAAGTTACACCAGGGGAGGTTTAGATTGGATATTAGGAAACACTTCTTCACAGAACAGGCTGCCCAGGGAAGTGGTGGAGTCTCCATCCCTGGAGGTATTTGAAAGACAGCTAGATGTGGTGCTGAGGGACATGGTTTAGTGGTGAGTGGCAGGTTAGGGTGATGGTTGGACTTGATGATCTAAAGGGTCCCTTCCAACCAAGCCATTTCAATGAGTCTATGATTTCTTTCCCATCACTCTATGATTTCTTTCCCATCATTCTATGATTCTTTCAATCATTCTATGATTTCTTTCCAACACAGTGCAACAGAATCCCTAAGCCTGGCTCACTGACATCCACCACCAAGCAGGACATTTGAGATTCTTCACACCTAATAACACTATTCCAACACAGACAAGCATTTCATCCCACTTGCCAAGAGAAGCAGAAGGTAGTCATTTCTGCAGAGCCAAGCTCTGCAACACAAAACCTGCTGCCTGCCTGATCACAGCCTCTCCAGGAACATCCCCACTCGTGTGCACAGAGCTGCATTTTTAAAATCCATCCCAGGCACATGATGTGTTTTGCCCTTCTCCATTCCTCCCAGCAGCGCTGCAGCAGAGTGGGGAAGCAAAGGACTCAGCCCTCTGAGCCACTGGAAAATTAAAAAAAAGAAGAGGACAGCCCAGCAAATCTCTAAACAAACACCAAAGAAACACCAACGTGCCTGAGGAGGCCGGGGCCATGATGTCACTAGCACATTCTGGAAGCAGTTTTACAGGAAATGAATCATGGAAGCAAGTGAAATGTGAAGACCTATTAGGTAACTGCGTTCCACCCCCTACCCATGCAGCAGTGTTCCCTCCAGTACATTCTGTTATTCTATCCAGTCTAATTTTAAGGGACTAGTAATGGAGCTCGAACCACATCCTTTGGGAAGAGTGTTCCATAATCTAATAAACCTCAATGTTCAGATTTTTTCCCTCTGATACTCAGACTAAGCATTACTTTGTTCAACTTCATCTACTTACTCCTGTAAGTGGTTCTATGTAACATCATAAACCGTTTCTTCCCCAGCTCAGTGTTTACAGCCCTTAAATACAAGGCACAGTCATGCCTCCTTTGTTGCCCAGCCAAGTTATATACACAGATTTTTCTTTCCTTTCTTTGAAAGTCTTTTCCACTTCGCTTCCTGCGATTAATTCCAGCTCCAACACTTTGCACGACCTCCCAAACCTCACTGCACCAGAAAGAGCACAAACACCAAACTGCATAGATTTAATACAATAAACAAGGAAATTCCTCAACCCACAGTAAAAGTAGCGTTTATTTAATTTAAAACTATTTACCCTCTTTTTTTTATTTCTGGACCTGAGCAGTTCCTACTGTGACATCTAAAATGATACAGGTTTATTTTAGAGCAGGACCCCCATCTATGACATTAGATTGCCTGACCCCCTTGTTTCAAACATCAAAATAGGGGGAGCACCACCTTCTCTGAAGAGCTTGAAGCTCAGCTGCAGACCCGCCTTCCCATCAAAGCTTCTGACACCATGGCTACATCAGCAACCTATGAAGACACCACAAAACCCAAATTTTGTCTGAAAAACCACAGAAAAAAAGCCAAAATGTTTCCACACTGAATCTACTTCTGTTACTTGCACAGAGATGCTGAAGAATGGCCTTGCTTCCTTATCTGGAAACCTCTGAAGCCATTTTTTACATTTCTAACACAGATCACTTTGAAGAATTAAGCACATTCCTGGATCAAAAGGCTATGAAGATACCAGATAAAGTTCAAAACAGTTCTAATAAACCATTGATTTACTTCAAGAAACATACTCAAAAAAAACCTACAGCAAGGGAGTATCTTAAACAAGGAAAGGAATTTTTGCATTCTTTATTAGCTCCACTCCTGCCCATCTCGACTCCTCTGGACCACCTATTTCAACTCCAACTCCAGATCTGAGATGGAAGCATATTTCTGCTGGGCATTTGAAGACCATCCAGTGTAACTGAAACTGCAAATGTGGACACAATATTTAAAAAAAAATAATAATAAAGGTTTTATGGTCTTACATAAAACCACAATACAACAGTATTATGACTATTTGAAACCTGGAAAACTAAGAGAAAGCTAAAGAAGGAGGGGGTGAGAGGGAGGAAAAAGTATGAGAAATGTGGGAAAACCAGCAATCCACCCAGATTTGGATTCAATTTTACAACTGTCCAATTCAATCAGCAATCACCCTTGGAACAGGAAACCTCCAGCCAACAACAAACTCAGAGTGAGGCATTAAAAGGGAGTTGGAGGGTGTTTGGGTTTTTTGTGCTTTTTTTTTGTTTGGGGGGGTAAAACTTTGGGTTGGATTTCGGCAATTTTGGGGGGGAGCCACTTGGGTGTGTGTGTGGGATTGTTGTTGTGGGTTTTTTTGTTTCCTTGTTTGGTTTAGGATTTTTTTTCTCTTTCTTTTTTTTTTAATTCTTTTAAAACAGAAACCTCCTTTGGCTGTTGCCCAAGGCACTGTCCTGGTGCTTTGTTATTGTGGTTGGAGTGGGAGGGAAAGCAGAGTGGATGTGTATAAACGCACTGGCGGTGGGATTTCCAGTAATACTTTTGTACTGGGGACAGAAACAAACAGGGAAACATGTTCAAAAACTACCCTGGCCAAGTGGGAGCAACATTTATTTGCAGCATTGATTTTGACAGCAAAATGATCAAGTTAGTGCACTGAAGAAAAACACTACCAGGACCAAAAAGACGGCTCAAAGAAACCAGACGAAGAGGATGGAAAAAGACAGAGAGGTTTTAAAAGCTGAGTAGAAAGGAAGAAACAATTTCTCAGAGTATAAAATCACAGGATGATTCAGGCTGGAAGGGAATTCAGGAAGGTCCTTTACTCAGGTTCTGTACTGAGAGGGGGGTCGGGCACTGGCACAGGCTCCCCAGGGAAGGGGTCACAGCCCCAAGCTGGGCTGAGGGCAAGAAGCATCTGGATGATGCTCTCAGTGCTGGGCCTGTGTGGAGCTGGGAGTTGGGCTCAGTGGTCCTTAGGGGTCTCTTCCAATTCAGGAGACTCTGGGATTCTAGGTCTTTGGCCCAACCTCCTGCTCAAAGCAGAGGCAACTGTGGGGTCACACCAGGTTGCTTATGGCTTCATTGAACTGAGTCCTGGAAACTTCTACAGATGCAGATGGCACAATCTTCTTGGGCAGTTTGCTCTAGTGTTTGTCTGTCCTCACAAATAGTTCCATAAGATACCAGAATCCCTTCTTTTCTTTTCAATCTAATTCTTCATGTATAAAATGTTAAAAAAAAATCCCTTTCCAATCCTAAAACCTGTGAGAAGAACAAGTATCTGTTTTAAGAGTTTATAAGGGAAATTGTGAACCCTGAAAGCCAGGGATAGGGAACAAAAAAGAGGATAATTCCATATAGTTTATACTATATAATGATTAAGGAACGTATAGAGTAATCCATCAAGATGAATTTACGATACCAGTCCTGGATAGATTGAATATTTTAACACAGGCAGCCACAGCAACATGTGATTTTTCCTGGGGAAAAAAAATCCACACCAATCACACTCATGTTACCCTACACAATAATGCCTACACAGCCACCTCAACTGTGGGCAGAGAAACAGCATTCTAGAAGTGACCAGTGGTGTAGGGTTGGAGGTGGTGTAAGGGTACAACATTCACTATTTACTAAAACTCTGTAAGATGAAGAGTGAGAATGCTTTCAAAGGCTGGGTGCCCGACAGCGCTCCATCCACCTCATACAGACATTTCCAGGAGAAACTATCTCCCTTTACACACTACAGAAGAGGTTTTAGATCTTGAA
Source organism: Gallinula chloropus (assembly GCF_964237585.1). Lineage (NCBI taxonomy): Eukaryota > Metazoa > Chordata > Aves > Gruiformes > Rallidae > Gallinula > Gallinula chloropus. The sequence continues at coordinate 87,715,009 of NC_140089.1, forward strand.
CATAAAGTATGAGCCACAAGAACAACTGGAGCTGCTGCCTGCCACACATTTCTGGAAGTCTGATTGCTATTTACTGGAGGGTTGCAGCCAGAAGTTTTTAAATAGCTCTGAGCATACTGCAGAATACCCTCTGGATTTATCCTGATAACCTTGACCTCGAATTACCTTTGGTTTTGTGGACATTCAGAAAACTGTGAGCACCTGCTGTCACAAAATCTGCACACCTTGATTAGCCTCCCTTTCCAAGAGAGGCAAGAGAAGCCTTTTAAAAACCCACTTAACAGGGCTGCCAGCATGAATTCTTCTCCAGAGCGAAGAGGCCACATGTTAGGGGACAGGGGTGGTGGTGGTGGGTAGATATATTGTGTTTTACACATGCATATGGAAATATTTTGCATTATCATAAACTTTTAAGGTATTCTAAATAAAAGCTTATTTATAAAAATTATTAATTATATTAGATATTATATTAATTACCAAAATACTCATGGGCAACCATATTTTCTAAGCTTTAGACAATCCTGTCATGAATGAGGACACTCAAACTTTTCTAGTGGTCTTCTAGAACACAGTGACTGCATCAGGGGACAAGCGTAGAGGAAGAGATGTCATCTATCTGGACTTTGTAAGGCCTCTGTCGTGGCCACCAACAACATCCTCTAAACTGGAGAGATACAGATTTGACAGATGGACTGTTCAGTGGATGAGGAATTTGCTGAATGGTTGTATCCAGAGGGTGCTGGTCAATGGTTAAATGTCCAGATGGAGACCAGTGATGAGTGGTGTCCCCTAGGGACCGGTACTGGAACCAGCACTGTTTAATATACTCATCAGTGAGACAGACAGTGGGACTGTATGCAAACATGGGACACCCTCAGCAAATCTGCAGGTGACACCAAGCTGAGTGGTGTGACTGACATGCCTGAGGGATGAGACACAATCCAGAGGGACCTGACAAGATCAAAAAGTGGGTCTGAGTGAACAACATGATGTTCAACAGTGCCAAGGGCAGCGTCCTGCACCTGGGCTGGGACAACCACCAGCATCACTATGGAGTCTGGGCGAATGAAGGGACTGAGAGCAGCCCTGCAGAGAAGGACTTTGCAGTCCTGGGTGGATGAAAACCTGGACATGAGCACTGGCAGCAAAGAAAGCCAACCACATGCTGAGATGAGCCAGCAGGTCAAGGGAGGTGATCCTGCACCTCTGCTCTTCTGAGACAACCCACCCCCAGTGTGCTGTGTCCAGCTCGGGAGTCCCCAGGACAAGACTGACATGGACTAAGGAGCAAGTCAAGTGGAGGCCATGAGGATGATCTGAGGGCTGGAGCACCTCTCCTATGAAGCCAGGCTGGGAGAGTTGGGGTGGTTCAGTCCAGAGAAGAGAAGGCTCAGGATAGAGGCTAGAGCTACCTGAAGGGGCTTTGTAAGAAAGGTGGGAGCAGGCTTTTTAGCAGGGCCTGTAGTGATGGGTAATGTTTTAAACTGAAGGGAGGTTCAGACTGGATATTAAGAAGAAATTCTTTATGCTGAGGGTGGTGAAGCACTGGCACAGGCTGCCAAGAGAGGGAAACATTCAAGGTCATGCTGGATGGGGCTCCGAGCCACCTGATCTTGATGCAGATGCTCCTGCCCATAGCTGTGGGTTGGCCTATATGGCCTTTAAAGGTCCCTTCCAACCCAAACCCTTCCATGATTCTATCACAGCCAGACTGACAGCAGACCTGACAGAGGATCCTCTGCAAGGATGTCTCCTCCTAGTCCTACTTTTCCTTATTCCCTCCATCCCATCACTGAATTACATCTCAGCAGCTAAACTGCAGGACCTTCCCCAGCCTCCTCATGACCTCCCTTCTACTGAAATAAATCCTGCTTGCTCCTTTCCATAACCTGCAGTGCACATGCCAGATGCAGATGCCTTTCTGTTTCTTCTCCCAAACAAATAACCAAGACTAGCTAGCATAGCCAGGTCATCACAGATCTGCTGCTTCCCTGCAAGGCCTAAGTCTTACTTCTCCAAACTGGTGAAGCACCTGAGCATTGGTACCTGCAGCGGTTCCAACCAGCTTCTCTATCTAACGCTTAAGGAGAGAATTTAAAAGCAACTAAGTGGAGCTCTAAATATAACTTGTTGGAAAACTCAACACTACGTAGTTTGGGAGTGCTCTGGCTGCCACCCCAATTTCTGAGACTTGCTCACACTCCCCAGAGCCCAGCATCTCTTCCTGATGCACACATGCAATCAGCATGTTGGCTTTTAATCCCCTCCAGCCCTGTCTGAGCTCTGAGCTGCAGCATTCCGTAATGCAGTGAGAGAACTTCCTCCTCTACCCTACCTGCTCTGCCCAAGGAAGACAAAGTCCCTGAGTGCTAATTCTCTTCTTCAAAGCCTGCGCCACCAGCATCCAGATGAAGCAACTGCCAGGAACGTCCCCTCACTGTATCCTGGAACAGGCTCACAGACTGCAGGAGGGGTGCTGCATCCCAAGCCTCGCTGGCGTGACGCTCCGTAGGACACACTGCATGAAAACTCAGCACTCAGACGATTTTCCTGCCAGTTTTTCAACAAGTTTCTGCTCAACATATGCAAACAGAGAGTTTCAGGACCTTGTAACTCGGCCAGATTTAGTAAACTACAAGAGGGATTGCTAATGGCACAACTCCGTCCGCAGCTTCACTCCCCTAAGCCCCTCTCCCAAATCCCCAGAGCCCGTTCCAAGGCATGAAGGCTCTAAAACTCCTCAATAAAACAGATGTAAGAATTCAGCATTGGTTAAATAACATTTTTCCCTAACCTCATTCTCAGAAACAGAAGAACTGTTTCCAATTAAAGCAGTGCCAACACAAAACAACAACAAAAAATATTAAAAAAGAAAAAAAAAAATCAGCCTAAGGAAGATTCTCATCATGAAAAGTTTCATCACGAACAACTGAAGTTTGAAAAAATAAAAATATGAGCAACAAAATCTGGATTTCCCTACAGCAAACAGTATACACAGCCTTTTCTACAGGTATCAACACCAACTCCAGCCACCTGAACATGGTTAAAATGGTACTTGTCATGATAAAGCATTGAGAAAAATGGCAGTCCTGAGCAATGAAGGGCTGTCCCTAGGAGAAGAGTACCACAGGCAAACCAGGGCAACATTCCTCATTACCCTGACGAGCGGAAAATGCCGCCTCAGCTGAGAGAATCCGGTCTCCTTGCTCGCTCTTCAGAACAGGACATAAATTACTGCCAATGTTGATGAGCTGTTTTATGTTAGCACCTGCCCTTTGGCTTCGGCCTCTGAGCTGAAATCGACTCCAGAGGCATCAGACAGTAACAAGGTTTTGTCACCAGACACCAGGGCTGGATCCAACCCAGTAAAATGGAGCTGCAACACACGATATCCTACTTGAAGTCCTTTTTACACACCTAGTGCCTATTAAGTTTCTTGTCTTTTGGGTAGATGGCCAGCGTGGTGGGAAAGGTGTTGGGGAAGGTTTTGGTGTATCAAATTTGCTGACTACAAGACTACAACACTGCGGAGGGACAAAAAGGCTGACTAAGTACCACTAACTCTGCCTGCCTACACACACTCTTTTATAGTGAGATTTTTTTTTCCCCCAACAGAAATGGATAGTTACCATTGGAATTACACACAAACATGTGCTACCACTCATCAACTTTGCTATTAAAGACTAAAATTACACAGAATGCATTAAGAAACTTTTGGTTCCAAAGACTGGCTTGCCATTGGTTATTAACCTACCTTATGGCACGAATTACATAAAGATTTGCATTTATCCCACTATGAGAAGTAGCATTTAGAGGCGCCTCGTTTCATCTCTTGCACGCACATGTTGTGTTCCAAAAGAGGCTTCATCTTAAGTACCAAAAAATGTTCTACCACAGGGCAAAAAGGGATTCCTTTAGGCTTTTCCTGCTCATAAGGATTTTGCAGTAGTGCCAAGACATACAGAGTAAAGCGCCTGCTCTCTGGGAGTGCGACTGGGAAGTACTGAGGACCGCCCCTGACTGCCTTTCCTATCACCTACTATCGACCCAAGCCCACACTCCTGAGAAAAGAGAGGTTAATACAGCTTATGATAACCCATAATGTAAGTCTCACTCTGCAGAGGGCAAGCCCCAGTGCTACGAATGCCAATTTGAGAACAGGGCTGCCCCTGAGGGTGACAGCTGGTCCCCCACTGCCTCCAGTCCCTTTTAAGTAGCAACTGAGAAGAGAGAGCTCTCTGAAAAATCAGTTGAAACTGTTCAGCAAGCATGACCCCACCACACAGCACCCAACCCAGCCATTCTACAGTGTGCAGAAGCTCTGCACGCCTCTAGCACCTGTGCACAGAATCAGTAGGTTGGAAAAGACCTTTAAGATCACCAAGTCCAACCGTCCTGTGCTGAACCAGATCCCTGAGCACCTCATCTCCCCTCTGTTAAACACACCCAGGGGTGGGGACTCAGCCCCCTCCCTGGTGCAAAGCAATCCTTTTCAGGTTACCAGCTTTTGAGTAGTTAATTGCACTGTCATCATATTTTTGGGCAAGTATTTCTGTTATCCCCAACATGCACTCTCTATGTGCACAACCATTACTCATCTAAACATAGGAAAATTGATATTTTTTTTCCCCCCTCCTGTGGATCTGCAGGGGTTGGAAAGGGCTTCTGGAGGTGATCTCATCCAACCCCTCAGCTAAAGCAGGATCACCTTGAGCAGGTTGCACAGGACAACATCCAGACAGGAATGCTGCCAAGCTGTTTGGTATATATATATTACCTTCCAAGCCAAGCACAGAGAGCTGCCAGCAGGACCCTGCCCAGGGCTGGCACCAGCAAGGCTGATCTCCGGGCTGCCCTGGACCCTGGGCACTACAGTGTCCTGACTGGTTGGACACCAAGCTGAGCTCCTCTTCCTGCTTGACACCTCTCTCACCTCCCATAATCATCCTTCTAGAGGCTGGGTGATGATACCATGGCTTGAAGCACACTATATCAACAAGCTCTGCGAACCTAAATACTCATACACTAAAATATTCAGTGGTATCTGCATCCATCAAAATTACAGTTGATCTGATTGTGTTTCACATTAATTACACTATTATGGGTGTTCTTCAGGAATACTGGCAGCATGCTTCCTCAGAAAGAAAAAAAATGGATATTGATTGCTGACGTCCTAAGCTCCACATAGCAAACCAAAGAATTATCATTAGCAAGATCAGACAAAGAGAGACATAAACACTGCATATACATCTTAGAAAGCCATCTGAAATTGTTATTAGAAGTGGGAATCTTACACAGGTTATCACATGCAAACAGCATGTTTTATTAACCTTGAAGCAAGGCCTAGCAGTTCAATCATGAGGATAAAGATCAGGACACTGGAATTTTATTCCTAGTTGTAATGTCAACTCACTGTATAATTTGGGTCAAGCTGCGAGCATGTTATTTCCTGTATTTCCCCTATCTGTAAAAATGAGAATTTTCTACTCAATAAGGGCATTTACCTCTCAATGCCCTTGGCCTGAATGCACGCTGTTTGGTTTTAAGGCACTGGGCAATGTTCATTTATCATGTCCCCTGAGACCCCAGCTCGAGCGCTGCCTTTACCAAACTCTTCATTACAGCTTCCTATGGAGGCAGGGAGTGAAATAACATTTCTGGAAACAACCCTTAGCTTTATAAGCTGCTCCTGAGTCTGGACAATAAAGATTATAAGTAGTAAACTACCCAGCTTCCCAATTACAGTTTTGGGAAAGGGAATCAATGCTGGGCTGGTGCAAGTCAGGTAGGGGACTGGCGGCCACCGCTGGAGTGAGCAATCCCAAGTGAGCATCCCAATTGCCTACGGGCTCTCTGATGCACTGAGGAGAGTCAGAGTAGTTTATCTGCACATTGGAACTGATTATACATTCATTGTGTATATATATGTAGACATATATAGAATCACAGAATCACAGACTGGTCTGGGTTGGAAGGGACCCCAAGGATCACAGAGCTCCAACCCCCTGCCACAGGCAGGGACACCAACCTCCAGGCCTGGAGCTACACAAGGTTGCCCAGGGCCCCAGTCAACCTGGACCTGAACACCCCCAGGAATGGGGCACCCACCCCCTCTCTGGGCAGCCTGTTCCAGCCCCTCACCACTCTCTATAAAGAACTTCCCCCTAAGATCTAATTTAAACCCTCAATATCTAATTTAAACCTTTTATATAAATACAGTTCTGTAAATATATCCATATCACACACTAATATACAGAAGATGGATCGTTTGTTGGCAGATGTTTGCAGAATGCCAGTTGCTGAGAAGCAGCTCCATAACTACAAACTCAATTCAGAAGTCAGCAGTGAGTGAACATGCATAAACCCAAAGCCAAAACTGAAATTCTCCAACCTAAAGCAATCACATCTAGCAATTTTTATGTTTTTATATCACCTGTGTTTTACTTATCTGCATTTATTTTAACATATTTACATATATTTTAATGACAACCATTAAACACGATCTTTAGAGTTATGTAGCAAATTATTCTGATATAAATCTATGCCTACTTTTATTTATATGTGGTATTTTGATACCTACAAGGTATACATAATTTTATATACACACACTCTAAATATAAATAAATGCAGTATACTAGGTCACATATTTGTATATTATAAAAATGTGGTTTTATTTCTATATATAGCTACAATGTTTTATTTATATTATCTTTTTTTCCTATGACATAACACAAAACTCATGGCTACCAAGTAACTATCAGTTACTGTGGTGCCTACAAGTATCTCCCAATCTTGATAGAATTAGACCCAGATTTTCTTCCCAGATGAGAGTAACTGGCTGAAACCTCCCCAGAGTTCTAGTTTCTCTTCTTTTTCACAGGGGAAAATCTTTGCTCGAGGCCACGATCTGATTTTCTTTCCTGGCAGCAACTTCCCACACACCTATTTCCACAAGCATTCTGAACTGGACTCCATCAACTATAAAACATTCAGAGGATTCTTCCCATTTCCAAGTGACTTATCAAAATTTAATTCATTTTGCTGGTCAGCAAGGTCAGCATTGACACAGCATTTACTAAAAAGGTTAAGGAACAGGTATGAAAACAGACTTGGCTCATGAATTACTCGTAGATGGCAGTAAAAGAACTTAAGAGTCACTGCATGAAGGGCTCAGAGAGGATGGATATCAGGTATTAGAGGCTCTGAACAGAACAAAACGCTGCTGTGACTCAGCTGCAGAGGAAGGAGACTATTACAAGTAAAAAGATTAAGTCTTTTCCAAATCAGAAGAGAAAAAGGTACATAAACTTTGGCAAGTTCAGTGCTAAACCATTTCAAGTCAAGCCAAAAATAACTGGGGAGAAGCTTGCTAAGGTACAAAAATTAACAGTAAAAGCTTTTTTAAACAATCTGAGGCAGATAACTCCTCAAAGAGGCCAAAAAGCCATGGAGGCACTAAGGGAGCACTCCAAGAAGGCCGGGTGTGAGCTAAATGCAATACACTGGGTGCATCTTCCAACTCACTCTGGATACACCATCATCATCATCAGAGGTTGCTGTGGTGTCCCCACACAGACTCTTGCAGCAACAGGCCACCTTCAGTTGGATTAGGACTTGAGAGGAGGCTGTCTCTTTGGAGAAACAGTCTTAAAGTGTAGGGTCAGGGGAAAATTTAGGACAAAATTCAGGGCAGCCACAAGTCATCAAGACCAGAGAGCTCACCCAGGGAGCACTACTATCAAACTGTCCAGAAGCAGGAGTCTGTTACAAGAGAGACATAAGCTGGTGACTGCAACATCCACCTGTGGAAAGCTCCTTTGGATGCAGGTCATGGCATCTCCATCCCTTCACTGCATGGTATGTAAAAGCAGAGTGGTGACTACAACCAGGAGACACGTGGATGAATGATGGGTTTTTAGGGAAGATTCAAACCAGGCTCTTACACAGGTAAGTCATATCTGACCCTTCCATCTCCTCCATGTTCATCTGTATGTTTATATCACACATTCAAAAATTCTGGGAGGAGTTAAAGGTGAGCAAGAGCAATCAAGCTGACACAGAGCACATGTCAGCAGGGTTGTTAATAGGGCTTCCTTCAAAACCAGCAGCTCCTGCTTTTCAAACGTTTCTTCCCACTTTCTGTACCTTTCTAAAAACCAAACAAACAAACAAAACCCCCAAACAAACAAAACAGAACCACTCAGCAAAAAACCCCACACCCCATTTGTGTAGTCACACAGAAAGATTCATTTAGCCAAGCTGAGGGGAAGGACAGCTTCCAGCTAGCTCAGTCCTCTGACATCTCACCACACGGCCACACAAATGGAAATACAAGGAAAACATGGAAAGGCAGAAGTGGAAGCATGTGGTTTGGAGCTGCTTCCAGCAGCAGCTCATGCTTCCACTGGATTGAAAGCTAATGTGGAATTTGCACCCACTACAACTGGATCCATAAGAGATTTTATGTTTTTAAAGAAAACAATCTTCTGAAAGGATGAGAAAAGCATTCTTGAGATTCAGCAGGCACTAAATGAAAGAATCAGTTTGCATAACGTAAGAAGATTATTAGTAGATTATCTTACATCTAACTGGAGTACTAACACCCTTGACCTTCCATACCTATCTTAGAAACCAACAAAGCACTTGGATTAAAAACTGAAACTACAAAAGCCTAATCCAGATTGTCAAATCTAAAGGGACCAAGTCACAGGATAACCCGATAGAATGGCAGCTAGCCAGCAAGGTGATACATGCCAGGTAGGACATACATACACATAGAGGGGTAAGAAATCCAAGCTACATGTCATAGCAGAATCTGTATTAACTATTTCCATTCAAGAAAAATCTCAGAACCATCGTGGAGACTCCCCATAAAGTATCAGCTCAAAATTCATCAGTCAACCAAAAGGCAAAGTGATTGATCTTCAGATCTGGAGTACAACATTCCTTTCCTCCATGCCTTTCATCTGAGACTGGCCAAAGTGAACACACTGGAAGGTGCTTAGATAGAATCACAGAACTGCCAAGCCCACCACTAAACCATGTCCCTCAGCACCACATCTACACATCCTTTAAATCCCCCCAGGGGTGGTGACCCCACCACTGCCCTCAGCAGCCTGTCCCAGCACCTGACAGCCCTTTGGCTGAAGACATTTTTCCTCATCTCCAACCTCAACCCCCACTGGCACAACTTGAGGCTGTTTCCTCTTGTCCCAGCACTTGGTACTTGGGAGAGGAGACTGACCCCCCACCTGGCTACACCCTCCTTCCAGGGAGTTGTAGAGAGAGATCAGGTCTCCCCTCAGCCTCCTCTTCTCCAGGCTGGACACCCCCAGGTCCCTCAGCTGCTCCCCATCACACTTGTGCTCCAGACCCTTCCCCACTCCACTGCCCTTCTCTGGACACACTCCAGCCCCTCAGTGTCCTTCTGGCAGTGAGGGGCCCAAACCTGAACCCAGCACTCGAGGGGCAGCCTCACCAGAGCCCAGTACAGGGGATGATCCCTGTCCTGGTCCTGCTGGCCACACCATTGCTGACAGCAGCCAGGATGCTGTTGGTCTTCTTGGCCACCTGGGCACACTGCTGGCCCATGTTCAGCCAGTTGTTGACCAACACCCCCAGGTCCTTTTCCACTGGGCAGCGTTCTGATAGTGGGAGACACAAACAGAGTGGCAGAACAGGGACAAACTACCACCCTTTAAAGTGTCTCACCCACACAGTCCACCCATCTAGAGCACAACACCTGAGTCAAAGATACTAAGGGAGACTGTCAAAGCCTGAGCAAAGCCAGGCAGGTAACCTCAGCCACATTTCCCCTACCTACAAGCTTTTTCCTTTCACCATCACAAAGCCAATCAAGTTGGCCAAGCACAATTTACCTGTGCTCCAGCCATCTGGCTGCTGTCCCTAACCCAGTGCCACTCCTGCAGCTGCCTAGCACTGCTGCAATAGCACCCCAGACTAAATCACCTCATTTTCAAGATGTTCAGGATTTTTAGGTTGCCCCTCAAGATTCAACACCCACAGAGTGCTGATCCTCAGTGTTTGTCTGTACCTGACCACAGATCTGTGTAAGCAAAGCGATGCCCAGCTCTACTTCTTACTGCTTGTAGTAACTTCACGACCAGGAATCCTCTCTGCAGCTACAACTAGAGCCAGACCAAGCCTCTCTTGCCAGAGTGTAGGCTTCAAGAGAGGCACAAGCAGCCACTGAGCCACCTGCCTCCACAGGAAGGAATGCCCTGACGTAGTTACTGCAGCAAAAGCCTCAGCCCTGACTCAAATACCTAAAACCAGCATGAAGTTGCATAAACATGCCTCAGATACTCCAGCAGAGCCTACGTATCTCATTAAACACCTTTTAATCACCATTTGGTACAAACCAAAAAGAGAACAACTAAACAAACACAGTGCTGCTTAATTAATATCCCTTTGTGCAAACAGAGGGCTAATTTCTTGGAGGAAGGCACGAAAGGGCTCCATAATACATCCTGAACACGTTTCAAAAATGAACTGTACGATACCCCAGCTATTACATCCCAAACTTTCACTGCCTCCCACACTTCTCACAGAGACACAAGAGTTTAATGATAAGACACCCACACGCAGGCACGATCATAATTTATGGATAGTGGACCACATCCAGTTCCAGTTAAGAGCTGTTGGCATCCCAGCAGGTTATAAAACCCCTTCCTACGCCTCAGGAAGGATACAGTGACGACTTCCTTCATGGACACCACACTTCATAACGAATTATGTCCAGCATGACACCCACGCTACCCAGGCAGGACTATCAATTTTAATTTATAGAGTCATCATTCCTTCTCACAGCCTGAGGAGGGGTGAAGTGACAAGGAAAACATCAGCTCTAGCACAACAAAGGGATTACTCTGCCAGGCCCCACCTGGAGTGTTGTGTCCAGTTCTGGGCTCCCTGGGATCAGACAGACAGGGATCTCCTGGAGAGAGTCCAGAGGAGGGACAGAGATGATGAAGGGCCTGGAGCATTTCCCCTGGGAGGAAAGGCTGAGGGACTTGGGGCTGTTCAGCCTGGAGAAGAAGAAGCCTGAGAGGGGGTCTGATCAATGGGGATCAAGAGCTGAAGGGTGGGACACAGGGGGACATGGGCAGCTTCTTCTCAGTGTCTGTGGGGACAGGACAAGGGGTGATGGCTGCAAGTTGGAGCACAGGGAGTTCCCCACCAATGTGGGGAAGAACTTCTTCCCAGTGAGGGTGAGGGAGCCCTGGGACAGGCTGCCCAGGGGGTGTGGAGTCTCCTTCTCTGGAGAGATTCCAGCCCCATCTGGATGTTTCCCTGTGTGACCTGTCCTAGGGACCCTGCTTTGGCAGGGGGTTGGACCCCATGATTTCTGGAGGTCCCTTCCCACCCCTGTGATTCTGTGACTCTGGGATACCATGATTCTATGACAAGGTGCAATAACTGCAAGTGTTTCAGGTTTCTGCCTTGAGAAGCTGCCTTGTGCTCATTTCAAGCACGTGCCAAACCACAGTGAAAATTAAATTTAAAATTAATTAACTGGAGGGCTCTAAATATAGGCTGAAGCAAACTTTTACACAGCTCAGGTGTGTTATGAATGGAGTACTGCAATTTGCAAACACGCCAGTTGTTGGCATATTGATAAAGATGCTGAAATGAGTTAAAAAACCCCGACTTAAAATACCAGGGCATGCCCTGTAAGTGGAAAACATGGGGTGGGGTGGGGAGGGAGGAAGATGCTGTTAACAAGACAGGAAGACAAACACCCTGGCAGTGATTGAGAAGACATTATTTTCCAATACACTCACTCTGTAACAACACAAGTTGGTTTTTTTTCCCCTTCTTCCAGTGAAAATACTAATAAATCAAACGTCAGACATAAACATTTTCTGTTGAGCAAGAGCAGAGCTTCCACAGGTAGCTACAAGTGATGTGACAAATCATTAACTGGATTAGTCAAGCTACGTGGGACAACATTAAAACATTTTAGTTGAATGATCTAGAAATAAATCCTTAGGTTTTATTCTCCCTATAATGTTCAAAGTAAGTTTACTTAAACCTACTTTTCTGAGAGACTTTTACAAATAGACAAAATGCACCAAGGGAACAGAGAAACAGCAGAGGAAGAGACAAGACTCCTACTTGTCTACTAGTAGTTCTCTTCCTATCACTTGATGCACTTATTTAGTAAACTTACACAGCCCCAGGGGAGCCCCCATTAAACATAATGTATTTTTAATTCATGAAACAGCTCTAACACAAGTGGCAAATGCACTCAGACCAGCCACACTCAATAGTTCCCCTGCATCTGTTCATTTTAATGCTGCAATTAAATCACTCAGTGGCACTGAACGCTGTCACCAGCATTTTGTTCTGTGACTGCTGCAGAGGCTTAAAATTGTTTTGTTTGGGAAAACATCACAACTTTTGCAAAGCTTTGGAGTGTTTTAGCACTTGGAACAGGGAAAGTAAATAGATCTTAAAGGCGGAAAATTTATAGGAATCTTCACTAATGAGCAATTCCAACCAATGCAACAAATATAAAAAGTATGTAGTGACAGCCACCATTGCAAGCCTGAAGTCTGCAGAAAAATTAAGAGAGGAGGTTGGGAAAGAGGAGGAACGTGGCTAATGAGCACATTTTCCATTTATGCTCCACTTCAGGACAACTCAGAAATGTGACATGTTGACCTTCCAATCGCATGAAGCCTTTACATAACAAGCAGTTCTCTAACCTAGATCGCATCTGCTTCCTGCCCAAGAACAAACATTACCAGAATCAGAGGCTCTACAGCTTCTGTCCATCTCCCAGGCTTCTCTGACCTCCAAGCAACAAGCCACACACCTGTGTTGGGCAGCAAATACCTAGTCTGACAGCACACACAACCCCAAAACTGGAAAAAAAAAAAAAAAAAAAGAGTGAGTCAAGGAGGAAATAAAAAAAATAATAATAAAAAGCTAGAAATCTGGAAAGATTTCCTCATAACAAAGTGAGATTAAGTTTAAGTGTGTTGGCAAACTCCACTCAGTGATCACCAGACTATCAATGAGATCAGTTCAACGAGCATGCCTACCTCTACAAGCTGCTGACAGATTTGAATTTGGGAGCAGAGGGACCTTAGAAGACCAATGCTTCTTCTGTCAATGTCAGTGGAAGAACACTTTGCCTCCTCTCCCTTCCTGGTCACAGGCAAGATCATTGAAAGAAGTTGAACTGAAGTCCTCTCCCTAACTATCAGATTCACCCCACCAAACGTTTAGCAACAGGAAAACCCATGAATAACCACAAGCAAGGTCAGACTTTGTACCAATGGAGTCTCCTATTTATGCAAGACTGGGAATGTGTCTGCTTGGAGTAGTGCCCAGGCTTGCTGTTATTCTCATAACCAATCTCTTTGGTTGGGTGTTTTTTAATTCCAAAAAAACTACCCCAGATTCGTTTTCTTGAGACTGAGTAACTGGACTACTGAGGAAACTCACGGATAACTTATTGCACTGTACTGAGATACAGGTCTAAACCAAGTCCTAACAGGGACAATGCCTCACCACCAACAGCACCCATCCTGTTTCTGCTCCCAGAAGTTTATCACGTTTTGAGGACAGAGTTTATTTCCAACATCTGTGGTTTCCACTGAACTCAGTTTCCTCAGCAATGGTATGAGGTTGAGATACACCTGGCCAAGTGCCCTGAGCAGCTCTGCAGTCAGCCCCAGCATGGTTGGGTGAAGTGCCATCTCTCTGTGCCCCAACTTTCCAGCCTGAAATGGAAAAGCAGCACTGGCTTTTGTGGGATCAGGAGTGGTTTTGCTTTCACCCCCATCACCAGAACAGCAGCTTGGTCTAAACAAGTCTATGCAATTCCAACCAAGGATTAATTTCAAGAATTCCAAAACCACCACCACACTTGGTATCTCAAGTTACCTGACTGTGTAAGCACAGTCCAACTAGCTGGTTGTCTTCACTAGATTATTAGGCAGAGGAATTTTTATTTTCACTTTTCCCCACCCCAGAAGACTTCAGGTGACAAAGTTGCAAGCAACCAGGTCACTTCCTATGCTCAGCTGTTTGAAAAGTGTGCTTGGGATCAATCCTTCTGCTAGAAATTAGTATATATTCCCTACCAGGACATACCTCTTCCTAGCAAATCCTCTGTATAAAGAGAATACACATGCTTTTAGCAGTATGCTTGTGGATTTACAACTACTTTTTCTCCAAGGAGACGCTTTCCAACCCAAAGGAGCCTTTATTCCATACCATAGTGCAGGTGGTGTTCCTGGTTAGGTAACATGCAGTGGTACAAGTCAGTTTTGGGGTTATCACCAGGTCTCAGCACGCTGTGTTCTGCTGTTCAGAGCTGTCACAGGCATTCAGCTGCTCCGCCTGACTGCCACCTCCTGTGAGATCATCAACAGTTCACTGCTGTATGTTGGCCAGTACCCCTTAAACAAGGTGTTGTTAAACTCATCACATTTCAAAAATTGCCTACTGCTACCATATTCTCCAGACACACCTTTACAGCAGTTGTTATACTTTAGTCCCTCTGAAATTCTCAAAACCAGTTCGCTGTACAGGTAATTTGTCACGCACGTCATCACACATCTCACCTGACCCTGCACTACAGTAATCCAGGGGAGTTCCAAACACTGCACTTGGAAATGAAATAGTTATGTCCTCTGTTTAGTAAAACTGCTTTCTTCAGACTTACTCTGTTCCATTTTCCACTCTTCTCTGTAAGAAACAGCACTCGGCACAAAAGGCTGAAGCGCCCGCAGCTGGCCACAGAAATAAGACTTCTTCCTTCCAAGTATCTAAATATGAAGAAATTCTGAAATTGCACCTTAAGCTTTAACTTTTTACATCTGAAAGATGTCACATAAAGCCTCAGGACCAAAGGTGGATGGAGACATTTCATCACAGAGTTCTCACCAGACATCAGGGAGCTCCACATGTGCTGTACCATGAGATACCTGCTCTGTAACTGGAAGGCTGCACCACCTTCCTTCTTCAAATACATTAATATCATGACTTAACCTTTCTGCTTATTGTTGTTTTCTGATTTTTTTCCATATAGTTAAAAAAACCCCCACAAATATAATTTACCTGTGTATACTAAGGAAAAAAAAACCCACTCCTAAATTTCCTCCATCACTATAAATCACAGAGCATCATCAAGGTGTCCCCTCCTCCCTGAAGGCACTCAGCACCCTTGAGAAGCCACAGAGCTAAAGGCTCTCATCTCACAGGACTTCCACTGAAGCTACTGGGACACTGCAGGAGCACAGCCCAGACTCACAGCACCCTGCCCAGCTTCAGAGCCACAAACATACGTCCTTTGCTGTGTAGAAGGATAGGAAGGCTTCCTGACCATGCATCCTAAATCCTGCCATCATCATCTGTGTTTAATGGCAATCCTCTGGGTCTGTTCTCTTTCGAGCAAAGAGCTGCATAGCTTCAGATGTTTACACAAAGAAAAAAAACTTCAAAAGCAAAGTACTCAGAGCAATGTAAGAACAGCTTATGCAGCTGGAAAAAGGACAAGTCTTCGGGCACACAGCCTCTAGTTAAACTTCTGTCTGAAGAAATGACATGTTCCTTTGCCAGTCCAAAATAAAAGTTTGTAATTCTGATAACTATAATACAAGATTTTCCTTGAGAACACAGAGGAAAAAAACAGCTAAGATGATTGTCAGCAAATTATTCACTTCTCATTTATTCTAGGGGCTAATCCTCCCCATTTTGAGTCTCACTTCACAAAGCAATGTATTCACACAGACATGACTGGTACAGTAGGAACCAGTCCGCAAAGAGCTACTTTTTTCCCCTGCAAAGTCCTAATTGATTTAAGCCCTACTTCAGATCTGGAGAAAAAAAACTAACTTGTTCTAAAGGCTCAACAGAGTTTATACATCTACCTATCCCTAGTGTTCAAACCCAGCTACATGACAGGCATATCAAGGCTTCTAATGGCTAAACTTCTCCCATGAAAAACTAGGGCTCACGTGCTGACAATGTGCCCCAGTGGCAGGCAGAGAAGATCTGGTTCTTCAGATGGAGCAGCAGAGGCTCCTGGCAGCCCCCAGGCTGCACCTCCTGAGCCTCAGCAACGGGAGGAAGGATGGGCACACACACACAGACCTGCACTGTGCAGAAGAACTTATTACAAGATTCACAGAACCCCAAGGTTGGAAAAGATCTTCAAGCTCATCAAGTCCAACCGTTCCTGTCCTGTGCTAAACCAGATCCCTGAGCACCTCATCTCCCCTCTGTTAAACACACCCAGGGGGGTGTGGAGTCTCCTTCTCTGGAGAGATTCCAGCCCCATCTGGACACCGACCTGTGTGACCTGTCCTAGGGACCCTGCTTTGGCAGGGGTGTTGGACCTGATGATCTCTGGAGGTTCCATTCCAACCCCTGTGATTCTGTGATTCTATCTTACAGAAGGGTCAGCTGAAGCTGGCCTGAGAAAGCCAGCCTTTCACCCTCAAACACCCTAAAGACTTGTGCATTGCCCCAGACACCTATTAAAACCCACAGCCCTACAACAACTGTTTAATATGGACTTAAGCCTCATGTACATGAAATAAATGTATTTTGGATGTTAGCTGCAGCATAAAACCACCTCACTTACCATGAGGGTTGTGTGATCTACGACACACAAAGTAAAAATCTTCACTGCAGTCAGACAGACTAAAGATCTGTATGTTCATCAGCTACAGATTCTCCTCGAGCTTAGAAAAACCCCAAACTACTAGCAGGAATGCCAAGAAATTTAGACTTCTAATAATTATAAGGAATTATTCCCGAGCTAGGCTCATTCTGAAGTTTTTCATTCAGACAGAAAACCTTGTCCTTTTCCTGACCACAATTCTCTTATGAAACCTAGCTTCATGCTTATTACCTACACTGTTCAGCAGAAGAGTGACAAGGTCTCAACTCTGTCATTATTAATATCCACAACGGGAAGACAAGGTTTGGGTCTCAGCCAAGGAAAATCTGTCCATTGAATTGCAACCATTCCACAATAACAGTCTACCTCAAGCCTCCCAAAATGCTCCAAAATGAATGGGAAAGAGGGCAATGCTTGGCACAAGGGAAGAAATACTGACCAAAGACCTATCTAGGAAGGCCAAATATGAAAGCAGTAGCTTCACATGCTCAATAAAAATAACATGCAAGAGCTTGTCAGACCAACATGCTCTCCATGAGCAAGCTCCAGCAAAAAGAAGTGTGTTTACTATTAAGATCTCTGTATAAACATTCACATGAGGCATGGGTTTATGTCCACAACAGTAATTTACACACAGGCAAGAACACTCATGCCAGACAGCCAAATCAGCACCGAGTTAGATAAGTTGGGGAGTCATCCTCTTCCCCACACCTACTGCAACCTCCTGGCTCCACACCTTCCCCATCCCTTCCATCTTCCAGGACAGAGACTGAAGACAGAAAAGATCATACAGGAAAATTGTGTGATAAGAGATTTGCCCCTGTGCCCTCCCCTCCAGCCTCTCATCTATCTAGTCATTCCCTTATGTTTCAGAGATACAATAAAGTTCATAAAGCTTAGTTTCATTACACTCAAGTATTTGTTGGTGAAAGGTTAAATGAATAAAGCTCTATTCCAGCTACGATCCTGGTAACAGAACTTCATATTCCAGGATCCCAATACTGTGACCAATAAAATGGTCAGTAAAATCTTCCTTTGGCTGCCACTGTCTTTAAGCCCTCTCCTAAGGTTAAACTCTCTGAATCTGTTAACACCTGAAGATGGTTTGGGTAGTGCATGTGTGGTGTCACACTGCACACATAGAATCACAGAGCTGTAGGGGTTGGAAGGGGCCTCCAGAGATCATCGGGTCCAACCCCCTGCCAAAGCAGGGTCCCTAGGACAGGTCACACAGGGAGACATCCAGACAGGGCTGGAATCTCTCAAGAGAAGGAGACTCCACACCCCCTGGGCAGCCTGGCCCAGGGCTCCCTCACCTTCAGTGGGGAAACGTTCTTCCCCAGATTGGAGCTGAACTCTCTGTGCTGCAACTTGCAGCCATTGCCTCTTGTCCTGTCCCCACAGACACTGAAAAGGGGCTGGCTGATTCCCCCTGCATCCCACACTTAAGATATTTATATCTCTGCATTACTCCAATTGCAGTAACTGGCTTAGTGAAATATATTGCCTCTGTCTACAAACCTCCCTTCCACAGTTCACCACGACTAAAAGCCCATCACACCTTTACAGCTATTCTTTCAAGGACTCAAGCACCTTCTCCTGCAGACACCTTCAGGAACAGCACACACCACACTGACTGGAACCACCAAACAGCATTTCTTCCCACTCACTCCAGCCCCATGTGTGGTACAGATGGGGCAGGACTATAATGACAGGCTGGGTGGAGAACGGATGGAGAGCAGCCCTGAAGAGAAGGACTTGGAGGTGCTGATCAGTGACAAGTACAACACAAGCTGTCAGCATGTGCTGGCAAGCTCAGAAGGCCAACTGTGTCCTGGGCTGCATCAACAACAGCGTGGCCAGCAGGTCAAGGGAGGGGATTCTGCCCCTGTGCTCTTACAATTCCCCACTGCAGCTCTGTGCCCAGCTCTGGGGTCCCCAGTGCAGAAGAGACATGGAGCTCCTCAAGAGGCCATGAAGATGATCAGGGACTTGAGCACCTCTCCTATGAGGACGGGCTGGGAGAGTTGGGGTGGTTCAGCCTGTAGAAGAGAAGGCTGCAGGGGCACCTAATTGTGGCCTAGCAACAATTAAAAGGGTCCCACAGGAAAGTGGGAGAGGGGCTGCTCACCAGGGAGAGCAGAGACAGGACAAGGGGCAATGGGTTCAAGCTGACAGAGGGCAGGGTTAGATGTTAGGAAGAAATTCTTCCCTCTGAGGGTGGGGAGGCCCTGGCACAGGGTGCCCGGAGAGGCTGTGGAAGCCCCTGGATCCCTGGCAGGGTTCCAGGTTGGATGGGGCTTTGGGAATCATGGTGTAGTGAGAGCTGTCCCTGCCCATGGCAGGAGGGGTGGAACTAGATGATCTCTGAGGTCCTGTCCAACCCAAACCATTCAAGGAGTCTATGAACCATCAGGGTGAAGCTCCATTGTCACGCCCAACCTCGTGCAGCTGCTGCACCCTCCCAAGCAGCAGCTGAGCATGCACAAAAGCACCATGTCACTCTGGCCTGAGCCCTGTCCCCCACCTCTGACAGGTACAGGCAGCCACCAGGCATCAACTGACACTGTCTGGCAGCAACACAGCTCTGGATTTGGTGCAAATTTGATATCCAAATGAAAAAAAAATAAAAGAGAAAACAAACCAAAACCAACCACCACAAATTACTGAGAAGCAAGCAAAAATTCACACTTTCCTATAGGGATAATAATTGAATTTCCATGTAATGCAGAAATTTATTTTTCAATAATGGAAATCCATTCTTTTCACCAGGATGTCTATTCCTAGGTGCCACATTCTTTTCTTGTTAATAGTATTTTTCTTTCCCCAAAGTGAGTCACTCTGGAAAATGCCACTCATTTTAAAGAGAAAAAAAATTAAAGAAAATAAATTGACAAACAAACCCAACTGTCATGAAAATGAATGTTCACTGCTCTATACTGCAACTACCACATACCAATAACTTAAAACTTCAATCAGGAAAGAAAAGTTCCAAATTACTCAACAATAGTAGCTGGCTTCAGGACAAGGAAATAAAATTTAAAGTCTGCAACTGCTAAAATAGTTTCTACTAAAACGCTGCTGAGCACATGATCTGTCTGGCTCTGCTCTGATTTGGCTGGGAAGTCTTTCACAGAAAGGAGGAAAATGTTTTTGATGGCATGTTCAAAAGGAAAAATAGTCATTTTTCAGGTTATGTAAAAATCTCATACTTGTGTTGGAAACTACAGTTTGGCAGAACACATTTAATTACCCATGGCTTTTCTAGAACATTAAGTAAAAAGTAACTGTGTTATAATCGTATTAGGGGGTTTGTCCTTGCTGGTTTAAGACAAAGATTTTAGTCAAAGGCCTCATTAAATCTTAGATCATTCTGTGCAGAGCTTAGCTCCTCCATGGGTCTACAAAAACAAGGAAGTAGAGCTATGATCCATAGAAATAAAAGATGGAAAGACTCCCAAAAGCGTCCAAGCTTTCTTATGCTGAAAATTAGAGAGGAATATTTCACCCCCCTCCAATAAAAATCGTTCATCAGAAACAAAAGCTGTGGAAATTAAATTATTCATGAAATCCACCCTCAAAAATCAGATTGAAACGTTTCAGGCCATGCTGTAAGTATGTGCTTTTACCTACAGACCCTGCAAGGCTCAGGAGAAAAAAACACCCAGAAGGAGCGTGGCTCCAGCAAGGTTGCACCACTCCAGAACTGCAAAATCCACCACAGCCAAGACTCCTCACTGCACATCCACTAACCCTCCAAAACATCTCTGCCTCATGCTCCCCAAATCCAGTGCACCCTTCGCAGGCTGATGACCATGAGAAAAATGTGTTACACAATGGAGCAACAAAAATATCCCCAACCCATGTAGCACAGGAGAATAAAAATCATGTAATTACGATCTGAGTTGAGGCTGAAATTTTCTGTATGAATCTGCAAGGTTAAATTGTGAACCACACATGGGTATTTTCACTGCAGGCTGATCACTGAATCACAGAGCTGTAGGGGTTGGAAGGGAGCTCCAGAGATCATCAGGTCCAACCCCCTGCCAAAGCAGGGTCCCTAGGACAGGGCACACAGGTCAGTGTCCAGATGGGGCTGGAATCTCTCCAGAGAAGGAGACTCCACACCCCCTGGGCAGCCTGGCCCAGGGCTCCCTCACCGGGAAGAAGTTCTTCCCCACATTGTGGGGGGAACTCCCTGTGCTCCAACTTGAAGCCATCACCCCTTGTCCTGTCCCCACAGACACTTGAGAAGGGGCTGCCCATTTCCCCCTGCATCCCATAATTAAGATATTTATAAACATTAATAAGGTCCCCCCTTAGTCTTCTTCTCTCCAGGCTGAACAGCCCCAGGTCCCTCAGCCTTTCCTCCCAGGGGAGATGCTCCAGGCCCTTCAGCATCTCTGTCCCTCCTCTGGACTCTCTCCAGGAGATCCCTGGCTGGTTGATCCCAGGGAGCCCAGAACTGGCCACAACACTCCAGGTGGGGCCTGACCAGGGCAGAGCAG
Organism: Gallinula chloropus; assembly: GCF_964237585.1. Classification (NCBI taxonomy): domain Eukaryota; kingdom Metazoa; phylum Chordata; class Aves; order Gruiformes; family Rallidae; genus Gallinula; species Gallinula chloropus. Next base: position 87,736,180 of record NC_140089.1, read on the forward strand.
AGGGGGAGGATCCCCTCCTGTCACCTGCTGCCCACACTCCTCCTGATGCCCCCGGGATCCCATTGTCTCTCTCAGCCTCCAGGGCACACTGCTGGCTCATGGCCACCCTGTCACCCACCAGCACCCCCAGGTCCTTCTCCTTAGAGCTCCTCTCCAGCAGGTCACCCCCAGCCTGTCCTGATCCCAGCAGTTATTCCTTCCCAGGTGCCAGACTCTCCACTTGCTTTTGTTGAATCTCATCTGGTTTCTCCCTGCCCAGCTTTCCTGATCCGATCCATCTTCACCAGATTTGAAGCTCTGGCACCAGTGGAAGTTCTGCTCTTGTAATACACCTCACATTTTGCTTCACTTCCCTTAGATCCCCCCCAAAACCTGCCATAGTCATTGTATCCTGTGAGCACAGGACTCCTCTGTCCCACAAATGAAGTCAGAATGATGTCTTTCTATTTGCACTGAAGACTTCATCAACAGAACAGCTAATTACCCACCTCCTTCTGTACAGGTTCAAGACAAGTACCACTTTCTGCAAGGAACATTCTTCTCTCCTGAATATTGCTATTAAAAAAAACAGAAGTTCATCTGCAAGCTCTTTATGTAAGCTATTCTTTACACTTAAACCTTGCAGTAAACTGGCATCACAGATTAAGGCTGTATTCACAACAAATTCATAGACTAGGTCTGATCCATTAGGCAATTAAAATGCCTGCTGCTAACTGGAAATCCTTATGGTCTGCCCTATCTGCAGGATGGACACTCAGGAAGTTTTGCTGCTCTAGCTGAAGGGTTTAATTGAAGGATTTAATGAAATTAACAGGTAAGCAAACTCACTGCTGCTCCTGTCCACTTAAGTGACAGACACTGCCCCCCCCCCCCTATCCCAGCCAAGCACAGCTATGTCCCAAACTGAGAAAATGTGCCCTTTAGCTTTATTTTTAAATTTCACTCCCTTTCCAAGGCAAAGGCTGTTTTGATTTACTTTAAGCTTTGAAGTAATTTCTCCTCTCTCCTGACAGAAGTATTGGTATGGCAAATAGAGCTGTTTCAGAACTCAAACTAATTTGATCATGACAGAAGCATTCTGCAACTGACTGGTGCTGTTCCTATCAGTAGTTCAGCCAAAATAAAGAGACATCACATGAATGGACTTCTCTTCATGCTTGTTGACACTGAATTGACAATGGATTGTAAAGACAAGACCTGTGGGATTTTGTATCATCCCCTAGCTGAAATTTGTAGGAATTTAAGAAAAACTCAAATCTAAAACTTTTTTTTTTAAAATAGCTGATTACAGAAGGAGTTTTTATATTTAACTCAGTCTCAACTTACGTAATTCTCAATAGGCAAGAAGAGTTGGAAGAACATAAAATGCCTCTTTTTCACCCATATAAAATTCCTTTCTCCTAGCCCTAGTCCTTGCAAGATACCAAGTTATAAAACTTCTGTTGTTACAATACATCAACTTGATTCTTAACTGTCTTTTAATATCCCCCAAAGAATTAAAGAAGAAAAATCATTTTTGAGCCAAGAGGATTTGGGTTTGTTTTGGTTATTTTTGTTGGTTTGGGTGTGGGGGGTTTTCTGTTTTTTGGGTTGGGTGGGTTTTTAATTTGTTTTGTTTTGGTTTTCCTTAAATGGTCTATTTGAAACTGCTCAGGTTTTGGAATATCAGGATAAATGTCAGGGAGATAAATCACCAGCACACCTCGTGAAACTGGCTGCAGCACTCTCAGTAAACAAGCTGGAACATATGGTTACAATTAGGATTTGTATGACCACAGAAATCAGAAGCTCTGGTCATGAACCACAGCCTGACTATGTCATGTACTGTACATACTCAGTGAAGCTCCCTACCCTATGTAAGTTAGAGTCTACATACAGGGCAAGAGACAAAAAAGGAAGGGACAGTATTAGCAGAGCTCCCAGCACACCATCAGATTTGATGGTGTCAGGTAGGTACCACAGAGAAGAGGCTGACAGAACAGGTAAGCCTTTGAGATTGTTGAGCATGAAGCTTTGTCATCACCTTGAGGGTGGCATGGTGGCAGCCAAGGGTCCCCAGGGGTCCTCTGAAGGGAAGTAAAAGCCACCACCACTCGCTCCCTCAAATGTTTAACTCTCACACCAGTCAACCTGCAAGCCCAGGACCTCACAGCATAAGCTGCTCTTCTGGAAAAGGGTGTTCTGTTATCCTTGCCATCAGCACCTATGGAAAGAGCAGGAGTCTCAGAGCAAAAGACTACACTACCTATCCAGCTGGGTCAAAATCACTGGTGATTTACTATCATAATACACTGGTGAAGCTGACAAGTAAGGTAAAGAAATTCTTAACAAATTATAACTCTTCTAAGTTAGTGAATTCCATCACAAGGATCTCCTAAGAGTTTATTGGACCTGGTGTCTAGGCACACTACAAGAAGTGCTACTACCCAATATTCTTGGGTGCTACTACAATTGAGACAGAAGATGAGGTTTTGATCTCCTGGAAAAAGGCATTGAGACTCTCAAAGGAGGTTCAGAGTAGTTCAACCAGGCTCCAGAACAGCTCCTGTGGTCCTCATAGCACCCAAGCACAGACTTCAGTCAGGATGAAGCCGAAGGCTGTAGAATGTATCTCACCACAGCAACAATAACTACTAACACTCAACTACTTAGTCTCAAGGAACACATGCCTGGGCTGCTGCCACAGGTTTTGCTCCAGGCCAGTCACATCTTTAGAGAAACTAAGTGAAAAGTTAGAAGTATCTGGACACTATCTAAATTTTCCACATTCATGCAGGTCACAGCACCACGACCACAGTGACAGGAGGACGACGCTGTTACAGAGTAAGCAAGAGGGAAGATCAACAGATAGAAATAGGAAGAAAGTCTCAGACCTACACTTTCATTAGTGTGAGCACCAACAGGCAATTAAACACTGACTGAGCATGAGGGAGAGAGACCAGGCTGTAGTTACGTAGCAGATCACACGCCAGATCTGTGATACATCATGAAGAGGTGCTGGAAGGTGGCAACAGCTGGCTTGAAATATCTGTAGTGGGGAAACAGCTTGGTGGAATTGTAAGGGGTAACAGGCACATTGTTAAAGCAGCTTTTTGTGCCTCTGAGCTTTGACAAGGTTTGAGTTAGGCGTTACAAATCACAGACCCACAGAATGGTTGGGGCTGGCAGGGACCTCTGAAGATCATGTAGTCCAAGCCCCCTCATAGAGCAGGATCACCTAGAGCAGGCTGTGCAGGACAGTGTCCAGGCAGGTCCTGGAATATCTCCAGAGAAGGAGACTCCACAGCCTCTCTGGGCAGCCTGTCCCAGGGCTCTGTCCCCCTCAGAGTAAAGAATCTTTGCTTCACATTGAGGTGGAAACTCCTGTGTTCCAAACCAGACCACATAATAATCTTCCTCTCCATTTTCAACATAAAACACTAAATACGAATAACTGTTCTTCTCCTAAAGCCAAAGATACCCATGCAAGTGCTCCTATTAGCCATAATGCAGCACCAAAAAGGAGCAGCAGCCACTGCACACAAGTCAGGCACACAACACAGGCCATCAGGAGCCCTCGAGTGCACTAGTGCTGAATGGCATAGAGCAGAGTGGAGTACACACTTACACGACAGAGTCATTAACTGTCTAGTTCATTTTCAGGAGAAAATGAGCCATTACTGACCACTGTACACTGAATTCTGCAATTTATGTTAATGGCACAACAGTACATTTGTGGGCCAGATTAGTTATGATGATTGCTTAAGTGATTAATGAGGATAAATCTGGCTACTGCCTTTTCATTAGTTTCTTACAGGTACAACACTGTGCCCATTACATCTGTAATCATCTAAACAGCACAGACTAACTCAGATCTTACTGCTGCAGCAACTCCTAAGTACAGCAAGATGCATTAAAGCTGAGGGTTTTTTAATAGCAAAGTATAAAATGGATCGACTATTTCAAATGAAACCATTTAAATTGCCTTATTTTGCAATAGTCCTGAGCAGCACTAACATTTTCCTGTCTGAGCACAGCATCTGTTTGGCAGTTCCTGACCGTAACATGAAGTTTATTTTGCAATAAATAAAATGACTAATTAAAAAATTATGCTCGTATACAAGAAGTTCTCTTCAGCCTGGGTAACTGTGGATCATGAATTGGCAGATGCTAATAACGCTCAAAAAAAGAGGAGAAGACTTAAAGCCAACAAAACAAGTATTTCTGAAGGTAAGTTGGTTCAATGGACCTGGTGAGCCAAGAAAACAACTCTAATGTCTAACAGATAAGGTCTGATATCTCTACTGCCATGCACAGTGACATCATTCAGGAGTTGGACTCCATCATCCTTATATGGGTCCCTTCCAGCTCGGTACATTCTATGATTCTGTGGTTTATACCCTCACAACCCTCAGGTCTTGCAGCACTTTACAGTTATTTTGCACACCTCCAAAGAGAAAGCAAAGTTGACTGGGTAGAGTAGAACATCCCTTGTGAGGTTACAAAATGAAAATGTCATTATTTCCACCCCTCCTCTTCTTTCCAAACCCACAATTGTTTATCTAATTACTGCGAGATAACATGATTGGCAATTCAACTCTAATCAAGGATGGAGAAAGGTAGGCAACTTGCAAGCAGCCAGAGGCCAAAGCAGGGAGAAGTAATTGGTGTGAGGATGTTGGCTGTACAGTTTCAGGGTTAAGGAGGCTCAGGAGAGGAAAAACACAGGCTATCAAGGATGAGAAGCAGGAGAAGGTTAACTGTGGGAAAGGGCAAACTTCTGCCCGTGTCGTGTACAATCCTCACTTGGGCTGAATCACAAGGAAGGAAAGGGGGGGTGTGGATCTAAAACACGGTGCTTGGAGCTTGTTGATCTGCTGCTGCTGTGTAAGTGACACCAAAACACGCACAATGTAATACCTGGTGGCACAGGGGGCTGTGGTATTAAGTCATTTCAAATTAACAAGCACAATAATTATTTCAGGCCTCAAATTTTCCTATTAAAAATGAATTGCTTCTCAAAGCAGGGTTCTATCTCCTTTCACCCTAAGAGATTGTATTTAGATTGTTTCAGTAAACTTATTTTAAGCATTATTTGGTATTTAAGAGTAACGTAAGTGAATTTTCAATTCTCCTTTTTCTTTCAATTCTTATAATTTTAAAGATCACCAAAGGCACAAAAGCAAAGCAATACAGAAATCACATCTAAGTTTTCCACAGCTCTTAATTGCCCAAAACTTGCTTCTTTTCCACAACAGGCTACCAACTTGCACTGCTGTCTCCTAGTCTGTCTGGCCCTCTGCCCATGTGCCTGATGCTATATAAAATACAGGATTTAGAATTCGCAGTATCTTAATTCTATGTTATTATGGATGGGTAAATACGCCAATCCTATTGTGCCTGAGTTCCACCCATGGTCCAACATCTTATACAGGCAAAAAAAATCAGACATAAAAACACATTAACCAACGTTTGTGCACAAACAGGGAAAAAAAAAAATCCAATTTTCTAACAGGATGTGGTACTTCCCCCCCACCCCTTTGCAGCCAGGCCATTAGAAAGCTCTTTATAAAGGCTCTTTTACTTAAAGCTTTAAATGAAGATACTTAATTCACTGGGAGAAGAGATGGTGCTTCAGGTACTCACTGAAGAGGCAAGAGAGAAAGCGTAGGAGGAGTATGCCAAGGGAGTGAGGAGAATGGGTGGAATTGTAGGAAGAGATGGGAACAGACGTAGGCTGAAACCTTAAGAGTTTGCATTAAGAAATTTTCACATTTCTTAGTGCAAACTCGATGTACAAGAAGACAAAAAGCCCCAGGGGGATACAATAGAGGAGCTGCAGAGGAAGGCAGGAGTGGTGGTAATTTGAATGGACTTTACAAATCCATCAAGCAACCAGAGGAGGAGAAAACAAAGCTCTTTCGCCTGCAGCAGCACAAAGGCAGACAGGCACTCAGGCACGACCAAGGAAAGTAAAACACCAGGTATGCAGGAGAATCAAAGCACACGGTGAGAGCTGCTCTTCAGTCACCCAAGTACAAACCTCGTGTTGAAAACTGCCTGGGAAAAACATTTCAAGAGCAATTTTCTCCAGCAATTGGAAGAGAAGGAAGAGAATGTACCTGTTGGGACTCTTGAATAGAAAAAAAAAAAAAAAGGTCGTAGGGAACAATTTAATTCTCCTCCCTGTTTAAATCAGCTGCAAGAACAAGGCAGGGATTTTTCTTTGACTCAGATTGGGGCTGCAACCCAACCGCGGCAGCTGGGAGAGAGAAGGGAGAGGGGCGTCCTGGGAGCACACCCGAGCTGTGTGCAGCCTCGGAGGCAGGGATGTGTCAGAGAGACGTGCTCTTCTGCTGCCTCCATGAGGAGACCCGAGGGCACTGTCACGGGCCGCACGATGTGTTCTGGCAGAGGGCTTCGCGGCCTGAACTTTAGCGTCCCCTGGGGATGCCGCCTGTGAATGGGTTTCACAAGGGAGCAAAGTAAATAGTATCGGTTTTAACAGCGTCATTTGCTTTATTGGGAAGGGAGGGGGGGAGAAAAAGGAAAAAAGCCTTTATTGTCAGCAGCATATTGTATTTTCCTCTTATCACATGGAAAAGAAAAATCTTTAGGAAGAATTTTTTGTATGTGATACACACCCCCTAGAAAACACAGATGGTGTGAAGATGGGAGCAGTCACCAACTGAAACACAGTACACAGTGTAACAGGCTTGAGAAACCTTTTTCCTAACAAAAAAATGGCATCAAGTCTTCCATACTCTTCAGGTAGTATCTCTCTAAAATACACAGTCTACCCACAAAAGGGCAGGATCTGGTCACACCACTCAGGTGAAATCGTTAGCTGACCTACTGAGAAAGGTATACACTGTGGTTAGTTACAGAAAGTCCAGGCTATGCCCCTCTGCTACATCACAGAATCCTTGAGACTGGAAGAGACCTCTCCAGACAACCTAACCCAACCTCCTGCTCAAGCAGAACCACAGAGCAGGTCACTGTATCCACTGAGTAACCATAAAGAATAAAACACACACATAGTATTTCTTACATTTTAGCTAATTTAAAGCATTACCTCACAGTGCACTAACCCCTTTATTTTTTTTGTTGGTTAATATATCCACAAAAGGAAGGGGGGAGGGGGGGGAAGGACCAACTGCTACTTCTCCTGTGTGCTGTGCTGCAGGGAAGACAATCCCCACAGTGCCTGCAGATGGAACGCTTCAGATTCTCACCCACCTGAAGATGGAGTGTCTCAGATCACCATCCAAGCAGGCCTGTGGGCAGCTTTTCCAGGCTCAGCACGCACGCTGGCGTTGCTTGTTGAAAAAGAAACGGGCCACAGGCAACATTTCATCAGGCTTGAAGTAGAGTTTACAGAAAGTAAGACTCACTTGCCACCCCAGATGCAATGCCATACAGCAGTCCTCCTCCATCTGTCTGCTGCTGGAAGACGTGGGTCCCGGGAGGAGGGCTCCTCTCTTGTCTAATGAAATTATACAGCAAAGTTTTCACAAGTCTGCTGGTGTATGGGAGACTGGAAAGAGAGAGAAAACAGCTTCAGTTGACTCACAGCTTGCAAAATCTGGCAGGGCAAGGCCCAGGCAGGGTGCAAAGGCTGGTGTTTGGCATTAAACACAGACAGTGACTCTCCCGGTCTCCAGCAGACTGAGAAGGGAAAGAGTGCCAAGGTCTTGCCCGTGCAAAGCTGCACTGACTTCAGCCAGGCACCTTCAACACCAGGATCATGGAAACTGATCCCTAGGGTTTCCTTTTTCTCAATACTCCACTCAGTTCCATCAGCTAAGTTGTGTTCTGATACCTCAAGACACAACTGGAGAAATACCGATGCAAGGGAAAGAAACATCCTGTTTGTGTGATTTTCCCTCCCTGCTTTGGTTACCCAGAGCAGGTAAAAACAGGGTTTTTCTCCACACACACCCCCCAGGACTTTTGGGCTGTGTGTGGCTGGGGGTCAATCTGCAAAAACGAATCAAACATCTGACCTCACGTCACTGATTGTGACAAATGTGTGTAAAATCTATTGGATTTAATTAAAAGCCTATGTTATTTCCAAAACCTAGAAGGATTTCCACCAAACCAAACAGTTGGTTCCCATTTCCTTATGATTCAGAGGTGAACAGACAGGGCTCCAATTTCCTCTAACTCTCTCAGCCTAAATGCCCTCTGCTCTGGAGCCAGGCTGGGAGAGCTGGGCTGGCTCAGCCTGGGGAAGAGAAGGCTGCTGCTGGGGAGAGCTCCCAGCCCCTTCCCATCCCTCCAGGGGCTCCAGGAGAGCTGGAGAGGGGCTGGTGCCTAGGGTAGGGAAGGCCAGGCCCAGGGGTACAGCCTTCAGCTGCAGGAGGGCAGCTGGAGAGGGGCTGGGAGGCCAAAATCCTTCCCAGGGAGGGGGGAGGCCCTGGCACAGGGTGCCCAGAGAAGCTGGGGCTGCCCCTGGATCCCTGGCAGGGCTCAAGGCCAGGCTGGATGGGTCTTGGGGTACCCTGGGCTGCTGGGGGTTGTCCCTGCCTGTGGGTGAGCTCTGATGTGAGGTCCCTTCCCACTCAAAACATTCCATGACCCTAACCAGTACCCATCCATCTCTCCACCTTGCCCTAGATTCCCAGCCACCATGTTCCCACCCTTCCCTCCAGAAGCCAGGTACCTCCTACTCCCCATTTAGACCTCTTAGACCACATTCCACCTCTTCTGCCTCAAACCCTCAATTCCTTCAGCCCAGAGATGTAAGCACCACCAAACCCCAGCCAGGCTGAGCCTCCCTCCTTTCCCCACATGCCACCCTGGAGCAGTACCTCTCTCTTACAACTAGCAGAGATTTCAGTAGAAACATCCCAAAAATCTGTTCACAGGGAATTTAAAGTTTAAAGAGGATGAAGAGTAGCCTAAAATGTGCAAAAGCACCATGACAAAGCGTTTAAACCAAACCACCAACATGCCAGAACAAGGGATGTTACTCACACAACCGAGTTTACACCTGCCAAGTTCTCCTACTAGTGCAGCTGAACACTCAACACACACACACATGTAATCTTTTGAGGGATTAGAAGGCTCATGAGCATTTCTGTGGTACGCAGGTTCCCTTGACTGTGATGCTACAGGAAAAGAACCTCAGGCTGGTTTGGGTGCGAAGGGACCTCAGAGCCCACAAAGTCCCACCCCTGCCATGGGCAGGGACACCCTGCACCAGCCCAAGATGCCCAAGATGCCCAAAGCTCCATCCAAACCATCTCTGACCCACAGCCAAATATTTTTTTAAAAAAAAATCCTGAAAGAAAAGGCTGCTTTAAGTAATTAAATTATCCTGAAATAAAGAAAACAGTTCCCAAAAGAGTTTTACTGAAGTCTGGGCTATGGGAGTTACACCCAAAATCTTGCAAAGGCCTTTACAGATGTTTGCTTGTGTATTCCCTTTCCTTCTGGGCAGAACAAGTTCTCCATCAAAATGTGTTCCACTGCCTTTTGTTTCCAACTACAAGCAGCCCAAACAAGCCACCAGGAGCATCTGCTCTGCCCTCAGGTACCAGCCCAGAACCCAACGTACCATCGGCCCCGCATCAGGTACTTGTGGACAATGCTCTCTCGTAGGATTTCTTTGTGGAACAACTGGCATGAGAGGAAGACGATGAGAGTTGTCACAGCTTCCAAGGAGATGCTGTATGTGATATCTCTGCAGGGAAAAAAGAAGAAAAATAGAGATTAATCCACTGGGCTTGTTCACAAACGAGCTTCCAGTAACAGATGGTCACTTCACCTGAGGTCACATGCTGTTTAGCACAGAGAGTTTCAATTGGGAGCATATAAACAACAAACTCAAAACACCCAGAATCACTTCATACCAACAACAGTTTGTTTTTCTTAAAGATAAGCATTTTTTAATATGCCAAAAGACAAGACCATGTAAAAATATTCATGTATTTCCCCAAGGTTTCCTGGTGCAATTTTCAGGCTACGCTTCACTCTGAAAATAATAGATCTATCTCCATAAAGTGTGTCCTCTGTCCTGCTAAATGAAATGGTCACACAACCATCATTCTAACTCGGGGAAACATCCAGGTAGCCAAACACAGCTCCACCTGCCAGGAAAACTGGATCCCAAAGAAAGGAATATATTTAAACTAGTATTTGTGTACGTAATTGTCATGGTTTCACGCCGGCTGAGAGCCGAGATCCACCCAGCTGCCTGCTCCTTAAAGGAAAAGAGCAGGGAAAAGGGAAGGGAAAAGGAAGGGGCAAATAACCCCAAAACCAAGGAATAAGAGGCCCGTGGGGTGGGATAAGGACAGTTTACTAAGATAACAGAAAGATCCAATATAACAATGCTGACAGGACTTTAGAGCAAAAATCTCTGCAGCTGTTGATCCCCAATGCAGTGTCTGACCCAACCCACAGCTCAGGCCGTGCCACCCAGAGCCGTCCCGGGACCCGACCGTCCCCCTAGAACCGCGCGTCCCGGAGCCGCCCTCGGCCTTCCTCCCGTCAGCCCCCGATACCCTGGGCAGGACGTAACTGGCTGGAATCCTCTCTTTGGGCAGCTGGGGCACCTGTCCTGGCTTCGCCCCTCCTTTCTCATGAAGAGCTGAGAAAGTCCTTGACTGTCTGACAGCAACTAACAACATCAGGGTGTTATCAGCACTACTCCCGTTGTAACTCCCAAACACAGCATTCCAGCCGCTGCTACACATGAAGTTCACTCCATCCTGAACAAAACCAGGACAGAAATGCACAGAGTATCGAGATGCCACATACAGCTGTTCCATTGTAAATGGCATTTCTGAGCTAACAGTGAAGACTAAAGTTGTAAGATCTTAGAGCCAATCCCAAAGAATGCTGCAGTGACTAAATCACAGAATCTCAGAATGTGTAAGGTTGGAGTGGACCTAGTCCAACCCCTTGCAGTGAGCAGGGACATCTTCACTGGATCAGGTTACTCAGAGCTCCACCAAGCTTGACCATGAATGAGACTCTCCAGGGATGGGGCCTTCACCACCTCTCTGGGCAGCCTGTGCCAGTGTCTCACTACCCACAGAGCAAAGAATTGTCTCCTAATACCCAACCTAAATCTCCCCTTTTCTAGTTAAACCCATCACCCCTTGTCCTATCAGTCCATGCCCTCAGGAACAGTCCTTCCCAGCTTTCCTATAGGCACCTTTCAGGTACTCAAAAGGCTGTAAGGTACCCCTGCAGCCTTCTCTTCTCCAGGCTGAACCTGCACAACTCCCTCAGCCTGTCTCCATGGGAGAGCTGCTCCAGCCCTCGGATCATTTTTGTGGCCTCCTCTGGATGCACTCCAACAGGTCCATGTCCTTCCTGTGCTAAGGGCTCCAGAGCTGGACACAGTATTCCAGGTGAAGTCTCAGAGTAGTGTGAGGGGCAGAATTCCTGCATTGGGTGCAAACCCAGGTGCAGGACCCTGCATTTGGCTTTGTTGAACCTCATTAATCACAGAACCATAAAATCCCCTGGGTTGGAAGAGACTCACTAGATCAAGGCCAACCACAGCCTAACCCTGCCTAGCCCATCTCTAGATCATGTCCTTAAGCACAACATCTACACACCTTTTAAATCCCTCCAGGGATGGTGACCCCACCACCTCCCTGGGCAGCCTGTCCCAACCCCTGACAGCCCTTTCAGTACAGAAATTCTTCTGATCTCTGACCTAAATCTCCCCTGGGGCCATTTTAAGCCATTTCCTCTGGTCCTGTCGCTTGTCACCTGAGAGAAGAGACCGACCTGACATCTCTGCACCCGCCTTGCAGGGAGCTGCAGAGAGCGATGAGCTCTCCCCTCAGCCTCTTCTTCTCCAGAATAAACATCCCAGCTCCCTCAGCCGCTCCTCACAGGCCTTGTGCTCCAGCCCCTTCCCCAGCTTCATCACCCTCCTCTGGACACGCTCCAGCATCTCAACGTCCTTCCTGCAGCGAGGGGCCCAGAACTGGACCCAGCACTCGAGGTGCAGCCTCCCCAGGGCTGAGCACAAGGGAACCACCCCTGCCCTGCTCCTGCTGCTCACACGTCCCTGACACAGGCCAGGCTGCCATCGGGCTCCCAGGGCACAGCGCTGGCTCCTGCCCAGCCGGCTGCCCACCCGCACCCCCAGGCCCTTCTCCCCCAGCAGCTCTCCAGCCGCTCTGCCCCAGGCCTGTGGCGCTGCCGGGGCTGCTGGGCCCAGAGCGCAGCCCCGGCACTCGGCCCTGTTGAGCCCCGTGCAGTTGGGCTCTGCCCGTGGCTCCGGCCTGTGTAGGTGCCTCTGCAGAGACACCCCTCCTGCCACCAGATCCACACTCACACACAATTTGGTGTCACCTGTGAATTTACTGAGGGAGCATCGATCCCCTCATCCAGATCCTGTTAAACAGGACAGGCCCCAGCACTGAGCCCTGGGGAACACCACTTGTGACCAGCTCCAGCTGGGTTTAGCTGCAGTCACCACCACTCTCTGGGCCCGGCACCCAGCCAGTTTTATCCCAGCTGGGATATCCCAGTTTTAACCCATGAAGTTCACTTAGACCCACTTCTCCAGCCTGTCCAGGTCCCTGACCAATTTAGCAGAAGTTTATTGCAAAATTAAATACTAATTTAGCAAAGCTCATTAAGGATAATTAGGAAAGGCTGTGCAGCAAAACGGGTGAGGGAGATCCACTATTTGGGATATCTTGTGTTTTCCCTTCCTGTTTCTGCCTATAATGACCTTATTACATATGTTTAAAAGAGGGAGAACAGCAGCATTTGCCTCCTTAAACAGTAATAAATTTCAGACTGCATGAAGCCTTTTTAAATACATTGAAATCTACTTATACTTCTCAAATTCAAAGATTTTATAGTAACTATTTTAAAAAATCAGCATCACTCTATTTAAGTGATGGTGCTAAGTTTTTGTTATAGTTCATTTCAAAAAAAATAGTATTTCTAAAGCTAAAGTAAGTATAAACACAAAACTAAGCGCTCTTTCAAATAATTACAACTTAAAAACTAGGTTGCTGTTCTCTCTTGGGAAAAAAAACCAAAACAAAACCCAAACAGAAAAGACTGTCTGGAGTAAAACTCTTTCAGTTTAGTCTCAGGATCAGAACTGGTGTGGTCCGTACCAAAACGAACAGGACCCTCAAAGACTTTAATAGTCTCAAACATGGCAATAGAAATGCTGGAAGTAATGTGTTGCTGTAAATCTCACAGGAGAAGAATTGTATAGACAGTTTAAGCTCTTCTGCAGTAGCTCTAGGCCAGAGTTTTGGAGCAAAGAGCTTGCCAGTTAATAGCTCCAAGTCAAGAGCAAACTGGAATCGCAGCTTCCTGCACACGACCGCGCTGCCTCTGATACAGAAGTGTTTCTGGAAGTCAAGGCTGTGCAAACTCCCTGTTTATTTTCATTCTCATGCCTGATATTTAAGCATTTGAACAAGCAGCATTTTAACTGTTACCCCAGGAAGAGGCGTACTGGTTAAATCACGTTCTTCCTTAAAATCACCGAGTACATTGTCATGGCTTTTAATTTTGGGGAGTTACCTGACTTTTTGCCCACTGCTGAGGAAGTTAGCCAGTGTAAATGCTGATAATTAGATCAGGCCAGAGGTTACGCTGTGATCTGGTTCCATGGCAAAGTCATCGCAGCCAGAAGCAAGGCTGAGCTAGGAACAGATCCCACTCCCACACAGCCGCTACCCACCTTCATCTCAAGCACAGCAAGGAGAATTTATACAGATCAGTTGCTACAGGTTTAGCCACCAGCAAAAAAACCTCCAAAAACCTTTTTTTTTTTAATTAAAAAGGGCATTTTTCTCCCAAAAACAGCAGCTCAGAGGAAAAACACAACAAAACCAAACCCTCACTTTTTACCCATAGAAAAGAATAAATATTGTTACTAGCAGAATAACGTCCCCAACCCTGATAATGAATGAAAAAGCTTGCTTCATGAGATACTACAACATCCACTGGGTCACTCTGCTGTGAGGAAACAAATTTTCAGAGTCTACTGAATTTTTTTCCCCTCTGTTTGAATCATTCATTCATTTATTTTTCTGAAAAACAAGTGGAACAGCAAATCTGATGAGACATTACAAAATTCTTTTCCATTTTTGTAAGATTCAGTGTAAAGACATAAACAAAGGGGTTACTGTAATGTCTTAAGCAATACATATATTTTTTTTTCAGGGAAAAAAAAGAAAATCTGCCTACAGTGCCCTTTTATAGCTCTGAAAGAAGAAAACGTAAAGAGAGCTGAATTCCCACTGCACGAATGAGTTACTCTAATTTTCTTGCTCTTCAAAACCCAGTTAAGGCACGTTTAGCTGCAGAAACATACCACTCAACCTGCAGAATCTGTCCAGATTAAATCTGCTGTGACCTAAAACCAGCCAGAGTGCTGATATCTGGAGTAACCCCTCAGCTACAGCCCCCTCTTAATTTATAAGCACAAGGATACAACTTCAGAGTAAATTCTTTTTCTCCACCACAGGTCAAACGTACAGTTTTCTGAAACTCAAGCATTTCTGAAGGGTCACCAGAACTACCAGGAACCTCTTTCAACTTCAAAGAAAACGCTGTTTATTTACACTGAGTGGCTATAGAATAGGGGGTTGGTGTTCTGGGGGTGGGGGGTGTTTTAATTCAAAGCTATCGGTCATATAGAATGACTTTACATGGAATTTATGCTGATCTCCAACTTCCTCTGAAAACTGTTTGCTTGCAGATAAGGAGGAAACTAGAAATAATGAACTCATGTATCAATTACATGTCAAAATTATTTCGCTATTTATTTCAGAAAGCCAGCAGAACTGCATGATCTTTTGAGTTTCTGTGGGGTTTTTTTCTTTCCCAAGTGTCTTCTAAAGCAAAAAATCCACATTATTCAGATAAAGTCCCAAGTAAACTGACTTAATACAGCAACATACCAAAGCATAAACAGGTTCTTGCCTCCCCCACACACTTCTCTTCTGGAAATTTCAAGTTATTTTTGCTTTTTTCCCCGCTTTTTCCTCTCCACCAGCTAGACAAGCTAACAGGTGCTATTCTTTTATCCCTCTTAAGACATAATTCTTTCATGAGGGCATAGTCTGGCACAGACTGAGCTCTAGAAGTCACTGCATATCGGTTCCCTCCTGTATTTGGGCTCTTTCCTTCTTACAAGTAGCTGCCTTCCTCAGCACCACACCACTCCTCAGCCACACGAACCCAGCGCCCGTTTCTTCAAGCCTGATGGAACAGGTCCAGGTTCTTCCATGTGACACCCAAGTTAAAACCGGTTTCTGTCAACAAACCTTTTAGTCTCCAAAGCAAAGACACATCTTATGTATCTGTGATCAGGTTAAACGCTGAATTCTTCTCAGAAAGATGACCTCAGCTCCAAACTGCAAGATTCCTAGACACTAGCACAATATAAACCTCCACTTCAATGAGCAGCAGCTGATACACCAATGGATGCCTCCAAAACCAATGATACAATGCAAGAAACGCTTTAATTTCAGCATCCAGGTACAAATCTGTAGCATAGTAATCTTCAGACAGCTCATTAATATCAAAAGACAAAAATTCCAGCTCATCAGCAACACTTTCCACCTTAATCCCTTGTGTTAGGTAGACAGCAGAGACACTGCGGTCCTCAGAGACCGGTGGCCCTGGGAGTACTGCCACATAAAGTGGCACTGCATTTATATGTGAAGAAACTGGCAGAGAAACTAATGCTTCCAGGATACAAACTAGAAAGGATATAGTTTCTCCTCTGGTATTCCATCATAAAAATACTTTTTTTTTTTTATTGATCTACTGTATTCATGAATTGCAGGGGTATACCTGTAACTTCCATCAGAGCTACCAACCCTGAGACATCTGGGGCTGGAAAAACATGCCAGATCATCGGTCATCACATCACACCCTTGCTAATAGTTCTGTCTGCTTAACTGGACCAAGAACTCACCTTGCCCTTTTCCAGTTAATTTCAAGTTTACCATAATGCTGATACTGCACTTACAAAGTTCCACACGTCCCAAAAGAGAGGTCTGTGGTCAAAACAGTAATCTTGTACAAAGAAGAGCTTTTACTTTACTAGCAGAAACAGGAAAAGGGCACACACACAGCAGCCAGTTCAAGCAACCTGCCTGAGCAATAACTCTTCCAACTGCAGTACCTGGGACACCTGCCACTTCTTGCTCATGCCCAGGACAAGCGCTCGCTCACCCTACGTGGTACCACCTGACAGACATGTCACACTGTGGCACAGTGCTGGGTTTTGGAGAAGATTTCATCTGGGCTACAAAGAAAACACTGGAGTCTGAAGCAGAGCAAAACATGCAGATGAGAATAGCAAGGTCATCTGTCAGTCGCTGCCTGTGGGGAAATACAAAAGCCCAGCTACTCTTGTCTGCTCCTGCAGAACCCAGTGGAGGCAACAGGAGCAGCTTGCAGAAGTCTGATGTTACTAGCAGCTTACATGTCTACATTGGCTGAAGGAGGGCAAATCCTGTGAGGAGCAGCTGAGGGAGCTGGGAGTGTTCAGCCTGGAGAAGAGGAGGCTGAGGGGAGCCCTTCTCCCCACCTCCCCTGCCCTGCCAGGAGGGTGCAGAGAGGTGGGCGATGGTCTCTTCAGCCAGGGGACAGGAGATGGGACAAGGGGCAATGGGCTCAAGCTGCCCCACAGGGCAGGGTCAGCTCAGATGGAAGGGAAAGTTCTTCCCTGGCAGAGTTGTCAGGGTCTGGCACAGGCTGCCCAGGGAGGGGGCTGAGTCCCCAGCCCTGGGTGTGTTTAACAGAGGGGAGATGAGGTGCTCAGGGATCTGGTTTAGCACAGGACAGGAACAGTTGGACTCGATGAGCTTTAAGGTCTTTTCCAACCTAGTAATTCTGTGAACAGCCCACCACTCTTAAAAACAACCAACCCAAATTAAGTTAGGAAGTACATACCAGTCCCTCTTCCCCCTACTCTCCTCCACACTGAAGAAAGCAACCGTAGCAGGTAGGCAAGAAAACGCCTACTTCAGTACAACAGCAGCAGCCACCAGAATTGCTTCACAAGATTTTGGGTTTCAGAAACCTGTTTCTGTGATTCTGTAAGTTGCTAAGGGGAGTGGTGTTAAGTGCCATTGCCATTTCCAAATGATGCAACTGCTCCCCACAGAACCAGAACTATGTCCCTGTTAAAAGCTCAGCTCCTCAGTGTCCTGGTATCTGCTTTTTCCATTCAACACCATGTGAATGGCCTTCTGTCAGCATCACCTACAAAGAACTTCCAACAATCTACCTATGTGTCACCATCCTGCTGCTGCTGGCTTCTCTCCAGCGCCGAACACCGCTCGCAACTTCATTCTGTACTTACCACATCACTCAGCTCTGCTCTCTGCCTTGGAGAGAGAGAGAGATCTGTGAAAGAACCACCAAGATGAAGCAAGCACCAAGATATAGGAAAACCTCAGCTGGGAACTCCAGTTACCAGGCTGAAGGCACATGCTGTTGTAAACGCTTTAATTACTCGATGAAATGCAGTTATTTCTATCCCTTCACAGACAGAGGCTGAGAGCTCATAAACGATTTCACACCTACAGAGCAAACAGGCTGAACAGTCAGAAACGACACTGAATTTCAGCTCATTAAACAAAACCCCCTTAAAATAATAAAATATTTAAATATTTTCCTGAACTTTCACCCAGCCAGAGCCGTCTACTCCGAGTATTAAAAGGTTAAAAGGTAACTCATTTTCTAATTTAGGAAAGTTGCCAAAAGGGCTGATTCATACAAAAACTCTCAAATCATACAGGAACCAGGTTTCATTTCCCTGCTTCCTGAGGGCCCACCAGAAAGGTGAAAGAGGAGTCAAAGAGACCAGCATCAGTTTGGGAAACTGAAAAGCAAGTTGAGTATTTAGTTATCAGTCTCGGGATAAAAGCTCAGCAACTCCCAGGGAACATAATCTTTCCTCTTGGAATCGCTCCTAATTTTACACTCGCTGATGGCAAACACACGCTGTGGCAGCCAGTAACATGCTACGCTCATTACAGCTGGCAGCCAACATTTGGGAGATGTCCCAAAGGGGCACTCAGGAAACACCAACTGGAAGCAGAGAGCATCTCTGACATTTCCTACTGCCTCCCCGCCACACTCGGCATTCTTGACGGGGGGACAGAAGGGGAGGGAGAAAACTACCAGGGATGGAGATACTCTAGAAGCAGCATCTAAAGGATTGCAGTGACCTAAACCACCCAAGCCAACTGTGGCTCTCTCTATTCTCACCCTCAATGGCATTCAGTTCTTCCCTCTATGGACTATAAACAGTAGAAACAGTCTAATACTTCAATGTTTGGCAAACAAATCTACATTCTTCTGCAAGTACCTTGCACATTACAAGTCTTGTAAGTAGCATCTCCTAAATCTAAGTGAAAGGCCTTACCCTTTGAAGAACAGAATACAGGAAAACAGTCCAAATACCCATAAAAACAGACAGCTCATGAATTTCCTTTCCTTAACGATGCTGTGGCAGGGGGGTTGGAACTCTATGATCCTTGGGTTCCCTCCAACCCAGACTATTCCGTGATTCTAATGATGGGGCTTGTGTTGCTCTCAAACCCCAGGGGAAAGGCAGCCACAGAGATGACCCAAGTGCTCAAGAAGCTACTGTAGAACATTGCAGAGATCTGGGCAGAGCCAGACCTCAGGAATCACAGGTTCTCCTGCTCAGGACCGTCAGAAGCTTAAGAGGCCACGTATTTTCTTCCTCCATTTCACTTTTCTGATGGCAAACCTCCAAGTACGTATTTATTTGCTGCACCACCAAATTAAACTCCCTTTATGCCATCAGATCCCTCCGCCAAAGAGCACGACAGTCTGAAGCTTTGAGGACCTTCAGAGTGAAGCAATACCAACCTCCTCCACTTTGATATGTTTTTCAGCCTAAGTTTCAGCAGGTGGAAGCTTCTCTGTGATGATGAGACAAAACTGCCAAAAATGCTGAAGTCAAATAGCTCTTCAAATACTAGAGCTACTACAATCTTGATAACAGTTCCTTGAACGGTCCTTTTTCAAAGGCATTAGTCAGACCTATTGTTTGGAAAGTAACAAGTAAAATATGACACTCCTGGAATAGGAGACAAAGCAGTTCTTAACCTCTGTGCTGCTCACAATTGCCAAGGGAAATAAAAGCCTAAGGATTTCTCATCATTACACAGTTCCACTCCGATATGGCAATGACTTCTAGAGCTTTATCATCAATTTTATCACACACCCCCCTCCCAATTCTTGCCTTTTAAGCTCTCAGGGTATGTAGAGCATCCTTAAATGAGTCAAAACATGACATTGTTAATGTTGAAATTTGGAAGTAACCAAGACTACAACCTAAAACAACTGTGACTACAAAAAACAATGTAATAGTAGAAATATCAACTAACTTCTAACTGGCACCACAGGGTGCTACTTTACAGTGATGTAATTAGATCACAGCATCTAATTTTTCCTCCCTATGCATTTATAGTTTTTAACGAAGTGAAAATGTACTGATAACAACCAGATGTTCAGCTAGGAACACCACCTCTTAACAAGCTGCTGAGAAAAGCCTTTATAATCTAAAGCTTTGGGAGCTCTATCTCACAACAAAACTTTCAGCAGTAGTTTCTACGTCGAAGTCATACAATACTGAATACTGAGGTTGCAGCTTTCTGCTGACTTTGCAGGTTTTAATCATTAACATACACTCTAATAATGTGCTAACATTAACAAAAGCAAAGAAAGAGCAGGGTATCCTAACATACCCATGAGAGCCATAAATCAAACATCAACTTACTGTAACACAAGTGTTACGATGGACTGCACAAGTTTAATTCTTAAAAACAATAATGCTGTAGTTTCTATATATATTTTTAAATTAAATGCTAATGTGTAAAACCTTTTTACTTAACGTTTTACACAAAGAAAAAACACACAAACCTGGGAGGGGTGGCTGATACCCCAGAGGGCTGTGCTGCCATCCAGTGAGACTTAGGCTGGAAAGCTGGGCAGGGAGAAGTTTAATGAGGCTGAACAAGGGCAGGTGTAGGGTCTGGCATCTGGGAAAGGACAGCCCCAGGTACCAGTATAGGTGGGGGACTGGCCTGTTGGAGAGCAGTGTAGGGGTCCTGGGGGACAGCAGGGTACCATGACCATCAGTGTGCTTCTGTGGCTAAGGCGGCCAGTGGCATCCTGGGGTATGTTAGAAGGGGGGTGGTTGTGTGATTAGCAGGTTAAGGGAGGTCCTTTTCCTCCTCTACTCTGCCCTGCTGGGTGCAGTTCTGGGCCCCTCAGCTCAAGAAGGACATAGAACTCCTTGGAAGAGCCCAGCACAGGGACACCAAGGTGATGAAGGGAGTGGAACCCCTTCCTTATGAGGAGAGGCTGAGAGAGCTGGGCCTCTTTAGCCTGGAGAGGAGACTGAGGGGTGACCTTATTGATGTTCATGAAGATGTAAAGGGTGAGAGTCAGGAGGCTGGAGCCAGGCTCTGCTCAGGGATGGCAGCGACAGGACAAGGGGCAGCGGGTGCAGCTGGAGCAGAGGAAGTTCCATGGGAATGTCAGGAGGAACTTTTTCCCTGTGAGGGCGGCAGAGCCCTGGGACAGGCTGCCCAGAGAGGCTGTGGAGTCTCCTTCTCTGGAGACACCAAACCCACCTGCACCTGTGTGATTTAGTCTGGGTGATCCTGCTCTGGCAGGGGGTTGGACTAGATGATTTTTTGAGGTCCCTTCCAACCCCTAATGTTCTGGGATTCTGCGAAAGCAGCAGAGCCTGTTTTCCCAAAGGGTAATTCAAGACCTTCTAATAACTTCCTGGTGGAGCCACAACACTGCAGAGACTTGTTAGTCCTACTACAACCTGTTCTAACTGTGCTGAGCACAACTGCCTTAAAGCACCTTTATCTTTCCCAACCCACACTGACTTTGAGAAATGGCTTCTTAAACTCATCATAGATAATTCTGAGATGCCCTTAAACGTGCATTATTGTCCCTTTGTCCACAGACTTTCCCAACTAAACTCAACACACTTTGGTTCTTCAGTTGTATGTCATAGTAAGGGACGTGGTGAGGTGCTTACAGACTTAGTATTTGTCATCTGCCCCTTCTCATCCATCTTCTTTATTGATTTTGAGCTAGACTGCCCAGTTGCATTTTCCAAGCAGGTCTGCAGGTTATTATGTAGGTTAGACAATAGTTCATTGTGCCAAAGCTTCTAGTAGAGGAAGCTCTGCCCATGACTGGGAAAGACTCAAGCCCCAGAACTCAGTGCCCTGGCCAAGCCCAACCCCTTATGCTGATTTTAGTCTTGGGTTAAGATTATGTACCTGTCTACAAAACACCACATAGAGGTATCATATCCTAAGCTCTCCTCCCAACAGTACCTGTCACCTTGCATATACAGCTTCACAATGTGGTACTCAACTGTGAAGAACTATGTGACCTTTCTATGTTAAAGTCACAAACTTCTCACTACTCCATAACAGAATCTACTCAGCTTTGGCCAGCAATGCTGTCCACTCTTCAGGAACACATTTGCAAAAACAAACAAAAAACCCCAAACCAATATTAAAAACAGCCCTTCTGAATAACACAGAGGTGAGGAAAATCAAAGTACCTCTGAAGTGTACTGGTTCTAACAGAATAAGCACCAGATGTGGCATTTAGAACAATATCAGAAAGCAAAGTGTGGGGACTGTTGCACAGCTTCCTCTGCTCTGGAATTTGGGACATGGAGATGGTCTTCCACACTTTGAAGTAAACCTCAGCATTTCAGTGAAGGAGAGGGGCTCAGAGAAGCAACACACACAGACAGCAGCTGCCAGCTGTACCCACTCCATCACAAAACTGCATCTACACAACCCCAGGGACACACTGGTTGTGACAATCCTCAGGTAAAGCTATCGGAGGCTCCTGACAAAACCCCCACTGCTCTGAGTGACACTTCAAAGACGGGCTCAGCGTGGAGATTTTAACCCTCTGTCACAACAACAATCCATCTTCAGCAGCAGCTTTACAGACTGACGCTGTGAGCTGCGCCGCTGGAAGCTGCCAACAGCCCATCCTCTGGCAAGTGACCCTCAGTCCTGCTACAGAAATCACCACAAGTTTGAGGACAACCCATTCCTTCCCAAAATTCACCTACTGGGCTTGTCATTTACTTGAATTATTCCAGCTAAATACAGAAATTACCCTCTCCCTTGGTACAAAGTAGAGAAGGAACTTGGTGTGAGTCTGAAGAGGGAGAGCAAGAGAAGTAAAAGGTTAAATCACCTCTAAAATAATCCTGATCAAGCGAAAACTTCTCACCCTTCTAATATCTTTATGAAGAACAGAGTTGGATTTGGTATTAGCAAAAGCAAGGTTTACTAAATGCCCTTTCCCCTACCTCAGTTCACCTTCAATGATGTGAGTATGGAGTAACTAGTCACAGCATTATCACACTGTTAAATATATTGAACTGATAACAAGAAAACAATAGACACTTTTGTCAGGGTTGGTAACTGAGAATTCAGTAGCATGCTATTTCAGGAAGAACTTAGCTAAGAAAAACTTATTTGACAAAAAAAACCCATAAAACCAAATTTTCCACATCTCTTATGAAAAGTATTTTTTCTACATAGCACAACATTAAAGATTACAAAAAGCTTTTATAGCTTTTTTTTTAATAAGCCATTATTATTACTATATTATACAGTAAACTGGAGCTTTCAACAGCTACTTCCATTCCCAGCAAGCAGAGAGATGCTGACAGGTTCAGGTGGTGAAAAGGGTTAAGAACAATCATGCCTATAAAACTACTTTCTGCCAGACAAACAGAACAAATGATACTGGACTCCACACACACACCCCTTGGGATTTCCAAGAAAGGAAAATAAAGCCCTGCAGGATTTACTGACTTCCCTGTGTATCACAGTCCTTTCACCCCTCTGTGCTTCCTCTAATCTGTTCCAAACAAAAAGTGAGTCTGCCCCAGGAAGTCCTGACAAGCTCTGCAGAATGACTCTCTAAATCACACCGCTAATTCATTACACATTACCTACCCAAGCCCTCATCCAACGTTGACAGAGTTGTGTTTAATGAGAGCAATGTTTCAAGAACTATTGCACCTCTGTCAGCTTTCCAACCAAAAGAAGAGTCTGAAGTGCAAAACCTGAGTCATCACCAGAGCTACAAACTGCAACAGAAGGGATAACCTGAAACACTTTCAGAGCTGTGATGCTTTAACTGGGGCACTGCATTTCAGGCACAGACTACAATGCAATGTAACACAGAAGGTAGTGCTGACAGTGTCTTTGACAAAGTTCATCTTGAGGGAAAAAAAAAGAGAGTTAAAACTTCTAACAGGTGTGGGAAAGCATTTTTATTTCCAAAGTAAGTTCTCCCACACGTAATCCTGAAGTATCTAATGGCTTGTGGAGCCAACACAACTCCAGACAGAGCAGATACATGAAAAAAGCCACAGAAAGTAATCTGGGGATCTGCAGAAACATTCCACTTGGTCTATTTACCTTCTCTCTTCTTCAGACATCAGTTGGCTGGTATTTCAGAAATTAGTATTAAATGAACACTGAACACACATGCAGTTCAAAGACCCACACAACTGCAAGAGAGGAAACTTCTTTGGCACCTGCTGCACTCCCCTGAGATGAAGTGACTCCCTCCCTCCCCTATACATTTCCCCACACCCATTTCTAGCCAAAAGTTACCTTAAACAAATGTTGAAGATCTTACACAATACAACAGGGCAACTTCTGTTAATGGTTTGAGCTGGGTGTGACATGCTTATCATGCACTTCTAACAGCATAATCAGGGCTGCTACTGGCAGCAGGTTATCACTATCAGTGCTGCACTATCATGTGAAGCATTCAAACACAAGTGTTTAAACGTTGTAAATCTATCACTCTAAATTTTATATTCTCTCCAGCACTTGGTTTGTAAAAGGAGCCTGAAAAAAAAGGAAAAAATAAAGAAAAAGGCCAACTTACAAGAGTGGAATTTCAACGATGAGCTGGATGAGGCAACACAGCAACTCTTCTATGAGGTCTTCACACTCTGTTCCTGAAAAGAAGCATACCAAAATCTTTCTGGATTTTCAAATACCAAAAGAAAGCAAAGATTTAAACACATGGATCCTGATGATCACTATTTTAATTAAGGTACAAACACCAGAAGTTCTACCTGTTTAAGAAGATGGCATTCTATTCTGAAACAGAAAGCACTTGAGAACATCACCAGAGAAAACAGAGATACTGAAACCTTTGTAAGCCACAACTGGATAAACTGGGATGCTGGGTATGAGTTACATGGGTATGCTACTATTAAACCAATCAACCCTTACTTCACTGCTTACTTAAGTTCATATTAAATGATGTTACTACTAACAGTTGAACTGATCACTAGTAACTTCTCACTGGTCCACAGTTCAAGTCTCCTCTCAACACCCCCTGCACTCTGCCTATTTTCCCACCCCTTTTTAATTCCCCAGTGAAGAATAAGCAGACACAGAGAGAAGACACGGTATCATCTGCCTAAGAGGCAGAACATTATTCTCAGCTGTGATCTCTCAGATGAACACAGCCTACAATACACATCACTGATGCTCCTAGCCAACAAAATCCACACTATTTTTTCCATCAATATGCATTAATTTAAGAGGTTTTACGTATTTCAATGACAAGGAGTCATGAATTCCCAGAGACCATTTTAAGGGAGCAGAAATTATTCTCTACTCAAACGCAGTGTGGATAAATCCATGGGATGATTGAAGTTATTTTTTAAAAATGCAACTATTCAGAGCAATAAAAGTGGTGGTATTTCACATTAGCACTGCAATTTTTAATAGTATCTGTAACAAAAGACTTGCTGAGGAAAAAGCTTATTAAGCCACCTGAAGTTGTCATATAATACTAAAAGAGAGAGATGATAAATCTCTTAGCTCATTAGGATTTTTGCTGCTTGCAAAATAAAATTATAAAGGGGAAGCCAACAACACAAAGAAGCATTTTATAATGCTGAATGGCCCAAGAGCAGGCACAGTTTTCCCCTCTGTATCACCCAGTTGGCATTACAGCACCGTGATTACCAAAATGCTGCTTTGTTTTGTATTTTCAAATACATAATTCCTGCAATAAACATGTTACAGCCAGGTAACGGTGGTGTTACTCTGTTCAACCTGGTTTTTAAATCCAGAACTCACCTTCCAGAAGCACACCAGGGGGAATATTCACAATGCAGCAGAAGTATTTCTTTCCACAACTGGTTTATTAAAAACACACTAAGAATTGTCACCTAGTGAACTGCATGCTCTAAAGGAAATCAGGTTTGTTTTTTTATCACAAAAACATAGTTTCCTTTATACAGAATCCCCCATGAGTAACACAATGCAGCTCCTGTGAGTAAGAACAGAGGACTGCTAGGAGTATTTAACCCAGGACAGAAACCACCATAAATAATGAAGCCCAGGTAATACATTATAAAATAACAGGAATGTGACAATTTCCTAAAGACTTCTTTTTTTTTTTAATCTAGAAAATACTTGACAGCAAGATTGTTATTAGTTTCCACAAGGTACCTTATTTATTATCCTGATGAGGAGGTGAGAGGAGAAAGGATAAAAAGAGTAAACACATTTTAAGAATCTTCTTTCCTTCCACCACACAATACACACAACCCATCTGAAGAGAGACTGATGCTATCTGAATATGAAAGGGGGCTTCCCCCCCAAGCTATATTCAGAATAAAGCAAGACAATGGTGGGTTTGCACACAGAATGGAAGATGTCAGCTTTCCCTGCTCTACTCTCAAACTATTCTTTTTCTTCTTTTTTAAAAGATAAAAACACAACTTAATTGCTGTAATCAATGTCATTCAGCTACAATAATTAATGTATCCTTTCCCCCCATTGGGCCACATGCATTCTTGTTCAGTTCTTGCCTTGCCCAGACAATGAGGGGGATGCATGCCAAATCTATAACGTGAGAGTGAGCTATAAACAGGGAACACTATGTGTTTTCATAAACAATGTCCTTTTTTCAATAGCAGGATAAAGACAACACACACACACAGAGTACTCAGCCACGCTAGAGCACATACTTGGATCAAAGACACGTGTAAAGCTTTGGGGCAAAAAAAGCCAAGGGTGCTGTCTGGGTAAGATGAGAGCAGAGAGGGGAATCGTCTTGGGAATTCTTGCCAAAGTCCCTGCAAACACACATGGCTTGTGCACTGTCCAGTTAACGCTGAGGTATCATCTTCCACCAGCTGTATCAGACTCCTGAAGCATGTGGGTCACTTGCATTGGGGCTTTTTAGGGGGCTTGTTCCTGGCATTTTTTTTTTTTTTTTTTTTTACTGTCCTGGTTTTGTTCAGGATGGAGTGAACTCCATGTGTAGCAGCGGCTGGAATGCTGTGTTTGGGAGTTACAAGGGGAGCAGTGCTGATAACACCCTGATGTTGTTAGTTGCTGTCAGACAGTCAAGGACTTTCTCAGCTCTTCATGAGAAAGGAGGGGCGAAGCCAGGACAGGTGCCCCAGCTGCCCAAAGAGAGGATTCCAGCCAGTTACGTCCTGCCCAGGGTATCGGGGGCTGACGGGAGGAAGGCCGAGGGCGGCTCCGGGACGCGCGGTTCTAGGGGGACGGTCGGGTCCCGGGACGGCTCTGGGTGGCACGGCCTGAGCTGGGGGTTGGGTCAGACACTGCATTGGGGATCAACAGCTGCAGAGATTTTTGCTCTAAAGTCCTGTCAGCATTGTTAGATTGGATCTTTCTGTTATCTTAGTAAACTGTCCTTATCCCAACCCACGGGCCTCTTATTCCTTGGTTTTGGGGTTATTTGCCCCTTCCTTTTCCCTTCCCTTACCTCTCACACCCCCCTTCCCTTTTCCGTGCTCTTTTCCTTAAGGAGCAGGCAGCTGCGTGGATCTCGGCTCTCAGCCGGGGTGAAACCACGACATTTACATAAATTGTATTTTCTTAAATAACAGCTTTTTCATTGCTACATGCATTACAGACTAGATTAGCAGACACTACACAAGCCAAACAGCCTAGCCAGAAAGAAATATACATGCCAGGAGACTTTACTTGTAGTAAAACCAGCCCAGCTCCATCCTCAGCCATGATACAGGGTCTAACACTGACAGCAACACAGTCTTTCTTGACAGGAACCTAACCTCTATGTTGTCAAGACCTGACCTGTTGTACCAGATGGATGTGCTTGGTGTCAGTAAGATATTCAGGCACAAAGGGGAGCTACACCTTAGATGCTACTCCTTTTTCTCTCCTATCACTCCTACATATAGGACAGAACCTGGACACCAGTAAGGGAATTATTATTTATAAATCACTATCTAAAGCTTCATACATTTAATTCAACCACCAGACTTAAAGCTTCTTTGGGTTTTGCAGCTTGATCTTCAGCTGTGAGGACTCTCCAAAGCTCCCTACTTTCCCTGAAAAGTGTTAACAATGAGTACATAAACTAATTTCCATTTCTCATTTCCTCTATGTGATAGCTGAACACTCATGAAATCATCTAAGGGCCGCAGTAAACACAGCTATTTATTGCCTCCTCTACGTCCTCTTATCTGCTGTAGCTTACCAAACACAGTCCTCAGCAGCATGTGAGAAAACCTTCTCTACAGAGAATGAACAAAGGTTCCTATGACAGGCCAGGGAAGAGGGTGAAAGAATTGGTGGTTTGATTCAGAACACACAGCACGTGCCCATCTCTCTTACACCTCTGGATCACATTTAACTTAAAGACTGCACAGAAGTTGTAGGATGCAAACAGTGGGAGGCTCGCTGAAAGATAGATGACTTGTGTTAGCAAGATGAACTCCAGCTTCAGACCAGTATATGATGATAAACTGGATAAATCCAGTTTAGGATTTATTAGTATCGGGATTGTTTAGTTGAATCGGTTTAGGTCTCTGTAAGGACTTCCCTACAATCAAAACTGTGCCATATCCTACCATGTTAAACATAAATTCCCAGCAAAATGGATAGAGAGGCAAAGGTTGCACTTCCCAGGAACCACCTGACAAACGCCAGAAGGAACAAACTTCTACTCACGGGCCAACTATTTGGGAAGGAAGCCCTGAAGAGTGCTGCTATCTGAGAACTGAGCCTGTGTGACTCACTCATTAGAGCTTTCTCATGGTATCACAGTCACAGAATGGTAGGGGTTGGAAGGGGCCTCCAGAGCCCATCAGGTCCAACCCCCTGCCCAAGCAGCTCCCTAGGACAGGTCACACAGGTCGGTGCCCAGACGGGGCTGGAATCTCTCCAGAGAAGGAGACTCCACACCCCCGGGCAGCCTGTCTCAGGGCTCTGTGCTCCAACTTGAGGCCATTGCCCCTTGTCCTGTCCTCACAGACACTGAGAAGAGGCTGCCTGTGTCCCACCCTTCAGCTATTGATCACCATTGATCAGATCCCCTCTCAGGCTTCTTCTCTCCAGGCTGAACAGCCCCAGCTCCCTCAGCCTTTCCTCCCAGGGGAGATGCTCCAGGCCCTTCAGCATCTCAGTCCCTCCTCTGGACTCTCTCCAGGAGATCCCAGGGAGCCCAAAACTGGCCCCAACACTCCAGGTGGGGCCTGACCAGGGCAGAGTAGAGGGGGAGGATCCCCTCCTGTGACCTGCTGGCCACACTCCTCCTGATGCCCCCCAGGAGCCCATTGGCCCTCTAAGCCACCAGGGCACACTGATGACTCATGGCCAACCTGTCATCAACCAGCACCCCCAGGTGCTACCACATATCCACATGCTCCAACATTTGCTAAACAAAAAACCTCAGGACTCTCATTTTTTGAGGCAAAGCACAATCATACAGCTTTCACCTGAGCTTAGAGCAGAGCCTGGCAGGGAAAAGCACAAACTGGGCATTCAGCATACCAGTGCAAAATTCTTCCAGATAGGACAGTAATAAAGCCTCCTAAATACACAACAGTGGCTATGTCATGTATAACCTGTCAAAACACACGAGAAGTTGCTTAAGCAGCCAGTGATGAGGGTATTTTCCATACATCATGACTATCACATCAGCATCACACCATGCATTTCAGCCTGACACACCACATATCACACTACAGCACTGTCAGCCTGACGTGTTGACACTGGAGTTTATGTGCCTTTGAGTTGCAAGATGCTGTATTTAAACTCAGAGGACACGGTATGGGGATATATTCTCTGACCAGGAGGAAATAAAGAGCGATGCTGGGAAACAAGCACCACCATGCAGAGACTTCCACCAGTTACAAAATAATCCTGGATGGACCAGTAACCTTTTAGATTGAACCAGGCACACATCAGCAGACCACACCAGAAAGAGGTGGTTTGTGTTGTTGGTTGTACTGCTCTTTACAGTAACTACTCAGCAGCTCTGTTCTATTAAAAGAAAACTGTCCTTCAAAACTGAGGCACCATTATCTGTATGCACGTTTTATTTGCATTATATAGTTAATATAATAATGCTTAAGGCTTGTTTTATCATGCTTGTAATTACAAATAGTGAACTATCAAGCTTTGGGAAACAAAGAGAAAGCAAGGACAACTAAGAACTTGATTTTTGAAGAAGCATGCTCACTGCAGACAGTGTCAAGCATCTACAACTTCAGTAGAAGTACTAATAAACCTGTGTAAACTTCACAGTAACAAGGGATGCCCCTGTTTTCAACGAATAAAAAATAACTTCAAGAAAGCTACACTTAATTATGAAAGCACATCCAAAAAATTAATCTTTTTCTGCTCGTTTTAACAGGCTGTAACACAACAGCATTTTATTATACGCTGTTAATGAGCTCTTGCTTTTCTTATAGCTGAATATATAAGCTGTAGGGAGAAATCCACTGTATTATCATACACACACTCTGTCTAGATATGTATTTTAAAACCTATGGGAAGATTCAGAACCAAAAATTATGGCTATATAAGCACAGCACATTACAAACCTCAATATCTTGAAGAAGGTCACAAGAACCATCTCCAACTGGAAGCCCAAGTCAAAAGCAGCAGCGAACTCGAGCCGCGGCTGAGCCAAGGAGGAACTCGTTTCCTGCCTCCATCCCCTGCTCTCACCAGCAGACCACACACAATTACCCTCCTAATCAAGAACATCCAGCAAGCAATCTGCTCAAAGATAATTGCTAAGTACATTTGCCATCAATACGCACAAAATTACCGCTCATAAATGTCACTGTGAATTATGGTCAAGGGCTACTAGACATGGCATAAACATGGATCTACCCCCCGTGACAAGAACCACTTTTCATACCATCCTGCAAGGAGCTCCCAGCTAAAGGAGTAAAGACTGCAGAGGCTCAAGCCAGCAAAACATCTCAGCTTTTCTATCCATTTTATTGTGCTACGCTCTACCAGTGAAGGAGGAGGTGGGCAATCTTGGTAAACCAAGTACAAATCCACGGGCATTCTGCACTGATAGCTTCTTACAAGCAGGTAGTACTGCCCAATGCACGTTAGCTGACTTCACTCTTGGAGATTACTCATCACAGCTTAAATACATTAAGCCATTTCAACATGTAGCACTTAATCTTTTGGCACCACCAGTCCGATTTCCCCGGAGCGACAGCAGATGCCAAGGAGTTAAACAGATTTTAATGAAGGGTTTTCATTACTCAAGGAGCAAGCAGCTCTTCGGCAGTCCCAACGTGTGCCCTTGCTGGACTGACTGCTGAAGGAAGCCTACACAGGCATCACTTTTGGTTCCTCTTTCCACAAGGCACTCGTAGTCTATCAGCATTCTGACACCAGTCCTTTTTGCCAGACCGTTTTTGGGTACATGCAGTAATTAGACACAACTGTATCTGTACAGCAAAGCAAAGGGAATCGAGGCTCCTGTGCCAGTGCCACCCATCATGTTCCATGACAGCATCCTGATACAGCACTACACAAACATTTGTGGTGGTGTTACGACCTTCTCTTTACTGTAATCAAACTGATTTTGAACACATTCACATTCCAAAAGGACTGGACAGCAGAAAGAGAACAGCCAGATTATCTGAGCATCTTCCCTGGTATCTTCCACCTTGTGTAGTATACGTTCCTTTTCCTGGAGATTTGTAAGCACTCTACCTAAATTCTTGAACTTTTCTTGTACTCTTGTATATTTTAGCAGTTGCCTTCCCAATGAATCAGTTCTAACAAGGGTTCTAACAGGGCTACGGAGATGATTAAAGGCCCAGAGCATCTCCCCTGCGAGGAAAGGCTGAGTGAGCTGTGAGTGGGACTGTTCAGCCTGGAGAGAAGAAGCCTGAGAGGGGATCTGATCAATGGGGATCAATAGCTGAAGGGTGGGACACAGGGGACATGGGCAGCCTCTGCTCAGTGGCTGTGGGGACAGGACAAGGGGCGATGGGCTCAAGTTGGAGCACAGGGAGTTCCCCACCAATCTGGGGAAGAACTTCTTCCCAGTGAGGGTGAGGGAGCCCTGGGACAGGCTGCCCAGGGGGTGTGCAGTCTCCTTCTCTGGAGATATTCCAGCCCCATCTGGACACCGACCTGCGTGACCTGTCCTAGGGACCCTGCTTTGGCAGGGGGGTTGGACCTGATGATCTCTGGAGGTTCCTTCCAACCCCTACAATTGTGTGATTCTACTATCTTCCCTCACTGGATTCCTGAAACTTGCATGACTTCCTATTCCTGGCTGATTTATGAAACATACATGAAAAGAAACACTAAACAATTGCAGCATCACCTTGCCTGCAGTAGTACACAGTCATCTCCATCACAATTCCATCCTGTTCTTCTGAAGAGGACTGTTACAACCTTTCAAACCACAGGAAAATGACCAAAGCTAGGGTAGGTATGTAACACTGCTTCTGAGTGGCTGTTTAAAAACATGCCACATTATGATTGTAAAGAAATGGCCATGTTAAATTTAAGACAAGCCTTGAAAGAAAACATAAACCAAACAGCTTAAACCCTGCTCTGGAAGAGGTCCATTTTGCTGTAAGAATCTGGAATGTGCCAACAGCTTATTAATAAACATTTAACTCTGGCAGTAAAGGAGTCAATATGTTATTGAAAGCTCTCATCGGCTTCTGAAGGTGGTCTCTTTCACATGTGTGATTCAAAGAAACATAGATTTCACCAAATTACTTCAGACTTCAAAAATCAGTCAGTTTTACTACTGACTACATACTTTCAACCTCACCAGTTGTCATCCCAAACAGTGAACAAGTTGCATGTAACCTCACTGATAGAACATTTCTGGTTTTAAAGCCACTTTTAGGATTCTTAGTTCTAAACAAAACATAGAATTCTGGAATTATTTAGGTTGGAAGAGACCCCTAACTTCACTGCCAAGTTCACCATGAAACCACATCCCCAAGTGCCGTGTCTACAAACATCAGAACTTCTTAGATGTTCACAGGGTATTACTTTCACTAGCACTAGTGTAGACTTTTCACAGGGTATTAATTTCACTAGCACTAGTGTAGACCTACCATATGAGCCTGGTGTTTTCTCTTCATAAGTAAAATGAAGCTGCAGCTCCTCTTCTGACATTTGACTGATGAAGACTTTCAGCAAACAGCAAATGATAAACAGTGCATTGTGAGCCTGCCAGATGAAGAGGTGACTAGAAAAGAAGCAGAAACAAAGAACAATCAGTAACGCTTCACCTATGAACATGCATTAAAACCTCAAGAAAACACACTGGGATTCCTTCAGCTGAAGCAAGGAAAAGCTAAAGTGCTCAAACTGGGAATCTTCAGTTTCCACAAAGATTTGGAAGTGTATGTAAAAAGTACTTTTTTCTTCCCCCAACAGAATACACTCTTATTCCAAACTATGTTTGTGTTGTTAAAAACACCACAGCTGCCAGAAATACCACTCCTGGAAGAACTCACCAGATGGCTCAGCATGCTTCTGAACATTTCTGGACACTATGGACTCAAGTCACCTGGGCATCTGAACATTTCCAGCAGCTTCGATATGAAATCTATTCTGACTCCCTGAGCACTTCTCCCAGTGAAATGACCTTAAGGTGGCTTCTTCAGCCTGGAGAAGAGAAGGCTCCAGGAAGGCCTAATTGCAGCCTACCAACACTGAAAAGGGTCCTACAGGAAAGTAGGAGAGGGGCTGCTCACCAGGGAGTGCAGGGACAGGACAAGGGGTGATGGCTTCAAGCTGGAAGAGGGCAGAGCTAGATGTTAGAATGAAATTCTTCCCTCTGAGGGCGGTGAGGCCCTGGCACAGGGTGCCCAGAAAGGCTGTGGAAGCCCCTGGATCCCTGGCAGGGTTCCAGGTTGGATGGGGCTTTGGGCACCCTGGTCTAGCAAGAGCTGTCCCGGCCCACAGCAGGGGGTTGGAACTAGATGATCTCTGAGGACCCTTTCAGCCCAACCCATTCTACCACCATAGGGCATTTACAGACTTCAGGAGAACAACAGAGCAAGATACTCCTATGCAACACACAGATAATTTCCATGCAAGGGGAGTACAGCTTGATTACATTTCCTTGAGTAACCAACTGCTGGGAAGCCCATACAACAGCATATAGTCAAGCTTTTTTTTTTTTTTTCTGAAGCTGTATTTTCAAGGTTATTTTGAGGTTAAAGCAACAGGACCTATCCAGACAGGAATAGCTTTTACCAATATCTATTTCACCAATAGATACAAGCAAAAAAGGCCGAGGGTAGTCCTGAGAACATTAAAAAGCCTTCTGTTTTGAAGCATTGGATCTGGAGTGAGTTGGTTGTTTGTCTATGGGTGTAAGGGAACAACTGCAGAAAGCATCCTGGGAAAACCGTGCAGTGCTGCACATGTAACCCCTTGGAGTTCTTTCCTGCTGCTGAAAGGAGCAAGAGAAGCCAGTGACAGTTGCATGATATGATCTGAAGGAAATACCTTTATACAGAAGTTTGTGTTCAAATCCAACTTAAAATATTTCCAAGGTAAAATACTGAGGTTTAAACAGCTCTAAGCCAGTAACAATCAAGACTTACACCCTTTGTACACCAATGTGCTCATGTAACACACAGGATGAACACACACCTTACTCCAGCAATCTGTCTACTTATTACATTTAATTTTCTGTGTTTGGAAAAGTACTAGATGCTCGTTTGTTCAAAACAATGATGTAAGAGACTTCTAAGTTTTGGTCTGTGATTATGTTAACTATCAAAGTAAAAACTCAAGAGCCAGCAGCAAAAGGAACATTTAAAGAGTGAAATGGCACACACAGCTTTTTTTTCTACTTACTTCTGACATTCTGCTGATATTTTTAACTCTTTGGTTCTAGAAAGAAAGACTTTAATCAACGACCCAAGGTTTCCTGTTCGAGGATTCTTCTCAACTAGAGAGGAAAAAGAAGATATGACTACATAGCAGGCACAATTTCACACCTTTTAGTTCAAATAATATACAGAATGAAACCAAATTTCAATGTCTTAATTATTCCTACATAAAGCATAGTATGTTTTTCTACACAGCTATTCTTCTTCGCAGGTTCTCCAGGCCAGGCTTTATTACTCCATAATTACTTTCTAAGCGCACTCTTCACCCTGGATTTAAAATATCCCAAATGGGGAGCTCACACTGCTTCCTTTCCAGGACTTGCCTACAGATAGTCTCCTGTCAGAAAACTGGGCAGGTCTTCACAGCTAGTTTTTTACCTTCTTCAAAATTCATTGACCACATTTCTATTATCTGTTCCTTTCATCCTCTTTCCCCTTACTAATCAGCTAAGGGGGCAGAGAGGCAAAAAAGGTGGTAGGGATGGAGTTACTTGACTAAAATGCTTAAAACATTTCAAGTTCCACACTCTTTATACTTATCTTACTGGTGGAACACACACAAGTAAAGTATCCTAAAGACAGGGATGTGCAGAAGAACACTCTTTCTTAATTTTCCTGATGAAGCATGTGGAAAAAAAGATGTCACAACTTCTCACCTAAAGACTTGCAGACTGAGATAGTGGCTTCTTCCAAGAGCTTCAGGTCAGCACTAGGGAAGGGGAGAAAGAAAATAAGAGTGGTTACACAAGGAATTGGGTTCCTCTACTTGAGGTGGACATTCATTACAAAACATTAGTAAAACGTCTCTATGAAGCACTGGATTTTACCAATCCATTACCTGCTTTACACTGATACCACAGAAGCAGATAATGGTTGAGGTGAGAAGGGACAGCTGGAGGGCATCCTGTCCAACCTCTCTGCTCAAGCAGGGCCAGCTAAAGCCAGTTGCCCAGCACCACATCCAGGAGGCTTTTGAATATCTCTAAGGAGAACCACTCCACAACCTTTCTGGACAGCCCATTCCAGTGCTGTCACCCTAGTACCAGGCAGGACAACAGGCATTTGACTTACAGTGACCATAAAACAGGAAACTAGTATTGAGAAGTGAATTATTCAAAGTGAAATGATGTCACTACATCGTTTGTTTTGTTACCTTTGTGGCGTCAATGCTGCCACACTTAGCTTGACATCAAGAAAATACACATAGAAAGGCAGCCTACAGGAAGAAGTTTACAAGAACTTGATTGCAAGATCTAACATGTGCAGTAACATCTTTAAAAGTATAAATAAAAGAATCCTTAACCTGATATTCAGCCTCAAGCCAAGCATCCCTTTCCTTTAACTAATGTTACCTGTGGGAATTGCACATAAGAGGTTAAAACCACTGGTGTCTGCTTATCTCTTACATACACCTTGTGGTAGTAGAGTTTCAAACAGTTTCAGCTCTGCAGAGTTGTCTCACTGAAAGTCCTATGGGGCTCCAACAGGCTAACACTGACTGTGGTTTGTGGCTATATATAACCCTTCAGACATAAACTGTCAACCAAGCCTGAGAAGACTGGACCTACCCATACCTCAGCTCCTCTGAGAAATTTAGAAAGCAAGGGGATCCTTTCTGAACATCGTGACTCAACAGGAGGGACCCCCCCCCTAGACAAACACCGGGCTCACAATCTCTACTCAACACTTACTACATTAATGCAACAATCACATCAGATTCACCCAACTTTTCATAACTTAATTGCCTGTTGGTATTCCTCAATGAAAACCATCAGCTGAAAAGAATCACAAAATCAGTATTTGTCCTGGTTTTGTTCAGGATGGAGTGAACTTCATTAGTAGCAGCGGCTGGAATGCTGTGTTTGGGAGTTACAAGGGGAGCAGTGCTGATAACACCCTGATGTTGTTAGTTGCTGTCAGACAGTCAAGGACTTTCTCAGCTCTTCATGAGAAAGGAGGGGCGAAGCCAGGACAGGTGCCCCAGCTGCCCAAAGAGAGGATTCCAGCCAGTTACGTCCTGCCCAGGGTATCGGGGGCTGACGGGAGGAAGGCCGAGGGCGGCTCCGGGACGCGCGGTTCTAGGGGGACGGTCGGGTCCCGGGACAGCTCTGGGTGGCACGGCCTGAGCTGTGGGTTGGGTCAGACACTGCATTGGGGATCAACAGCTGCAGAGATTTTTGCTCTGAAGTCCTGTCAGCATTGTTAGATTGGATCTTTCTGTTATCTTAGTAAACTGTCCTTATCCCAACCCACAGGCCTCTTATTTCTTGGTTTTGGGGTTATTTGCCCCTTCCTTTTCCCTTCCCTTGCCTCTCACCCCCCCTCCCCTTCCCTTTTCCCTGCTCTTTTCCTTTAAGGAGCAGGCAGCTGCGTGGATCTCGGCTCTCAGCCGGGGTGAAACCACAACAGTAGGTTTGAAAAGACCTCTAAGATCATCAAGTCCAACCATTCCTGTCCTGTGCTGAACCAGATCCCTGAGCACCTCATCTCCCCTCTGTTAAACACACCCAGGGCTGGGGACTCAGCCCCCTCCCTGGGCAGCCTGTGCCAGGCCCTGACAACTCTGCCAGGGAAGAACTTTGCCCTCCCAGCTGAGCTGACCCTGCCCTGGGGCAGCTTGAGCCCATTGCCCCTTGTCCCATCTCCTGTCCCCTGGCTGAAGAGACCATCGCCCACCTCTCTGCACCCTCCTGGCAGGGCAGGGCAGGTGGGGAGAAGGTCTCCCCTCAGCCTCCTCCTGCCTAAACACCCCCAGGTCCCTCAGCTGCTCCTCACAGGATTTGCCCTCCAGCCCCTTCCCCAGCCTGGTTGCCCTTCTCTGCACTCGCTCCAGGACCTCAATGTCCTTCTGATGGTGAGGAGCCCAGAACTGGACCCAGCACTTGAGGTGCAGCCTCACCAGTGCCCAGTCCAGGGGCACAATCACCTGTGCTATGAGGCACTAAGGAGAAGCTGCTAACAACCACTGAAAGTAAAGACCATTGCATCAAACACAAAGAGACTACAAACTATGACTTCAATCCAACCAGTACCAAGTAACTGATCCCTGAAAACAAATCAGAAGAATGCATGGTAATTATACTTTTCCTTAACAGCCAGGGTAAAAAACCTCAGCAAATAATAATCAGGTATCACGTCCAATACTTAAGTAACATGAGGGTGTCTCAACATTAAGACCTAAAGAGCAACTTGTTCCAGTGTTTCACCATCTGTGGATAAAAATTTACTTCCTTATACCAAGTCTGATCTATCCCATTTTAGTTTGAAACAATCACCCCTTGTACTATCACTCCAGGTCCTGCTGCTCAGAGATCATACAGCTTCTGCAGGCTGCACTAACAGGCAGTTTGAGCTATGGGAATGCCAGTCCTTCTGAAGTTCCCCTGAGTGAGTCAAAACCAAGCCCAGATCAATGCTTGCAGATGTAACGCGGTGTGTAATATAGGCAGAACTCTTCCAGAGCTCACACAGCTACATCCTTGTAGTTAAAGCCATGAAAATCACCACCCACAGAATAAATAGGGAAGTAACCAACCTTTCTCTTACACAAAACCTAGTACTGACATAACTGCCCTGCCAAAGTAGCTGCTGCCCCACAAGAATTACGTTTTATGATGAGTAACCTTGTATTATATAAAAGTGGCTGAAGAAGAGAAGGACATGGTACAGCGTGTACTCTTCTTTGTCCCACCTGCTCTACCCCATCTCAGCAACCACCTACAGCTTTGCCAGCAACCTTCTAAAACACAGTGGTGGAGGAAATTTAGATGGTAATCCAGTTTATAGCTCAGTCCTGTTGGATCAACTTGATATTAACTGTGGTGTTGCATGGGACACACCTAAACCAGGCCCACTGCTGAAAACCCACATGGAGCCATGTTCTTGGAAGCTCCTGAGGCCACCCAAACTATGTCCAAAGTCCTGAAGACTGGAAGTAGCAGCAAGGATACTGATGGAAACAGCAGCCAAAAGAATGACCACAACACTTCTCAATAGGAAATGCATGAAACGCCCTGCGATGTGGTGGCCAGCATTTTCAAAGCCCTTTCCAAAAGCAAGAGCTTACTTTTTGAGGTAGAGGGTAGGCCCACAGACTGCAATTAACACTAATGAAGTTTGGTCCTGACAGCACAAGGCTTCTTCAAAGAAGAGGGTTTCATCTTGGTTTGTTTGAAAGGTATCAAAACACAAGAGGTTTTGCGGTGGCACCGACACCATTACACACAAGACACATAAAGGTTCCTCACAATAAAGGAAAGAGAAGAAACCAAAACTAAGCCCAAATTTGCAAGCTCTAACACTGGTCCTCCAATACAAGAGGTCACACATCTTTTTTCACACATCTGTTTTCAACACAGAAGTTGAATCCTCCCAACCTACACTCTCATATAAATGCCATTTGGGAATTTGATACACATCCCCACTCAAACTCAGGGGAATACTAACACAAGCCAAAACCACCCCTTCAGGTATGACCAGGAAGAGTGAAAAGTTTGAGTTACATGTATAAGCAACACCTGTTGACCAAGTAAAATCATATAATCATAGAACTGTAGGGGTTGGAAGGGACCTTGAGAGATCATCAGGTCCAACCCCCTGCCCAAGCAGGGTCCCTAGGACAGGGCACACAGGGAGACATCCAGACGGGTCTTCAATCTCTCCAGAGAAGGAGACTCCACCACCCTCTTGGGCAGCCTGTCCCAGGGCTCCCTCACCCTCACTGGGGAAAAGTTTTTCCGCATGTTGGTGTGGAACTTCCTGTGCTCCAATTTGCAGCCATTGCCCCTTGTCCTGTCCCCACAGACACTGAAAAGGGGCTGGCTGATTCCCCCTGCATCCCCTGCTTCAGATAATTATAAACTTTAATTAGGTCCCCCCTTAGTCTTCTCTTCTCAAGGCTGAGCAGTCCCAACTTACTCAGCCTTTCCTCACAGGGGAGATGCTCCAGGCCCTTAATCATCTTCATAGCCCTTCTCTGGACTCTCTCCAGCAGATCCCTGTCCTTTTTATACCAAGGGGCCCAGAACTGGACACAACACTCCAGGTGGGGCCTGACCAGGGCAGAGGAGAGGGGGAGGATCACCTCCTGTGACCTGCTGGCTACACTCCTGCAGATGTCCCCAGGATCCCATTGGCTCTCTTACCCCCAGGGCACACTGCTGGCTCATGGTCAACCTGTCATCAATCAGGACCCCCAGGTCCTTCTCCACTGAGCTCTTCTCCAGCAGCTCATCCCCCAGCCTGTACTGATACAAACGGTTGTTCCTTCCCAGGGGCCAGACTCTCCGCTTGCTTTTGTTGAATCCCATCCGCTCTCTCCCTGCCCAGCTCTCCAGCCTGTCCAGGTCTCTCTGGATGGCAGGGCAGTGTCCTGCCTGTCACCCACTCCTCCCAGCTCTGTATCATCAGCACTTGCTGAGGGTGGATGCTGTTCCCTCATCAAGGTCGTCAATGAAGATATGAAACAGGACTGGACCCACCACCGAGCCCTGGGGAACACCTCTAGTCACAGGCCTCCAGTCAGATTCTGCTCCACCAATCACAACCCTCTGGGCTCAGTCCGACAGCCAATTCTCAACCCAAATACAATTCTGAAACAGTTCTTCAACAACAAAAATTCCACTTTGCCTTGCTGAAAGTGCTCTTCTATTATTTTACAACCGATCTCGTATCAAGAGGGTTTTGTAAATGTTATTGGGATTTCATCACTTTGTCGTTACTGATCATAGTACAAGGAGTTTCTTCATGGAAGAGTTTTCTGCAAGAAAAGATCTTTTCAGTAGAGATGGGAGGAATGGTAAATTAAGCAGTTTGTTGCTCAAAAAATAAAAGAAATCCTAATTTTCATTGACTACATGTTTTTATTTCTGGCTTCATGCTACCAGAAAGCCAGATTCTGTGGTCAGTTATTCTGGCATGTATTGTAAAAAAACAGAAACATGTATTGTAAAAAAGAAAAAGGGGGAAAAAAAGAAAAATAAGGAAAAAAGAATCAGTGGAGTTCTTTTAGAGCAGTCAAATTAATTTTCTTTGCCTTGCTTTAAATTTACTAACAGTCCCAGAGACTTCAGCAAAACCATAATTACTAAAAGACAGTGAAAGCTGCTTCCTGAGAGCAGCCCTCTCTGAAGAATGTGGTTTTATCTGCTTTTACTTTAAGGGGAGGATGATATAAGATGTTTCAATGTGGCAACAACTACTGTTAAAATATCTCACTAAAGCAAGACGAACTGTTCTGCATACAGACTGCAAATCTATACAAACCCATGCCATGGCATCCACTTATCATAAAAGTCAGACCCAAACCATAGCAGACAGCTACCCCCTTTAAAAGAGAAGGACAAAAAAAAAAATTGGAATGACTTTCCTGAGGTTTTTTTCCCCCACTTGAGTAAAGCTTTTTTTTTTCCTTTGCCATTGAATACAACAGGGAATAATCAGCCCATTCAGTAAACTCATACTGTGGGAATCCTGACTTTTACGGGCTAGTTGGAGGAAAGATGTCAAAGAATAAGAAGCTGCATATAATTTATCATACCAATTTTAAGATGTACCATATTAAGGCAACATAAAAGTTGCTCATTTTTATGTCTTTCCATTAAAGGCTCATGAACACTATTCCTGAGCTAGTGACTCGTTAAAAGCTCCGGGGAAGGAACAAAGCAGAACAGTAAATATGAAGCTCATGATTCCCAGCAAGTTCTGTGATAGTTAACTCTGGTTTAAGTTTCCCATCAGGAAAGAATTGTAACTAATCCCACTGCATTCTTGGTAGCAACTTGTAGGAGA
Source organism: Gallinula chloropus (assembly GCF_964237585.1). NCBI lineage: Eukaryota > Metazoa > Chordata > Aves > Gruiformes > Rallidae > Gallinula > Gallinula chloropus. The sequence continues at coordinate 87,777,188 of NC_140089.1, forward strand.
GCCAGACAAACACTATGGTCTGCCTAAACGGAGAGCTAAGACTCCAAAGTAAACCTCACAGCTCTTGCTCATAACAGTAACTACAAAAAAAGTCATCCAGAAAAGCTGTATTTTATTTTCCCAACACCCAAATATTATTCAGATTGATCAGTCAGGCACTGGAAATGTAGGAAGTGGCAGATTTAAGAGGTTTTACAGGATTTTTATTCAGTTCCCATGAGTCTGTTCTGTGCAATAAATAAGGATCCACAAATCAAAAAAAGGAACAACATGAAGGAGTGTGAATTCAGAAGACCAAGCACTTCCTACTGGCTGAAAACAGATGTTTCTCAGCAGACACTTGTACAGCCCAAGGGATTTTACCTGCTCAGCATCTACTACGTGCTTTACAGAAGAGGAGACCATAATACACCCTTTACAGTGAAAAAACTAAACTGCTGGTAGCTTTTCCCTTTACTATCACTTCAGCATCTATTACTCATCTGCTACCACTCCTAAATTGTGTAAGGCTCCAGTGGCTTCACCTGCCAAATACCCAAGACTGGCTCTGGCTGCTACTACCACTCAAGCCAGGGGAGTCCCAGGCAGTGAGCAGGGACTCACTCTCAGCTCACTGCTGGTTACTAACAGCTGAGTCATACTCAGGGCTTGTGGATGCACAGACCAGAACTACTCACCACTCAATATTCCCGCTTAATACTTCTTGAACTGTTGAGAAAATTCAACATTCAGAGAGGAAGAACAAACAGCCCAGAAAAAGCAGAATACTACGCTCCCAGCAGCCAGCCCTGCTCTGACCACATCAATTTCTGGATGGGATGGCACACCAGGTGGAAGCAATCCCACCTTTTAGTCCAACGGTCTGCTGCACCCCAAAAAAAATCAATCCCACACTGTGCCAGAATGGTTTTGTGGTGCCACACTATGAATCACTTCAGGGAATTAACTTGGCTGAACAAAATAAACACCTCTTTTTGCTGTGCTGTTTTTCAGACAGATTAGATCCCAATTAAACCCACAGCAGACTCAAACAAACACTTGGAAGGGATAGTGAAAGGGCAAGAGCATCTTGCATCAGTACTGTGGGCAGCGACACAGCAACCCTGCAGTCAGTAGCACCAATATATGGTAAAATTTATTCCCCTCCTCTCTGTACAATACCTTGAGTTCTTCACAGAAAGAGATGAAAAAGTTTGCTGGACTGAAAAAATAAGCTGAGTAAAGAAGGCATGACTGAGTGAGTGAGCAGTGCTAAAGGGCTACACACAGAACCACCCACAGAGAGATTAACGTACACAGTGGGGCTGGGATGGCAAGAACCAGAAGATGAGAAATGGATGAAGAGAGAAAGGTAACACCCAAACTGAAAGGGGAAAGGGAGAAAAACAAACCAAGGAAAATGTACTGAGTATGGAGAAAAGCAAAGTGTAAGGAAATTAAGGCAGTCAGCAGAGAAAGAACGCAGTGCCACAAGATCAGATATGGTATCACACCTTCACCTTTCTCAGGTTAGAGAGCCAGTAATTCACCAGCTCCCAAGCCAAGGCCCTGGGCTTCTGATTTTGGGAATTAAGAGACTGTTGTTTCTCAGAGGAGCCAACTCAGTTTGGCAGCCCAAAAGAGCTTCCCTTGGCAGTTCTGGGTCAGCAGTGCCAGGACTAATTCGGAACTGCTTCTGTAAAGCAAAGCACTAGTCACATCTTCCTCACCAGAGAGGAAACATACACAGGAAAGGGGGAAAAACCCCAAAAACTTTACTTATACACACTGATTCAAATTTCCCTTAATCTACCCCAGCCCCATCACTGGTATTTGGTTGGGTTTGCTGCTGGTGGTTGGTCTTCCACACTTCCTACAACCATGCATTTTCCAAACACTTTCCCTTCTCATGTTTTTCTCCTCCCCTTTGCTGTAGTACTGACATATGTACAACAGACATATGTCCAGAGCAGCATCCAGCGACTACAACCCCCTTCTCCCTGGGGATCATCATGTCCCAGCTTTGCAAAATTCAAGGAAGTTGGGAAGATCTTCTACCCAATCACCTCCACGAAAATATAGTACAATCACCTCCTATAAACACAGTTCTCTTGCAACACACATTGCAAAGTGTACCTTGAAAAGAGAAGAAAACTTCACATTGTGTCTTCTTGGACAGGTGAAAACTGGCTCCTTTCCACAAGTCAAAACCTAGCATCCTTCTCCTGTCAAAAGTACAACCCACACTCAAGCCTCATTAAAACAATACAGAGTTCACTTGATACTTCACAAGCTTTCAACCTCAGAAATGAACATTGACCTCTATTGTTCTGTCCCTGCAGGCAAGGTTATCCCATTTAAACAATGCCTAAGGCTGCTGTGCAACCAACATCATCTGATGTAATCTGTCAAGTGGTGCTCTCAGGTAGATGGGACTTAACAGGAAGTTTCTGTTTCCTTACCATCATCAAGCTGCACAAAAGATGCCTCTAAAAATACTTCTCTTCTAGCTGCCAGGCAAGAGCACCATCTTGTGTTCACCTAATTAAACTTCCAACCTGCTCTGGGATCTGCTGTTTGTTTCCTTGGTTTGTTTAATTATCTTTCTTCTATGGTTGGTTTTTCACTTTGTTTTCTTTTGGTTTGTTAAGCATACTTACTCTGGGCTTTATCTGACTCTGAGAAAGCTGAAAAGTAAGTTATGGGCAGCTCCTTCACTTTGATGGGAGTGAGGAGCAGTAAAACCATTGCTAGACCTTTATTTATACCCATTTCCACCTTAAAAAAAAAGCAGCATTAAATGACTACTCGTAACATCAACCATCTTGTTAGTCGTGGGTAGGCTGTAAATATTTCTTGCATCTTTGGGGATGTCAGAGATACAATTGCTCCTTCACCTTCTGCCAATTGCAAACCACCCTTCACAACACTGGAATTTCTCACTAACCTCTGGATACTCCCTCCATTCAGAGGGTAAAAACCTTCCACCTCCCCAGTGTTTAAAAGAATAACAGCTAGTAAATGCCAACCAGTTGTTTTCCTTAACTGATTTTAAGTCCTCTGAACTTTCACTCACAGGCATACAGTAGTAGAAGACAGATTATCAAGCTGACCTGCTCCTAAGTGCTTGAATCACAGAATTCCTGTGGTTGGAAAGGACCTTTATAAGATAAAGTTCAACCATTAACCCAGCACTGCCAAGCCCACCACTAAACCATGTCCCTCAGCACCACATCTACACATCCTTTAAATCCCCTCAGGGACGGTGACCCCACCACTGCCTCCCTGGGCAGCCTGTTCCAGCACCTCACAGCCCTTTGGCTGAAGATGTTTCTCCTCATCTCCAACCTCAACCTCACCTGGCACAACTTGAGGCTGTTTCCTCTTGTCCTGTCGCTCAGTACTTGGGAGATGAAACCAACACCTGACCTGGCTACACCCTCCTTCCAGGGAGTTTTAGAGCAATCAGGTCTCCCCTCAGCCTTCTCTTCTCCAGGCTGGACACCCCCAGGTCCTTCAGCTGGTCCCTCAGCTGTTCCTCATCACACTTGTGCTCCAGACCCTTCCCCACTCTGCTGCCCTTCTCTGGACACACTCCAGCCCCTCAGTGTCCTTCTGGCAGTGAGGGGCCCAAACCTGAACCCAGCACTCGAGGGGCAGCCTCACCAGTGCCCAGTACAGGGGATGATCCCTGTCCTGGTCCTGCTGGCCACACCATTGCTGACAGCAGCCAGGATGCTGTTGGTCTTCTTGGCCACCTGGGTACACTGCTGGCCCATGTTCAGCTGGCTGTTGATAAACACCCCCAGGTCCTTTTCCACCATGCAGCTTTCCAGACACTCTTCTCCACTCCTGTAGTGCTGCCTGGGGGTTGTTGTGACCCAGGACCCGGCCCTGCACCTTGCTGAACCTCAGCTCACAGATACAGCCTGTCCAGACCCCGCTCTAGACCCTCCCTACTCTCAAACAGATCAACACTCCCACCCAACTTGGTGTTGTCCCTAGACTTGCTGAGGGAGCACTCGACCCCCCACTCCTCATCCAGATCACTGATAAAGATATGGAATAGAACTGGCCCAGGCACCAAGCCCTGGGGAGCCCCACTCATGACAAATGGACACAACTCTTTGGCCCAGCCATTCAGGCAGTTTTTTAGCCAGTGAAGAGTATGCCCATCCAAGCTGTGAGCAGCAGGTTTATCCAGAACAATAAATGAAAATAGAAGTTGTTCTTTGCCTTTGAGAATCCACTGTGCACAAAACACAGCACAGAGGCCACACGACATGTAAATGATACCTCAACAGAAACTGTATTCCACTCTCCGTTCAATCAGTGATCTACAGTCAAGACTCAAGTGCTCAGAGTAGTCAAAAACCTGTACTAGTGGTTTTTTTTACAGAATCCCAAATCACAAGGTTGGAAAAGACCTTTGAGACTGAGTCCAAGCGTACCCATCCTCTACTAAACCAGATCCCTGAGCACCTCATCTACCTGTCTTTAAATACACCCAGGGTTGGTAACTCAGCCCTCTCCCTGGGTAGCCTGTGCCACAGCCCCACAACTCTGCCAGGGAAGAACTTTGCCCTCCCAGCTGAGCTGACCCTGCCCTGGGGCAGCTTGAGCCCATTGCCCCTTGTCCCAGCTCCTGTCCCCTGGCTGAAGAGACCATCGCCCACCTCTCTGCACCCTCCTGGCAGGGCAGTGGAGGTGGGGAGAAGGCCTCCCCTCAGCCTCCTCCTGCCTAAACATCCCCAGCTCCCTCAGCCATTCCTTGTACAGTTTGCTCTCCAGGCCCTTTACCAGCTGCACTGCCCTGCTCTGGACACGCTCCAAGACCTCCATGTCTCTCTTGAAGCAAGAGGCCCAAAACTGAACCCGGTATTTGAGGTGCAGCCTCACCAGTGCCCAGCCCAGGGGCAAAACCACCTCCCCAGACCTACTGGCCACGCTATTTCTGACATAAACCAGGATGCCATTGGCCTTCTTGACCACCCAGGCACACTGCTGGCTCAGGTTCAGTCACAGTCACCCACCACCCCCAGGTCCCTCTCTGCCTGACAGCTCTCCAGCCAGTCTCCCCCCAGTCTGTAGCACTGGACAGGGTTGTTAGGTCCCATGTGCAGGTTCCTTGGCCTTGTTGAACTTCACCCTGTGGTCTCACCCACAGATCCGGCCTGTTCAGATCCCTTTGAAGAGCCTCAGGCAGATCGACACTTCCTCCCAGCTTAGTGTCATCCACGAACTTACTGAGGGAACATTCAATCCCATTGATAAAGACATTGAAAAGGGCTGGACCCAGGACTGAGCCCCTGGGAACACCACTTGAGACCGTCCTGCAGCTGGATTTGGCTCCATTAACCACCACCCTTTGGGCCTGGCCAGCCAGCCAGTTTTTCACCCAGCAGAGGCCACGCCTGGCCAGGCCGGTGGCAGCCATTTTCTCAAGCAGAGTGCTATGAGGAGAAAGGGCAGAAGGCTGAGAGGAGAAATGGTACCTCCTCAAATAATTACATCTGACTACCACTCATTTCAATAGGAGTGCTGTTTTAATGAAAATAAATTAAAAGATGGGAAAAAAAAAATTCTCCAGAACAGCTCTCAAACCCATTTCCAATTTACTAAAGACCAGAAGCGTTCCCAGTTTCCCCAGTAACACATTGTGGCCTATTTAAATGTGTTACACAAGTGTTTAGATGTAGCCTGTTATGACCCTCTATAAAAAAACTAGGTCCCTTCGTAAAGCAATACTGCTAGTAAAGGGGGTAAATAAGACATTCACCTGACACTAACAGATCAGGTCACACTATAAACTATAAAAACAGTTTAAGTAATACTTAAAGGCATTAAGTAACACCAGACTGTTCTTGTGAGACTGATAATCAACAAAGAGGCCAATGAATTTAGCAACTGATTCAGGTTCAATGAAGTCACAAGGGTTTATGTTCTGTGTTTCTGGAGACACGCCATGGATTCTCTCAAAATATCAGTTCTGTTTATATCTATACCACTTGCTAGAGTGAAAGACATGCAAAATTTGAATTTTAGATCGATATTTAGAAAATATTTTTAGGAGACAGCACACTAAGCTTCTTTACATGTGAAAAGGAAAGGGAAAATAGCCATACAGATTAAAAAACTAAACAGCTAACCCTACAATTAAATTACAGAAGCTGCACAATTGACTATAAGTTTGGTGGAAACCTTGTGCATTGGAGGCTTCAACAATTCCAAAAAAGCCAGCAGCTACCTAAAAAAAAAAACAAATGCAAAAAAAAAAGCTATCATTTAACACTACAGACACTATTTTGCAAAGAGCTTCCAAAATTAGAAATAACAGAATCCACTCTGCATAGGTGTTTATTCCTCTGCTACCCAAAAAAAGGAATACAAGAAAGAAACCCCACTCTCATACTTTCAGTCTAAATGCACTACCAAGGGTTAGCTCTTCAGCAAGCACCCTCTTACCTGTTTGTTGGAGTGGTAAAGCTGAAAGACAGCAGCTGATTCCAGAACGGGTCATTCTCGGAGATGGGCTCTGCTCCTGATAATTTCTTCAAATACTCATTTTCTGGAAGCTCACTGATGCTGCTGCTGTTCGCTCCCATCTTCTTTACTTGGCAAATCCTTTCCTAAATTTTCATTTCTTCCATGAAAAACAAAAGAAAGCATTTTAAGTCTTTTGTACAAAGGAAGAACATACAGATCCTAGACGAGCTATCAGTAACTAGTTCACTACTGAACTAAAGAGTTACTGAAATGTAAAAAAGAGGTACATAAGGAAGGTATTAAAAAGATTTGTTTCAAAAAATCTTAGAAAAATAACATTTTCATCCAAAGAAGTTAGTTACTGTGCTATATACACTTCAGTCATGGTGCCACTTGGATTTTCATACATTACACTTGGCAAGAACACAGTATCACAGCTGTATGGATATCACAAGTGCCACAAGTGGGGAACACTGCAGGGCATTCACAATTTAAACCAGGGTATTAAGTTGACAAGCTCTTAAAAATGTATTTTCCAACTGGATATGCACACACAGCAAATGACCCCAGCTAATTCCTGCGTGCCACTGGTGACTGCCCCTACCTTGCCAGAGTAAGCTCGACTGTTCCTGCTGTAGCACACACAGCCTGCATCAGGTGAAAGAAGGTACTGACCATACATCAACCTGTAAAATAACCTTGCTGGTTTCACTCAACTGCTTCAAGGGGAGCGGCGGGGGAAGCTAAAAAAATTAACACACCAAAATCACAACTGCTTTTTGAAGAGGTCAGAGAGAGACACACTCCATATCCTCTCTTCATTAGTAGCTGCACTGCACCTGGTTTGCATTGTACTTCATCTGTCTGAAGAAGCAGAGTATTTGTCCTGGTTTTGGTCAGGATGGAGTGAACTTCATGAGTAGCAGCGGCTGGAATGCTGTGTTTGGGAGTTACAAGGGGAGTAGTGCTGATAACACCCTGATGTTGTTAGTTGCTGTCAGACAGTCAAGGACTTTCTCAGCTCTTCATGAGAAAGGAGGGGCGAAGCCAGGACAGGTGCCCCAGCTGCCCAAAGAGAGGATTCCAGCCAGTTACGTCCTGCCCAGGGTATCGGGGGCTGACGGGAGGAAGGCCGAGGGCGGCTCCGGGACGCGCGGTTCTAGGGGGACGGTCGGGTCCCGGGACGGCTCTGGGTGGCACGGCCTGAGCTGTGGGTTGGGTCAGACACTGCACTGGGGATCAACAGCTGCAGAGATTTTTGCTCTAAAGTCCTGTCAGCATTGTTATATTGGATCTTTCTGTTATCTTAGTAAACTGTCCTTATCCCACCCCACGGGCCTCTTATTTCTTGGTTTTGGGGTTATTTGCCCCTTCCTTTTCCCTTCCCTTACTTCTCACTCCCCCCCCATCCCCCTTTTTCCCTTTTCCCTGCTCTTTTCCTTTAAGGAGCAGGCAGCTGCGTGGATCTCACCTCTCAGCCGGGGTGAAACCACGACAGTATTTCAGATCTGCATGCTGCTTATCAGCACTTCTCTCCCTTATAAACAATTTAATTAAAGAAAAAAAACCCACCATGATTCTATTAGCTATGGGCCAGTGATGCTGCTAAGCACCTTATGTCTTCCAGGACACCAGCTTCAATAATCTTCCATCTTTTGAGAAGAAATAACTGTGACTAACAGGTTTAAAAGTTTATTTTTTAAAAAGCACCACCACCAAAACAAAAGTGCTGCGCAGTGTATTACTGTGTAACCTAAATACTGACTCCTGAGCTGCAGATGACATCAGAACAGGAACAGATAGCTATATTAGAACACATAAGCTACCACTCAGCAGCAACTCTGACACGATGTAGGATCTGTTTTAAGAATCAGCACTCACCATCTTTGCAGAAGCAGCTATTATTTCCAGAAAAGGCCTTTCTAGGAGCAGTTAATATTAACAGAGAACAGTATAGAAATGAGGTAAACTTACTAAAAGGAAATGAAGTGGTGCACTGAAAAGCTGCAACATTTGCAGCCATGATGGGGGGGATGTGAGGAGCCTGTATGTGAGATTTAAAGCAAACACACAGTTCCCAAGTATTTCAGAAGCCACAAAATGCCAGCACAGGCAGACAGCAGACTACAAGAAGCAATAAAGAGGTCTCTAAAAGGTGAGACACTGAAAAAAATATGGAAATGTTTATTATTTTCCAGATCCTGCTTATAGGGGTCACTACAGGCTGAGAAAGCACCACTCTGCACCGCTGCCCTCCATTCTAGTGCTCCATCCTCCCCCACCACTGCTAACCGCTCTGCAAGACAGACTCTGCTCTTCAAACCACCACCCCACCACAGCTCTGCACCCAGTCAGGGAGCTCTGTTTTTATGAGGCAGGTTGGTTTCCAGCACCTCCTTTTACATCTGGCCAAAGAAGAGAAAAATACAATAACCTTACAGCTTCCTCTGTGTCTCGTTTGGCCAAAGGCTCTGAAGACACTTTTGTCGTGGTGAGCACCGGTATGAAAAGGTATTTAGAAGTGGCCTAGGAGTGAGAATGTAAGTTTGTATCAGGGAATCCTGTGGCAGAGCATTAAAGGATTATAAAATTTAATTAGCTTAAGAGGATTCCCAGAGTTTTGGCTGTTTACTCACAGAACAGAATGAATGCATCTCACTTGAATGCAAACTTTCCTGCTTCAAAGACTCGTACACTACCTCTGAAATAAAGCCAAATCTAGAGGAATAGAGCAGAAAAGAAGCCACTTTTCATAACACACAAGAACACTGGATGCTCACCTGGAAGTGGAAGAAACAAGGTTTGGCCCGTATGTGGACATCTCAGCTCTGCAGCCCCTGTTTGCACATGCCCAGCTACTGCAGAAGCCAAGAATTCTGCTGGCCCTGGCACCGTCTTTTGGCTCAAGTCTCTTCCCTGCACCTCTGAATGACTTAAAGGTCATGCATTTAAACCTTTATTTCTTGAGTACAGACAGTTCCAAGTCCGTGACCGCTTCAAATTCCCACTCTCCACTCGTGCTTTCCTGCTCACGTAAAAACAACTCACTTACTCCAAGATGAACACCAAGGAAGAAGATAACATGGGGTTGCTGGAGCCCTGCCCCCAAATTCCTCTACCTTGTTCCCCTTCCCAGCGCTCTGACCCTGCCCTAAAGCCCCAGCCCACCCTCCTAAGGCTGTCTGCTCTGCTCCACAAGCTGTTCTCCCACCTTGCTGCAGCTCCCAAAGCTGCCTCCTCAGAGCAATAGAAAAATCAGTAATTGGTTGGGGGTTTGTTTTCTTTTCTAGAAAGAAAGAAATATCAAGCCAATGAGATCTGTCAAAAGAATCCCATTGCTGGCTAAATACTTCTACAAGTAGGTAACAGCTTTGGGACTTGGAGAGCTTTGCCCTCTACTCTCATTTGAGTAACACAGCCCAGAGCTCTGAAATAAATACATGGATTTATCCTGTTGTATTGGAAAAGGCGTTTCTTTTCCCTACCCCAAAACATTTGATTTACTACTGTTGCCTAAAGTAAGCATCTCAGCAAGCTCTACTAATGCTGCCTTTGCTGACCACACTTACAAACAACACACAACAGGTAGAACAGAGCAAACACCTTCCATCAGAAAAATTGCTGAACTGCTCCGAAACAATTTGATGATGCAGACTGGGCACCTTCAGCTCCTACAGCCTGAACAGCCACAGCCCCAGCTTTAAATAGGACATTTCTGAGGAACTCCAGCCATCAGGCAGGAGAGGAAACCAGTCTTTCCTCCTGAGTTCATGACTACCCCGGAGAAATATCTTCAATAAATATATTATTTTTCATTAATCAAGATTATTTTTGATGTCCAACACAAGACAGAGGCTCAGAATCTTCAATCATTTTGAAACTTGCTATTAACAGTAGATACCTTTCTTTTAAAAAACAGCTGCCTTTAGCTGAGAAAGATTGCTGAAATAAAACAAGCAACCACTTACATTTGCAAGTTGTTTTTTATTAAGAGGCACCACTGCTGCACCACTTATACCATGTGCTGCTTGAGGCAGTAGAGGTTCAAGTCTTTGGATGACATCAAGGGTTGGTCAGTATTTGGAACACAATTACCACAGTATTTTTTAAATAGCATCACATCCTCACATATCCATGAGTTTTCCCTAAAAAATCCAGGGGGTCTCAGAACCACTTCTGAACGTAAGGTTAAACAGATTCTGCTTCCTCACATGCTGAAGCAGGACAGCTACAAGAAATGCCAAACAATAGGAAAGACCCTTTCACTCCAGAAAACTCAATCCCAACCCCAGCAGTACATCAGCAGTACATTACCAGTGAAATCTAATTTTTCTTCTCCAAGCACACTAAATGTAAAAAGTCTTCCCTCAAAAAACAATTCATCTAATTCTTTGCTCAACAAAACCCCCAACAAAACAGACACAATTTATTAGCAAGTAATTTAGTTTAATCCACTATTATTACTTATACCAACAACTCTTTTTTGTTTTTTTTAATTCCCTCCTAAATGAGCAGGAAACATCCCCAAAGAATCACAGCCTGGTCTACAAGTGTCAGGCTTTATTAAACTCAACAGCTGTTTAGTCCCAAAACTTGGCTCCACAATGCAGATGCTTCAGAGCAAACACATGGGAGCTTCTTTTGCACATCAGGACTCCTTCCAACCTCAAATAGCTCAAGGCAGATATAAATCCTGGGATTACTGTCCTTTCTGAAAGATTTTAGCATTAATTAGTAACAATGTTTACAAGAATAGCATTTTTCCCCTCTTCCAGTTCAAAGTGACTCGGCAATACACACAGGCTCTGTCTGAGCTCGTAGGTGGAACTCCAGGTACAGTGTGTGCACTGCTGAGCTTGGAACACAAACTTGTCAGGCTCTCTATAAACACTCTATCTGAATAATTTCAGACAAGTGATCGTAGCTCCACTAAGTATTAAATCCCCTACTGGTCTCACAACCTAATTTCCAACGCCGACATTCTGCTGACCCATCCCGTGCAGCCACTTCCAAAACTACCCTTGCTGGGTTTGTCTGGCTGAGTCTGCAGACAATCTGAATAATAAATATTATATACCTCTTTTTTTTTTTAATGAGTAATTTTGTAAGTATCTGAGACAATCCTGCAGATGGTTTTTCCATGCCATCTGAGATCCAGTCTCTAGGGTGGGTCTTTATCGTACCTGCATGAAAATACATTAAGAAATGATACTATCACACATCTGAAAAGCTGCCAAAACTGCATCTCTACACAACAGCCCTTAGGGTACCTTTACAGTTTGCTGCTGTATGAACTAACCTAAATGGGCACCGTTCCCCTTTCAAGCAAAGCAGCTGCTATCACCATCACCACTGAGATAAGAACTCAGGAGATGTTATTTAAAGATTTAGCAAAGCTGCTGCAAGGAGATTTTTGGCCAGTTCCTATTTGTACCCAGGAACTGTACATTTCAGACCATCTTTCACCTGACACATTAAAACATCCCACAGAAATCTGAAAATGAAACTCCCCACACAGTGATGAGAGTGCTGCAACACATACATGATTCTCCATGTCACAGAAGACACATCAACTGTGGTCAGTGTTGAGCTCCAACTGTTTCATTTCAGTGTCCACCCCACGGATTTGAACTCTGTCTCCTCACCCACGTTGCAATACTATTGGTACCCAAGGATCAGATGCTCCATGGATTGAGTATCATACACAACACTTCACTGCACATCTTACGCACACATCAGAAACAGCCTAGAAAAGAAAACCCTACATTACACCTGAGAGACGTCTGTCCCTGGGCAGGATCAGAGTTACTGCTCTAAAGCAGCAGCTTGGCATGGGAAATGTGTTTCATCCCACTGTACTAGAGCAGGGCAAGCTGCAGGCAACCAGAACCCCTTGTCCTGGTTTCACCCCGGCTGAGAGCAGAGACCCACCAGCTGCCTGCTCTGTACAGGAGAAGAGCAGGGGGAGGAGAGGGGCAGGGGAGGGGGATAGGGGGATGGGGGGGCATGAGGCAAGGGGAGGGAAAAGGAAGGGGCAAATAACAACCCCAAACCAAGAAACCAAAAGCCCGTGGGTTGGGATAAGGACAGTTTACTAGAACAGCAGAGAGATCCAATATAACAATGCTGACAGGACTCTAGAGCAGAACATCTCTGCAGCTGCTGATACCCAATGAGTGTCTGACCCAACCCACAGCTCAGGCCGTGCCACCCAGAGCTGTCCCGGGACCGACCATCCTGGAGCCGCCCCCTCCTCCCACCAGCCCCCTTTACACTGAGCATGGTGCCACTGGCATGGAACACCCACCCCCTTTGGGCACTTTGGGTCACCTGTCCTGGCTTCCTCCCCTCCTTTCTCATGAACAGAGAAATAGGAAGAGCTGAGGAAGTCCTGGAGTGCTTGAGCACAACTGAAACCATCAGGGTGTTATCAGCACTGCTCCCATCCTAACACCCAAACACAGCATTCCAGCCCCTGCTACACAAGGAGTTAACCCCATCCTGGCCAAAACCAGGACACCCTGTTTCTTTTGCAGGATCTTGTTCAGAGCTTCAACTTTCTGCTCCCAGCAGGTCAGCTCTCTGTCACAGCCTCCATGCCCTGCCCTCCCAAACGGGGCACGTCCCTATTTTCCACCCAGCACACAGCAGCATCCCAGAGCATCCCCAGGCTCACTGAGAGGGAGGGAGGCAAGCCAAAGGCAGGAGATGGTGTCCTGCTTTAATCCTCAGGCCCCAGCACCTTGGCTCCACTAAGCCTTTGCCGTGTGTCATCACACCCTGAAGACTGAAAAGCTTTGTGACCTGAGAGATGTTATTTCTGTCGAGGAGCAAACAAGCACACAGCTCTTTGGGAGAGGAGAGACACCTTCCCAATCGAAGCAGAGACCTAAAGAAACCACACCACCCAGTTCTCCAGTGTATCTAAAAATTGGAATCTTTGTATTGATTGACTTGAATTGCTGTGAGAAATACCTACAGTGCCTACAGAGAGGCATTTTCCCAGAGGAAAGTGAGCTGGGTACCACACATACCCAACTGTACCAGGTAAAGGACTAACAGATCTTAAATGTGTAAGTGGAAAACTGATGTTCTAAAAACCCAACAGCTTTGATTTCAGTGGCTAAACTACAATTTCTGTTCTCTACACACCCCCCCTAGTTGCTTTCTGCCCACTTGCAGCAAAGAAGTCAACAGTCATTAGAGCCTGCAGCTCAAATCACTTGCTATTTCTCAGAGGCATGCAAACAGGTATAGGAAGTGGCAAAACTCCCTTCAATAAGCTCAGCTTTGCAGTTCTCCTGGCACACGACGTGTCTCTTAAACCACTGCTTGGGGGAGTGTTTTGGGGACATTTTGGTGCTGATTAGTGAGGCTGGGAAAAAACAAACACAACCCCACAACAAAGCAAGAGATGCAATTTTATCTTTCTTCAGAGATAACAACAGTTACACAAATACTTCACTCACACCACGGGAGGGTTCCTTAGAATCCAGACATGTTTCACAGTGAGGTGCAAAAGTGGGAACAATTTTGGGTTTACCAACTCAATTGGTAAAATCTCACTAAAAAAAGCCCCAACCCTAATGATGCAGAAATACATGGCAGTAGGGATTCATGCCTTGAACAGGGTGCTTTAGGGGAAAAAAATCTTGACAGTCCTCTGATTTTAGGCATTCTTGCCATTTTTAATGAGAAAAAAGCATGGAAATTATCTTTGTTTCTAAAGCATGTTAAAATATTTCAGCCCTAAATTCATGCCTGTCAATCATCAGTGCAATCCAACCACTACTCCCATACACCGCTCACTCATAACCCAGCGCCCAGGGAGATTTCAGCCCAGGAGAAATCCATCCTTCAGGACTACAAATTTAAAGTGTTTCCTACTGGGTTTAAGTTAATGAGTCAGGCAGGAAGTAACTCCTGCTAATTTTACCTTTCACTGGACTGATTGGTAATTTGCCTTCCCTTTTCTACAGCAGCTTTTTGTGACCACTCCTTTGCCCTTTCCCTTTCCCCAAACCTCTTCACTTTCCACACTGGAAGTGTTCAGACACATGTAAGTACCAAACAACCCCTCCCCCCAAAAAAAAGGGTTTGTGCAAAGTAGGGGGAGACAGGGAAGCTGTTCTTGTGCTCTGAGAAGCACAGACTCAGTTAGAGACCTTTAAGATTACCTAGTACAAACACAGCCCAAACTTTTAAGATTACCTAGTACAAACACAGCCCAACCCTGTCTAGCCCACCTCTAGAACATGTCACCAAGCACAACAGCTTTTAAACACCTCCATGGATGGTGACTCCACCACCTCCCTGGACAGCCTGCTCCAATACTTGACTAAGGGTCTCTAGAGACCCTGGATGAGTCTGTGGTGTGCCCCATCTGTGCACCCCTGGGGCAAAACCCACCATTCACTGCTTTGGAGACACTGATCAAATTACTTCTCATCTGTTCCTCAGACTCTACTGAGTTTGATGCCTCTACTGAGGATCATCAAAGTCTCTGTTGTATGTACAGTACCTTAGAACATTTCTGCAGCAGCACATCACACCAAGCTTCTCCAGGTGCCAAAGTGCATTCACCCAGACCTCACTCAATACCTCAGAGCCACAGAACCTCAGACTGGTTTGGGTGAGAAGGTCCCTCAGAGCTCCCCCAATGCCACCCCTGCCACTGGTAGGGACACCCCCACCAGCCCAGGGTGCCCAAAGCCCCATCCAACCTGGCCTTCAGCCCTGCCAGGGATTTAGGGACAGCCCCAGCTCCTCTGGGCACCCTGTGCCAGGGCCTCCCCCCTCCCTGGGAAGGATTCTGTGTGTGTATGTATATATATATGCACACACTTTAGGACAGCCATGGGTTTGGATGGCAGTAAGAAATGCTACATCACCCTGAAGTGGTCCACACAATGCTTAAGTAGAAGCAAACACCACCCTTTAAAGTCTTTCTGTAGCTCTAAAGATAACTCAACCTGACTCCTGCTCTGTGCACGCTGCAGCCTGTGCAAACAGCCACTTGTCCTCCTGCTTCACTCTTCTGTAGGAAGAGGCTGAACTGCTGGGACATTTGGGGTCCTTACAGGTCCCCCTGAAGCCTGAAGAGTCTTCCCTGCAGCAGAAGTGACTGATCTTGATAGATCTACTGCAGGCAAAGGCAGCCCCTCATCAGGAAGGCACACAGCAGCTGGAAAAGCTTCTGCTGATGTCTGCTCCAGATCCTCTTCCACACACATTTTCTGTGGGAGTCAGTTGTCAATAAAAGCCTAATTCTGAAGAGCACAGGCTGCTTGCTTCACGTCCCACCTACAGCACAGTTGTTCCTCTCCCAGCTGAAAAAGGGATTTGTTTCAAGACCACTGTGGTTGGGTAGGGTGTTTCAAGCAGAAGAAATCAGACCTGGGTGAGCCCAGACATTGTGACCCAACCACTCCACAAGAGATGCTGCTGATCACCTTTGTCTTTGCTGCTTCACCCTGTGCTCATCCCAGAGTCTGGTGATTTTTAACACAGTGTTCCAAACAGGAGGTGACAGGGAAACATAAATTCTGTAAGTGAGCCTGAGATGTGCAGCTGATGTATCTTCTGAGTGTCATCTCACACACCTAGCAGGTATTTCTAGCCATGTACCATCACTAATCATCAGGTCACTGCTGTGAGGAGAGGCTGAGGGAGCTGGGCCTCTTCAGCCTGGAGAAGAGGAGACTGAGGGGTGAGCTTATCAATGCCTATAAACATGGCAAGGGGGAGTGTCAGTAGGATGGAGCCAGGCTCTTCTCAGTGATGCCAGAGGACAGGACAGGGGGCAACAGCTGCAAGCAGGGAGGTTCCATGAGAACATAAGGAAAAACTTTCCCCCTGTGAGGGTGGCAGAGCCCTGGGACAGGCTGCCCAGAGAGGCTGTGGAGCCTCCTGCCCTGGACACATTCAAACCCCTCTGGATGTGTTCCTGGGTAACTTAGTCTGGCTGATCCTGCCCTGGCAGGGGGTTGGACTGGATCATCTTTCCAGGTCCCGTCCAACCCAAATCATTCTCTGATCAATAATACCAATTTTGGTCACTGAGGAGAGGCCTGTTTACTAACCACAAAACAGCTTGTTTCAGATGAACTGCTCACCAACCTTCAGCAGTCACCTTCACAGCCTTGTCCTCTACTGGACCTACTCAGCAGAAGCAGAAGAGCCCACAACCTTCCTCAGTCTACCTTTCTCTAAAGCCACCCAAGGTCCAAAGAAACCTGGACATGGAAATGCCATCTGCCTCCTGACTGTTCCAGCCTGTGGCCTCAGAACAAAGACATGGCACAGAATGCTCTGAAGAACAGGAAGATGTTGCACTATGGTGCTGGGCACCAATAAACAAATAAATATACACTTGTGGCAAAGGATGACCTTGTTCTGAAGACCTAAACCCCAAATCTATCCCACTGCCACACACCTGGTCCTGGCCCTTACAGTAGCACACACCCACTAAGTGGGTTAAGAGACTCCTTCAGCAGCACATCTCATTTACATTAAGCTCATTTCTCCTCTCTCCCCTCAGCTGTTCTGGCAGAGGCAAGGCAGCAGGTACATATGAAGCCTCTAGAAGGAGCTTTTGCTGATGGGATACGAGTCCCACAAACACCTTTCTGCTAAGAGGTTGATGGCACTTTATGAGCTTCCATTTCCCTTTTACAGGCAAATAATCAGTTACCATTTCAGTACTTCTTTGCCTGACCTACACACATGCAACAGAACATGTCTCTGGCCCAGCAGTGTAAAATTCCACCAGATCTGACCATTTGTAATGCTGGTATTTACACCCCCACACTAAAAACTCCACTCTTGCAGCCAAATCTCCCAGAAGGTTCAAAAGCCTCTAAAATTTCTCATCAACTAGGAACACTTCAAGCTACTAAAAACTGGAAAGGTGTTTTTTCTGACCTCCTACATCATTTCAGTCACAACATTTTAATAAATAATTACTGCACCAAGCCTGCCAGTTTGAGGGTGGGATGACAGCACCAGATTCAGAAACACATCCCAGCTTAGTGGGGAGGGGAAGTGGTATGGCAGCAACTCAAAAAGGTAAAGAAATAAACTACCTCTACCCAGACTCTTACATTCCCACATCCCAAGTGAAAACCAGAACTCAGCAGCTGTTTGCTGGAATACAGGCAGAAATCATTGCTTTTCCTCTCATTAGCCAAACACCAGTATAAGGAGGGAAGGCTGGGTCGAAGGATCTCTGTGTAGAAGGCTCAACTCTCCTCCACCTGGTAAAAGAGGTGGCACAGAACCTGACTTGCAAACCTTTAAAGTGAAAACTCAAACACTAACTCCGCTCTGTGCAAGGGGCAGATAGTTCTTTACAGGTTTTGTTTGCCCTCAGCAGGGAGATTCCTGTTGCTTGCAGGACAGCTGTACTGGGACTATAAAGTGAGGAAAACAAACTGAACTTTAAACAAGAATATCAATGGAATACAGACCTTAAAAAAAAAACCCTAATCAAGAATATGCACAACCCATACTGAGACCTGACTTTACAGGGTAAGAATATGATCAGTTTGACCACATCTACACATCTGCCACAAACACAGCAACGGCTTCCGAAAGCACCACAATGGGTTAGAGAGTTGGTTTGTTAGGTATAAAAACATTGTGATGATTGACAAATTTGTCCCTTTCTAAAAATATATATACTCAGTATACCAACCTAAAAATCAATTTGTACTCCTTCATTCAGTTACTGCCATAATTAAGATGGGTCACTGTTGGATATGACACAAGCCATGCTACACCTAGTCCAGTTTAGTAATCTAAGTAGCCACTAGCACAGTACTGTTACCTCTTGGTGCAAGGGATGTCAGGATTACTTTTAAATTTATTCAACATTTTTCCTCCCTGTTTTACTCTCAGACTTCAGTAAAACTCATTTCATAGCCAAAGTGATGTTTCAAAAAGAAAAACTCAACCATCTTTTAAGCTTCAGAAAGACACTTAGGTGCTTGTCAAAAGGTCTCCATTTTTCAGATATCACAACATTTTGCTGTATTCCAAAGGTTATTTAATTATTTTGGCATCTGTGCTCTTCCCATGCTCTGTTACAACAGAGCTGTTGTCTCTGCTTTCAGTGCTTCCCACAGCTAGAAATCCAACTACACCATAAACCCCCCACATGCTGTACCGAAGGGCAAGGCTGGTGTGTATGTTGCCTGATTTTATATCACCCCACGCCCCACAATCCATGCCCCCCAGCTCCAGAGCCTGCTGCCAATGGAATTGGACTTGCCAAAGGGTGCAGTTGCTACCAGCTGCAACAGGCTTTTCACTCCAGAGAACACACTCTTCAGAGACATCATGACCGTCTCCAGCCACCCACTTTGTCAACAGCTCATCAGCCACCAAACAGGATTTCTTACTCCCTGTATCTCCTGCAACAAACAGGTTAAAAACAACCTGATATCTTCCTATTCATTTAAAGAAAAAATCAGTGGAAGCACCACAGTCATCTCACTTTAGTGTTCATAGAATCACAGGATGGCATGGGCTGGAAGGGACCCCAAGGGTCACAGAGTTCCAGCCCCCCTGCCACAGGCATTAACTGGCTACAAAGACTTTCCTGTGGATGTTACCCCAAAATCCTAAGCAGCAGCTGCTGAGCTATTGGAGCATCAGCACGGGGCTGGCAGGGATGGTGCTGATGGCTGCTGTAGCCAGGTGACTGCAAGCAGGGTACAACATCCCCGGGGCCGTCCACAGGCTTCTCCTGAACAGCCCAGTGAGGGGGCAGAGTGAGGCCTCCCTGAGCTCCCTGCGGCCTCGGGGGGGCAGCGACAATTCTTATGTCACCACATCTGGGGCAACGGCAACGGTTTTTACTGGGGAATCCACAAAACAGGGAAGGGAAAGGGGGGAACGGGGGGGGAACTGAGGAATGACACAACCCAGCACCCTGCGTTGGGAAACTGGACCCGGCCACCCTGGGGAGCTTCTTTCCCCTTCCCAGCACCGAGAGAGGGCTCAGGGCAGGGAATGTGAACACCTCACCCGACAGAGGCCTCAGGCGGCCGCAACCACAGCCCAGCGCCTCGGCCCTCGGCTCACGCAGCGCCAGGCGGCAGGTGATGGCCCCACAGCCTCGCCACAAGAGAGGGAACCCCCCAAACAACCCCCAACCCAAGCAGCGTCCGGAGCACCCCCGGGAGAAGCTGCCACCAGCCCAGACACATCCTCCTTCAGAGCCGAGTGAAAACAAACGTGCTTCGGGCTGCCCGCCACGGCCCGCGGGGCCCAGCCGCTCGCAGCCCGCCGGTGCCCGCGGGCCAAGGGAGGGAGGGAGGGCGGGAGCAGCCCGCGCCCTGCGGGGTTCCCTCCCGAAGGGGCCCGGCCCGGGGCAGCGGAGCCCCGTCAGGGGCGGCAGCCCCGTCAGGGCTCCGCAGCCCCCGGGAACTCTCCGCGGCGCCGGTGCCGAGAGGAACCGCGCAAACGCGGCGCTCGATCCCGAGATGGGGCCGCCACACGAGGGAACCAACCGCTGCTCGTCGGGACAAGGGGACGAGCGGGACGGCTCCGGGCGGGCGGCAGCTACCGGCGCTGCCGCCCAGCGCTGAAAGGGGACGGGACGGGGCAGAGCCCCCGGGGCCCGCCCGCCCGCCGGCCGCTCCCCACCGCCCCCCGCCACGGGGGAGGCCCCGCCGCGGCCCCGCTTACCCCGTCCCCGAAGCCCGTCAGCTCGCACCGCGGCGCTCTACGGCAGGAGGCGGCCGCTGCCGCGGGCCCCGGCAGTCACCCAGCCGGGCCCGGCCCAGGCCCCCGCTCAGCTCCGCTCGCCTCACGGGCCGCCTCACGGGCCGCCTCCGCCCCGCCGCCCGCCCGCCCGCCCGCTCCCACCCGCGCGCCGCGGGGGCGCTGCCCGACAGCCCCTGCCCAGCGCAGGCGCGGACCCACCGCTGCCGCCCGCCTCCCGCCTTCCACGTCGCCACGGCCTCTCGCCGCGCATGCGCGCAGCCCCCCCTTCCCCGGCCGTGCCCCTCGCAGGCACCCCCTCCTGCCGCCGCGGGGCACGCTGGGAAGTGTAGTCCGTCACCGAGAGAAGGAGGAATCCCAGGCCTGGGAGAAGAGCTCCTGGAGAGCAGCCCTGCTGAGAAGGCCCTGGGGGTGATGGGGGAGGAGGAACCTCCCCTGAGCTGAGCCAGCAGTGGCTCTGGCAGCTGGCAAGGGCGATGGGATCCTGGGCTCCATCAGCAGAGGGGTGGCAGCAGGGACAGGGAGGGGATTGTCCCTCTCTGCTCTGCCCTCCTGAGGCCCCAGCTGGAGTCCTGTGGCCAGAGCTGGGGCCCAACACAAGGAAGATGTGGGGCTGGTGGAGAGGGGTCAGAGGAGCCCCGGGGATGCTCAGAGGGCTGGAGCAGCTCCCCTGTGGAGAGAGGCTGAGGGAGCTGGGCTGGGTCAGCCTGGAGAAGAGAAGGCTGTGGGGGGACCTCACTGCAGCCTCCCAGTCCCTGAAGGGACCCCAGGAACAGGAGGGGAATCAGCTTGTTAAAGGGCAGAGACTGGCAGGACAAGGGGGCTGGAGTGAAGCTGGAGGAGGGAAGGGGGAGAGGAGATCTTAGGGGGAAGTTCTTTGCAGAGAGAGTGGTGAGGGGCTGGAAGGGGCTGCCCTGAGAGGGGGTGGATGCCCCATCCCTGGGGGTGTTTAAGGCCAGGTTGGATGGGGCCCTGGGCATCCTTGTGTAGCTCCAGGCCTGGAGGTTGGTGTCCCTGCCTGTGGCAGGGGGTTGGGACTCTGTGACCCTTGGGGTCCCTTCCAACCCAGACCAGTCTGGGATTCTGTGGTACCTTTGAGAAACAAAACTAAGTTTGGAGATACAGATGCAATAAATGTGTCAAATAAGACCTTCTGCTTGGAGGTAACAGGAGCAGGACCAGAACAAAGTGGGCAGAATTGGGAAAGCCAGCCCAAAGGCCTTACGGGCATGCGTGGATACTGAGTTCAACCAGCAGACACAGGGAGGAAGACTATGGATAAATGCCAGAGGACCCCTCACCACTCAACCTGAATGCTCATGCAGGAAAGGATATCTATGCATATTTATGAGTTCCAGGAGAAACAATGAATATGCTAATTACTTCCCAGAAGACTAAGGAATATGTACCACTTTGCTTATGTCTATGAGTCACCTCTGGCTATTTTGGGCACGCTCACCTTTGCAAAGCTGTTCATGTCTATACCCAGTTCTGCTATAAAGGAATGCCTTGCTTTCTCATCCCTGCAAATTGGTCTTAGGCAGTTACTCCTCCAATATTTCTGTAACACAGGAAGGACACTGAGGTGCTGGAGCGTGTCCAGAGAAGGGCAGCAGGGCTGGGAAGGGTCTGGAGCACAACTCTGATGGGGAGCGGCTGAGGGACCTGGGGGTGTCCAGCCTGGAGAAGAGGAGGCAGAGGGCAGACCTGATCTCTCTCTACAACTCCCTGGAAGGAGGGTGTAGCCAGGTGGGTGTCAGTCTCTTCTCCCAAGTACTGAGTGAGGACAAGAGGAAACGGCCTCAACTTGTGTCATGGGAGGTTTGGGTTGGAGATGAGGAAAAACATCTTCGGCCAAAGGGCTGTGAGGTGCTGGAACAGGCTGCCCAGGGAGGTGGTGGAGTCACCATCTCTGGGGGCAGTTCAAGGATGTGTAGATGTGGTGCTGAGGGACATGGTTTAGTGGTGGGCTTGGCAGTGCTGGGTTAATAGATCTTAGAGGTCCTTTCCAGCCAAAACAATTCTCTGGTTCTGTCATGTCCTTACCCAGCCAGTCCTGCACTCCCACGCTGCTTTAATTCATTTCTTCCACCTCCTTCCTCCATCTCTGAGGATTTTTTTTTTGTGCCATCAGTAGCTGATTCTATAAGTACCTGATAACTCCTTCAAAAGGGAAACCCTTCCCAAGATAAATACCCCGGACATAATCCCCTTATCTCAGTGAGTGACACTAAAGGTGCAGCCCAGGTCTTACAGGTACCTGCAAACAGGGTGTGTGAGCAAACAGCCTGTACACAACCAGCACGAAGTTGGGGTGTAACCACTTGTCCTGGTTTCACGCCGGCTGAGAGCCGAGATCCACGCAGCTGCCTGCTCCCCAGAGGAAAAGAGCAGGGAAAAGGGAAGGGGGGGGGGGATGAGAGGCAAGGGAAGGGAAAAGGAAGAGGAAGGGGCAAATAACCCCAAAACCAAGGAATAAGAGGCCCGTGGGGTGGGATAAGGACAGTTTACTAAGATAACAGAAAGATCCAATATAACAATGCTGACAGGACTTTAGAGCAGAAATCTCTGCAGCTGCTGATCCCCAATGCAGTGTCTGACCCAACCCACAGCTCAGGCCGTGCCACCCAGAGCCGTCCCGGGACCCGACCGTCCCCCTAGAACCGCGCGTCCCGGAGCCGCCCTCGGCCTTCCTCCCGTCAGCCCCCGATACCCTGGGCAGGACGTAACTGGCTGGAATCCTCTCTTTGGGCAGCTGGGGCACCTGTCCTGGCTTCGCCCCTCCTTTCTCATGAAGAGCTGAGAAAGTCCTTGACTGTCTGACAGCAACTAACAACATCAGGGTGTTATCAGCACTGCTCCCATTGTAACTCCCAAACACAGCATTCCAGCCGCTGCTACACATGGAGTTCACTCCATCCTGAACAAAACCAGGACAGGGGGGTTCTGGGGATTCGGGGGGTGGGTTGTAGGGACTGGGGGGGATTGGGGACGGGGGGGTTGTGGGGTACTGGGGGGTTGGGGATGTGGGTTGTAGGGATGGTGGGGGGGTTGTAGGGACTGGGTGGGGGTATACGGACTGGGGGGGTTGTAGGGACTGTGGGGGTTGGGGACGGGGGTTTGTTGGGACGGCAGGGGTTGTGGATACAGGGGACTTGTGGGGAATGGGGGGGTGGGTTGCAGGTACTGGGGGGTTCTGGGGATTGGGGGGGTTGGGGGCGGGGGGTTGTGGGGACTGTTGAGGGGTGTAGGGACTGGGGAGGGTTTGGAGACGGGGGGTTGTGGGGACGGGGGGGTTGTGGGGACTGGGGAGGTTGTGGGGACGGGGGGGTTGTTGGGGGGGCGTTGTATGGACGGGGAGTTGGGGATAGGGGGGTTGTAAGGACTGGGGGGTGGAGGGGGTTGTAAGGAATGGGGGTTAGTAGGGACTGGGGGTGTGGGTTGTAGGGACTGGGGAGGGTGGGATTGTAGGGACTCGTGGTGGGGGTTATAGGGACTGGGGGTGTTGGTGTAGGGACTGGGGGGGTTGTAGGGTTGGGGGGTTTGGGGGGCAGGTTATAGGCACGGGGGTTGTGGGGACGCGGGAGTTGTGGGGGGCGTTGTAGGGACGGGGGGGTTGGGGATGGGGGGTGTTGTAGGGACTGGGGGGTGGGTTTGGGATGGACTGTAGGGACGGGGTGTTTGGGGGGAGGGGCTGTAGGGGATTAGGGGGGAGGGGTTGTAGGGACTGGGGGGGGTTGTAGGGACGGGGGGGGCGGTGTTGGGGATGAGTTGTAGGGACGGGGGGTGGGGGGGTGGGGGTGGTCTGTAGGGAGGGGGAGTGTGTGGCGGCGGTGGGGGTAGGGGGATGTAGCGGGGGCAGGGTGTGGGGGGTGGAGGCTGCCGCTCCTCTCCCCGCCGCCTCAGCGAGCCTCCCGTGCTGCTCCCTGGGGTGCTGAAACTACAGGCGGAGGGAGTCGGGGGGTGGGAGAGTCGTTTTCGGGCGGGAGGCGGCCAGGAGAGGGAGCTTCCTCCTGCTTTCGGCTCAGCAGACTGACAGGGAGCTGCTCTGTGTACCGCTTCACTTGAGCCCTCGGCGCTTCTTTACCAGAGGGGGGCCCGTGGTGAAATCCTGCTGGTTCCCTCGGTGTTTGCAGCACCGGCCTTTGCTAACCCGCTGCTGCTGCTCTGTGTCCTTAGCACCCCGTAGCAAACACGGAGCTGCCCAGCCTGGAAGGGCTGTGGGTGAAATTTGGCAAGAAGGTGTCAGAAGTGGAGAAGTTTCTTCCCTTGAGAAACATGGGTAAGAAATTCAGGGTGGGTTTTGGTTTGCAGCCCCTGGCAGGAAATGGGAGTGCACTGGTTCCCCAGCAAATGGGCCACGGAGAGGAAACCCAACAAAACAGAGAACTACAGGAACAATGGAAAAAGAGCAAGGGTGGCAAAGTGGGAGCGTTATCAGGGGCAGTGAGGTCTGGACAGGCTGGGGAGTTGGGCAGAGAGGAATCCTCTGCAATTCAACAAGGGCAAGTGTAGGGTCCTGCACCCAAGGAGGAATAACCCCAGCACCTGTACAGGTGAGGGGGTGACCTGCTGGAAGCAGCTCTGTGGGAAGAGCCCTGGGAGCGCTTGTAGACAACAGGTTGACCGTGACTGGTGATGTGCCCTTGGGTCAAGAAAGCCAACAGTATCCTGGGCTGTAGCAAGGGAAGTGAGAGCAGCAGGTGGAGGGAAGTTTTCCTGCCCCTCTGCCCAGGTGAGGTCTCATGGGGAATATTGCTGGGCTGCCAGGTCAGGAAGGACAGGGAGCTGCTGGAGAGGGGACAGCAAAGGGCTACAGAGATGCCAAGGGGACTGGAATGTCTCTCTGAGAAGAGAAGACTGAGCGGGGATCTCCTCAGTGCTGAGAAATCCTTGAGGGGTGGGGTCAGGAGGATGGGTCAGTCTGTGTTCAGTGGTGCCCAGGGACAGGACAAGAGGAGATGGGCACAAACTGGACTAGAGGAAGTCCCACGTGAACCTGAGGAGGAGCTTCTTTGCTGGGAGGGTGGCAGAGCCCTGGGCCAGGCTGCCCAGAGAGGTTGGGGAGTCTCCATCTCTGGAGCCATTCAAACCCCCTGATCCTGGGTGCTGCCCTGTGCATATGCAGCCTGCTCAAGGGGATCCTGCTCTGGCAGGGGGTTAGTAGATGATCCCCAGAGGTCCCTGCCAACCCGTGATTCTGTGCACATAATCCTTAATTGAACAACGTGCAAAGATGCAAGTGGAGGTTTTTCCAAGTGTCTTGTCCTAGCATTCCAAGAGCAACTGGCTGTGATGTACAGTGGGCAGTGAACTTCCTTAAACTGAGGCACTGGGGTTCAGCTCAGTGTTTTGTCTGCTCTGACCCTTTGCTGGGCACAAATAGAGGTTACAGAGGACCATAAAAGTGTTGGTTGAGGAGGGCTAACCTCCTGTTTGAAGGGGACCTATAACCCTAAACAGAGGGAGGTGAGGATCCTCCCAGGGTGCTCCAGTTGTGGAAGCCAGGCTGTATTTAGAAGTGGTGGCCTCCACCTGCAGTCTGCAGCATGGTGCTTTCCAGCTATGGGATGGACAGCAGCCTCTGTTGGTGCAGCAGTTTTGAGCTCTCTGTGCCCTGTGCAGTAGGAGGTTGACTGACTGACGAATGTCGCTGCTGCTCCTGGGAAGACAGGGTGGTGTGGGAGCATAAAGTTACCAACCATCAGTTCCTGTGGAGGGGAGGGGAGTGGGACGCTGGTTCTGTTCAGTGTTTTGGCTCCATGTTGTCTCTTTGACAGGCAAACTGCCCAGCTTCTCTAAAGTGATGCGTGACATGAGAGTGTTGTACGGGTGGCTGGATGAAATGGAAGCAGAAGTTGAAGAGCGAGAGAAACTGAATCTTGTCCTAAAAGTAATCTTGTCTCACTGCTCATTAAATACTGAGAGAGCCACAGGCATCCCTGATCAGTGTGTAGTTGTGCTTTTGAAGGCCCTAAGTGATAAGTTTGGATGCCTGTGTTTGCAGTAACAATGACCCTGAGACTCAGAGCAGGCTTCCTCATGGCTCCGGAGCAGCTCTCTGGCGTGGTGAATGTGATGTGAGGAGCAGCTCTGGTTCCACATTCCTGCCCTGGCTGTGAGAGCTGTCGGACTAAAATACTTCTCTGTCGGCTTCCTGTGCCTTTGCTGCACCATCACACACTTGAGTCTCTTGTGAGGGTGTTACCTGGGGACTGCAGATGAGTTTCCTGTGGTATCACCTCATCACTGCCACCCAGCACTCCTGGGATGTATCCTTAGAGATTTACTTCTTGCCCACTCACATTTCTCTGATGCTTTGAGGGCAAGGACAGGCAAGCTTATGTTTTCTCACTCTTAGCTTTGTTTTTATGAGCTTTGTTAGTTGCTCTTGGGGAGATTAGGGGGTAAAGATGGGGGGGGGGGGGGCGGAGCAAAGCCCGCCTCCTAAGGGCAAAAACTGTTTTAGCATCGCCCTAATAGCAAACTAACTTCACTTGCTGAGCGTTAAGCTTCAGGTTTCTGATTAAGTCTGTCATTAATTTCAGAAGCTTCAGAAGTCTGCTGAGCGCTATCAGCGTGCAGGACAGCACCTCCAAGGAAACATCCCTCCCCTTCTGCAGAAGGCTGCTGGGCACTGTCAGGGTGCAGGACAGCACCCCCAAGGAAACATCCCTCCCTGTGTGCCCAAGAAAACTTGGAGATGGTGTGTGTCACAGGAGTGGGGAGGGGTTGGGCTGCTTCTGGTGGCGTCCAGCTGCAGCACTGGACAGCCCCTGCCCCGGCCTCGGCGCTGCTGCCACCGGCCCGGGGGCCGCCGGTTCTCCCGGGCGCGCTTGCGGCTGCGTCGAGCCCTCGGCTCCCGCCTCCTCCGGTTCCTGGGGCTGCCGCGGGCTGCAAAGGCGGGCGGCCCGTCGGCCCGCAGGGCAGCTCGAGCAGCCCCTGCCTATGCCGGGCTCGCCCGGAGGAGCGCGACCGGCGGCGGGAGGCCGGTCCCGCCTGGGGCGGGCGGGGCCTCTGCGCGCCGGACTACACTTCCCAGCGTGCCCCGCGGCGGCAGGAGGGGGTGCCTGCGAGGGGCACGGCCGGGGAAGGGGGGGCTGCGCGCATGCGCGGCGGGAGGCGGTGGCGACGGGCAGGGCGGGAGGCGGGCGGCAGCGGTGGGTCGGCGCCTGCGCTGGGCAGGGGCTGTCGGGCGGCGGAGCGGGGGGCGGGTCGGGCCCGCTGGAGTGCCAGCGCCGCGGCAGCGGCCGCCTCCTGCCGTAGAGCGCCGCGGTGCGAGCTGACGGGCTTCGGGGACGGGGTAAGCGGGGCCGCGGCGGGGCCTCCCCCGTGGCGGGGGGCGGTGGGGAGCGGCCGGCGGGCGGGCGGGCCCCGGGGGCTCTGCCCCGTCCCGTCCCGTCCCCTTTCAGCGCTGGGCGGGAGCGCCGGTAGCTGCCGCCCGCCCGGAGCCGTCCCGCTCGTCCCCTTGTCCCGACGAGCAGCGGTTGGTTCCCTCGTGTGGCGGCCCCGTCTCGGGATCGAGCGCCGCGTTTGCGCGGTTCCTCTCGGCACCGGCGCCGCGGAGAGTTCCCGGGGGCTGCGGAGCCCTGACGGGGCTGCCGCCCCTGACGGGGCTCCGCTGCCCCGGGCCGGGCCCCCTCGGGAGGGAACCCCGCAGGGCGCGGGCTGCTCCCGCCCTCCCTCCCTCCCTTGGCCCGCGGGCACCGGCGGGCTGCGAGCGCATGGGCCCCGCGGGCCGTGGCGGGCAGCCCGAAGCACGTTTGTTTGCAGCCGGCCGGCTGTAGCGCAGCGTGTAGAGCAGCTCTCGGCAGCTTGTTGTGCTGCCCGGGGATGGTTTCACAGCGTTCCGGGTCTGCTCGGCCCCGGCCCGGCCTGCGCGCTTCCCGGGGGGGATGTTCAGCCGCAGCGGGAGACACTCGGGGCTGAAGGAGGATGTGTCTGGGCTGGTGGCGGCTTCTCCCGGGGGTGCTCCGGACGCTGCTTCGGTTGGGGGTTGTTTGGGGGGTTCCCTCTCTTGTGGCGAGGCTGAGGGGCCATCACCTGCCGCCTGGCGCTGCGTGAGCCGAGGTCCGAGGCTCTGGGCTGTGGTTGCGGCCGCCTGAGGCCTCTGTCGGGTGAGGTGTTCACATTCCCTGCCCTGAGCAGGAGAACACGGGGCTGCTGCAGCCCTGCCCCCAAATTCCTCTACCTGCACCTACAGCTCGAGTTCCCCTTCCCAGCGCTCTGACCCTGCCCTAAAGCCCCAGCCCACCCTCCTAAGGCTGTCTGCTCTGCTCCACAAGCTGTTCTCCCACCTTGCTGCAGCTCCCAAAGCTGCCTCCTCAGAGCAATAGAAAAACCAGTAATTGGTTGGGGGTTTGTTTTCTTTTCTAGAAAGAAAGAAATATCGAGCCAATGAGATCTGTCAAGAGAATCCCATTGCTGGCTAAATACTTCTACAAGTAGGTAACAGCTTTGGGACTTTTGGGACAGCACCATGTGCTGCTTGAGGCAGTAGTATTTAGAACACAATTACCACAGTACTTTTTAAATAGCATCACATCCTCACATATCCATGAGGATATGCACTGAGCCCTCTCTCGGTGCTGGGAAGGGGAAAGAAGCTCCCCAGGGTGGCCGGGTCCAGTTTCCCAACGCAGGGTGCTGGGTTGTGTCATTCCTCAGTTCCCCCTCCCCGTTCCCCCCTTTCCCTTCCCTGTTTTGTGGATTCCCCAGTAAAAACCGTTGCAGTTGCCCCAGATGTGGTGACATAAGAATTGTCGCTGCCCCCCCGAGGCCGCAGGGAGCTCAGGGAGGCCTCACTCTGCCCCCTCACTGGGCTGTTCTCCCTTTCTGACGTTGCTGCTGCATCAGGAGAAGCCTGTGGACGGCCCCGGGGATGTTGTACCCTGCTTGCTGTCACCTGGCTACAGCAGCCATCAGCACCCTCTCTGCCAGCCCCGTGCTGATGCTCCAATAGCTCAGCAGCTGCTGCTTAGGATTTTGGGGTAACATCCACAGGAAAGTCTTTGTAGCCAGTTAATGCCTGTGGCAGGGGGGCTGGAACTCTGTGACCCGTGGGGTCCCTTCCAGCCCATGCCATTCTGTGATTCTATGAACACTAAAGTGAGATGACTGTGGTGCTTCTACTGATTTTTTCTTTAAATGAATAGAAAGATATCAGGTTGTTTTCAACCTGTTTATTGCAGGAGATACAGGGAGTAAGAAATCCTGTTTGGTGGCTGATGAGCTGTTGACAAAGTGGGTGGCTGGAGACGGTCATGATGTCTCTGAAGAGTGTGTTCTCTGGAGTGAAAAGCCTATTGCAGCTGGTAGCAACTGCACCCTTTGGCAAGTCCAATTCCATTGGCAGCAGGCTCTGGAGCTGGGGGGCATGGATTGTGGGGTGATATAAAATCAAGCAACATACACACCAGCCTTGCCCTTCGGTACAGCATGTGGGGGGTTTATGGTGTAGTTGGATTTCTAGCTGTGGGAAGCACTGAAAGCAGAGACAATAGCTCTGTTGTAACAGAACATGGGAAGAGCACAGATGCCAAAATAATTAAATAACCTTTGGAATACAGCAAAATGTTGTGATATCTGAAAAATGGAGACCTTTTGACAAGCACCTAAGTGTCTTTCTGAAGCTTAAAAGGTGGTTGAGTTTTTCTTTTGGAAACATCACTTTGGGTATCAAATGAGTTTCACTGAAGTCTGAGAGTAAAACAGGGAGGAAAAATGTTGAATAAATTTAAAAGTAATCCTAACCTCCCTTCCACCAAGAGGTAACAGTACTGTGCTAGTGGCTACTTAGATTACTAACTTGGACTAGGTGTAGCATGGCTTGTGTCATATCCAACAGTGACCCATCTTAATTATGGTAGTAACTGAATGAAGGAGTACAAATTGATTTTTAGGTAGGTATACTGAGTATATATATTTTTAGAAAGGGACAAATTTGTCAGTAATCACAATGTTTTAATACCTAACAAAACTTCCAACTCTCTAACCCATTGTGGTGCTTTTGGAAGCCGTTGCTGTGTTTGTGGCAGATGTGTAGATGTGGTCAAACTGATCATGTTCTTACCCTGTAAAGTCAGGTCTCAGTATGGGTTGTGCCTATTCTTGATTAGGGTTTTTTTTTAAGGTCTGTATTCCATTGATATTCTTGTTTAAAGTTCAGTTTGTTTTCCTCACTTTATAGTCCCAGTACAGCTGTCCTGCAAGCAACAGGAATCTCACTGCTGAGGGCAAACAAAACCTGTAAAGAACTATCTGCCCCTTGCACAGAGTGGAGTTAGTGTTTGAGTTTTCACTTTAAAGGTTTGCAAGTCAGGTTCTGTGCCACCTTTTTTACCAGGTGGAGGAGAGTTGAGCCTTCTACACAGAGATCCTTTGACCCAGCCTTCTCTCCTTATACTGGTGTTTGGCTAATGAGAGGAAAAGAAATGATTTCTGCCTGTATTCCAGCAAACAGCTGCTGAGTTCTGGTTTTCACTTGGGATGTGGGAATGTAAGAGTCTGGGTAGAGGTAGTTTATTTTTTTACCTTTTTAAGTTGCTGCCACACCACTTCCCCTGCCCACTAAGCTGGGATGTATTTCTGAATCTGGTGCTGTCATCCCACCCTGAAACTGGCAGGCTTGGTGCAGTAATTATTATTAAAATGTTGCGACTGAAATGATGTAGGAGGTCAGAAAAAATACCTTTCCAGTTTTTAGTAGCTTGAAGTGTTCCTAGGTGATGAGAAATTTTAGAGGCTTTTGAACCTTCTGGGAGATTTGGCTGCAAGAGTGGAGTTTTTAGTGTGGGGGTGTAAATACCAGCATTAAAAATGGTCAGATCTGGTGGAATTTTACACTGCTGGACCAGAGACATGTTCTGTTGCATGTGTGTAGGGCAAGCAAAGAAGTACTGAAATGGTAAATGATTATTTGCCTGTGAAAGGGAAATGGAAGCTCATAAAGTGCCATCAACCTCTTAGCAGAAAGGTGTTTGTGGGACTCGTGTCCCATCAGCAAAAGCTCCTTCTAGAGGCTTCATATGTACCTGGTGCCTTGCCTCTGCCAGAACAGCTGAGGGGAGAGAGGAGAAATGAGCTTCATGTAAATGAGATGTGCTGCTGAAGGAGTCTCTTAACCCACTTAGTGGGTGTGTGCTACTGTAAGGGCCAGGACCAGGTGTGTGGCAGTGGGATAGATTTGGGGTTTAGGTCTTCAGAACAAGGTCATCCTTTGCCACAAGTGTATATTTATTTGTCTATTGGTGCCCAGCACCATAGTGCAACATCTTCCTGTTCTTCAGAGCATTCTGTGCTATGCTTTTGTTCTGAGGCCACAGGCTGGAACAGTCAGGAGGCAGATGGCATTTCCATGTCCAGGTTTCTTTGGACCTTGGGTGGCTTTAGAGAAAGGCAGATTGAGGAAGGGTGTGGGCTCTTCTCCTTCTGATGAGTAGGTCCAGTAGAGGACAAGGCTGTGAAGGTGACTGCTGAAGGTTGGTGAGCAGTTCATCTGAAACAAGCTGTTTAGTGGTTAGTAAACAGGCCTCTCCTCAGTGACCAAAATTGGTATTATTGATCAGAGAATGATTTGGGTTGGACGGGACCTGGAAAGATGATCCAGTCCAACCCCCCTGCCAGGGCAGGATCAGCCAGACTAAGTCACCCAGGAACACATCCAGAGGGGTTTGAATGTGTCCAGAGCAGGAGGCTCCACAGCCTCTCTGGGCAGCCTGTCCCAGGGCTCTGCCACCCTCACAGGGGGTAAGTTTTTCCTTATGTTCTCATGGAACCTCCCTGCTTGCAGCTGTTGCCCCCTGCCCTGTCCTCTGCCATCACTGAGAAGAGCCTGGCTCCATCCTACTGACACTCCCCCTTGCCATGTTTATAGGCATTGAGAAGCTCACCCCTCAGTCTCCTCTTCTCCAGCTGAAGAGTCACAGCAGTGACCTGATGATTGGTGATGGTACATGGCTAGAAATACCTGCTAGGTGTGTGAGATGGCACTCAAAGATACATCAGCTGCACATCTCAGGCTCACTTACAGAATTTATGTTTCCCTGTCACCTCCTGTTTGGAACACTGTGTTAAAAATCACCAGACTCTGGGATGAGCACAGGGTGAAGCAGCAAAGACAAAGGTGATCAGCAGCATCTCTTGTGGAGCGGTTGGGTCAGCAGCCACAATGTCTGGGCTCACCCAGGTCTGATTTCTTCTGCTTGAAACACTCCACCTAAGCACAGTGGTCTTGAAACAAATCCCTTTTTCAGCTGGGAGAGGAACAACTGTGCTGTAGGTGGGACGTG
The DNA here is from genome assembly GCF_964237585.1 of Gallinula chloropus. Classification (NCBI taxonomy): domain Eukaryota; kingdom Metazoa; phylum Chordata; class Aves; order Gruiformes; family Rallidae; genus Gallinula; species Gallinula chloropus. The sequence goes on from NC_140089.1 coordinate 87,809,671, forward strand.
AAGCAAGCAGCCTGTGCTCTTCAGAATTAGGCTTTTATTGACAACTGACTCCCACAGAAAATGTGTGTGGAAGAGGATCTGGAGCAGACATCAGCAGAAGCTTTTCCAGCTGCTGTGTGCCTTCCTGATGAGGGGCTGCCTTTGCCTGCAGTAGATCTATCAAGATCAGTCACTTCTGCTGCAGGCAAGACTCTTCAGGCTTCAGGGGGACCTGTAAGGACCCCTCATGTCCCAGCAGTTCAGCCTCTTCCTACAGAAGAGCGAAGCAGGAGGACAAAGGGCTGTTTGCTCAGGCTGCAGCGTGCACAGAGCAGGAATCAGGTTGAGTTATCTTTAGAGCTACAGAAAGACTTTCAAGGGTGGTGTTTGCTTCTACTTAAGCATTGTGTGGACCACTTCAGGGTGATGTAGCATTTCTTACTGCCATCCAAAAGCACGGCTGTCCTAAAGTGTGTGCATATATATACACATACACACACAGAATCCTTCCCAGGGAGGGGGGAGGCCCTGGCACAGGGTGCCCAGAGAAGCTGGGGCTGTCCCTAAATCCCTGGCAGGGCTGAAGGCCAGGTTGGATGAAGCTTTGGGCACCCTGGGCTGGTGGGGGTGTCCCTACCAGTGGCAGGGGTGGCATTGGGGGAGCTGTAAGGGACCTTCTCACCCAAACCAGTCTGAGGTTCTGTGGCTCTAAGGTATTGAGTGAGGTCTGGGTGAATGGACTTTGGCACCTGGAGAAGCTTGGTGTGATGTGCTGCTGCAGAAGTATTCTAAGGTACTGTACATACAACAGAGACTTTGATGATCCTCAGTAGAGGCATCAAACTCGGTAGAGTCTGAGGAACAGATGAGAAATAATTTGATCAGTCTCTCCAAAGCAGTGAATGGTGGTTTTTGCCCCAGGGGTGCACAGATGGGGCACACCACAGACTCATCCAGGGTCTCTAGAGACCCTTAGTCAAGTATTGGAGCAGGCTGTCCAGGGAGGTGGTGGAGTCACCATCCATGGAGGTGTTTAAAAGCTGTTGTGCTTGGTGACATGTTCTAGAGGTGGGCTAGACAGGGTTGGGCTGTGTTTGTACTGGGTAATCTTAAAGGTCTCTAACTGATTCTGTGCTTCTCAGAGCACAAGAACAGCTTCCCTGTCTCCTACTTTGCACAAACCCTTTCTTTGGGGGGAGGGGTTGTTTGGTACTTACATGTGTCTGAACACTTCCAGTGTGGAAAATGAAGAGGTTTGGGGAAAGGGAAAGGGCAAAGGAGTGGTCACAAAAAGCTGCAGTAGAAAAGGGAAGGGAAATTACCAATCAGTCCAGTAAAAGGTAAAATTAGCAGGAGTTACTTCCTGCCTGACTCATTAACTTAAACCCAGTAGGAAACACTTTTAATTTGTAGCCATGAAGGATGGATTTCTCCTGGGCTGAAATCTCCCTGGGCGCTGGGTTATGAGTGACCGGTGTATGGGAGTAGTGGTTGGATTGCACTGATGATTGACAGGCATGAACTTAGGGCTGAAATATTTTAACAGCTTCAGAAACAAAGACAATTTCCATTCTTTTTTCTCATTAAAAATGGCAAGAATGCCTAAAATCAGAGGACTGCCAAGATTTTCTTTCCCCCTAAAGCACCCTGTTAGAGGCATGAATCCCTACTGCCATGTATTTCTGCATCATTAGGGTTGGGGCTTTTTTTAGTGAGATTTTACCAATTGAGTTGGTAAACCCCAAATTCTTCCCACTTTTGCACCTCACTGTGAAACATGTCTGAATTCTATGGAATCCTCCCGTGGTGTGAGTGAAGTATTTGTGTAACTGTTGTTATCTCTGAAGATAAAATTGCATCTCTTGCTTTGTTGTGGGGTTGTGTTTGTTTTTTCCCAGCCTCACTAATCAGCACCAAAATGTCCCCAAAACACTCCCCCAAGCAGTGTGGTTTAAGAAACACGTCGTGTGCCAGGAGAACTGCAAAGCTGAGCTTATTGAAGGGAGTTTTGCCACTTCCTATACCTGTTTGCATGCCTCTGAGAAATAGCAACTGATTTGAGCTGCAGGGTCTAATGACTGTTGACTTCTTTGCTGCAAGTGGGCAGAAAGCAGCTAGGGGGGTGTGTAGAGAACAGAAATTGTAGTTTAGCCACTGAAATCAAAGCTGTTGGGTTTTTAGAACATCAGTTTTCCACTTACACATTTAAGATCTGTTAGTCCTTTCCTGGTACAGTTGGGTATGTGTGGTACCCAGCTCACTTTCCTCTGGGAAAATGCCTCTCTGCAGGTATTTCTCACAGCAATTCAAGTTCATCAATACAAAGATGCCAATTTTTAGATACACTGGAGAACTGGGTGGTGTGGTTTCTTTAGGTCTCTGCTTCGATTTGGAACGTGTCTCTCCTCTCCCAAAGAGTTGTGTGTTTGTTTGCTCCTCCACAGAAATAACATCTCTCAGGTCACAAAGCTTTTCAGTCTTCAGGGTGTGATGAGACACGGCAAAGGCTTAGTGGAGCCAAGGTGCTGGGGCCCGGGGATTAATTAAAGCAGGACACCATCTCCTGCCTTTGGCTTGACTCCCTCCCTTTCAGTGAGCCTGGGGATGCTCTGGGATGCTGCTGTGTGTTGGGTGGAAAATAGAGACGTGCCCCGTTTGGGAGGGCAGGGCATTGAGGCTGTGACAGAGCTGACCTGCTGGGAGCAGGAAGTTGAAGCTCTGAACAAGATCCTGCAAAAGAAACAGGGTGTCCTGGTTTTGGCCAGGATGGGGTTAACTCCTTGTGTAGCAGGGGCTGGAATGCTGTGTTTGGGTGTTAGGATGGGAGCAGTGCTGATAACACCCTGATGTTTTCAGTTGTGCTCAAGCACTCCAGGACTTTCTCAGCTCTTCCTATTTCTCTGTTGATGAGAAAGGAGGGGAGGAAGCCAGGACAGGTGACCCAAAGTGCCCAAAGGGGGTGGGTGTTCCATGCCAGTGGCACCCTGCTCAGTGTAAAGGGGGCTGGTGGGAGGAGGGGGCGGCTCCAGGATGGTCGGTCCCGGGAGGGCTCTGGGTGGCAGGGCCTGAGCTGTGGGTTGGGTCAGACACTCAGTGGGGATCAGCAGCTGCAGAGATGTTCTGCTCTAGAGTCCTGTCAGCATTGTTATATTGGATCTCTCTGCTGTTCTAGTAAACTGTCCTTATCCCAACCCACGGGCTTTTGGTTTCTTGGTTTGGGGGTGTTATTTGCCCCTTCCTTTTCTCTCCCCTTCCCTCATGCCCCCCCATCCGCCTATCCCCCTCCCCCGCCCCTCTCCTCCCCCTGCTCTTCTCCTGTACAGAGCAGGCAGCTGGTGGGTCTCTGCTCTCAGCCGGGGTGAAACCAGGACAAGGGGTTCTGGTTGCCTGCAGCTTGCCCTGCTCTAGTACAGTGGGATGAAACACATTTCCCATGCCAAGCTGATGCTTTAGAGCAGTAACTGTGATCCTGCACAGGGACAGACATCTCTCAGGTGTAATGTGGGGTTTTCTTTTCTAGGCTGTTTCTGATGTGTGCATAAGATGTGCAGTGAAGTGTTGTGTGTGATACTCAATCCACGGAGCATCTGATCCTTGGGTACCAATAGTATTGCAACATGGGTGAGGAGACAGAGTTCAAATCCATGGGGTGGACACTGAAATGAAACAGTTGGAGCTGAACACTGACCACAGTTAATGTGTTTTCTGTGACATGGAGAATCATGTGTGTATTGCAGCACTCTCATCACTGTGTGGGGAGTTTCATTTTCAGATTTCTGTGGGATGTTTTAATGTCTCAGGTGAAAGGTGGTCTGGAATGTACAGTTCCTGGGTACAAATAGGAACTGGCCAAAAATCTCCTTGCAGCAGCTTTGCTAAATCTTTAAAAAACATCTCCTGAGTTCTTATCTCAGTGGTGATGGTGATAGCAGCTGCTTTGCTTGAAAGGGGAACGGTGCCCATTTAGGTTAGTTCATACAGCAGCAAACTGTAAAGGTAACCTAAGGGCTGTTGTGTGGAGATGCTGTTTTGGCAGCTTTTCAGATGTGTGATAGTATCATTTCTTAATGTATTTTCATGCAGGTACGATAAAGACCCACCCTAGAGACTGGATCTCAGATGGCATGGAAGAACCATCTGCAGGATTGTCTCAGATACTTACAAAATTACTCATTAAAAAAAAAAAAGAGGTATCTAATATTTATTATTCAGATTGTCTGCAGACTCAGCCAGACAGACCCAGCAAGGGTAGTTTTGGAAGTGGCTGCACGGGATGGGTTAGCAGAACGTCGGCGTTGGAAATTAGGTTGTGAGCCCAGTAGGGGATTTAATACTTAGTGGAGCTACGATCACTTGTCTGAAATTATTCAAATAGAGTGTTTATAGAGAGCCTGACAAGTCTGTGTTCCAAGCTCAGCAGTGCACACACTGTACCTGGAGTTCCACCTACGAGCTCAGACAGAGCCTGTGTGTATTGCCGAGTCACTTTGAACTGGAAGAGGGGAAAAATGCTATTCTTGTGAACATTGTTACTAATTAATGCTAAAATCTTTCAGAAGGGACAGTAAGCCCAGGATTTATATCTGCCTTGGGCTATTTGAGGTTGGAAGGAGTCCTGATGTGCAAAAGAAGCTCCCATGTGTTTGCTCTGCAGCATCTGCATTGTGGAGCCAAGTTTTGGGACTCAACAGCTGTTGAGTTTAATAAAGCCTGACACTTGTAGACCAGGCTGTGATTCTTTGGGGATGTTTCCTGCTCATTTAGGAGGGAATTAAAAAAAACAAAAAAGAGTTGTTGGTATAAGTAATAATATTGGATTAAACTAAATTACTTGCTAATAAATTGTGTCTTGCTGGGGGTTTTGTTGAGCAAAGAATTAGATGAATTGTTTTTTGAGGGAAGACTTAACTTTTTACATTTAGTGTGCTTGGAGAAAAAAAATTAGATTTCACTGGTAATGTACTGCTGATGTACTGCTGGGGTTGGGATTGAGTTTTCTAGAGTGAAAGGGTCTTTCCTGTTGTTTGGCATTTCTTGTAGCTGTCCTGCTTCAGCATGTGAGGAAGCAGAATCTGTTTAACCTTACGATCAGAAGTGGTTCTGAGATCCCCTGGATTTTTTAGGGAAAACTCATGGATATGTGAGGATGTGATGCTATTTAAAAAACACTGTGGTAATTGTGTTCCAAATACTGACCAACCCTTTATGTCATCCAAAGACTTGAACCTCTACTGCCTCAAGCAGCACATGGTGTAAGAGGTGCAGCAGTGGTGCCTCTTAATAAAAGACAACTTGCAAATGTAAATGGTTGCTTGTTTTATTTGAGCAATCTTTCTCAGCTAAAGGCAGCTGTTTTTTAAAAGAAAGGTATCTACTGTTAATAGCAAGTTTAAAAATGATTTAAGATTATGAGCCTCTGTCTTGTGTTGGACATCAAAAATAATCTTGATTAATGAAAAATAATATATTTATTGAAGATATTTCTCCGGGGTAGTCATGAACTCAGGAGGAAAGACTGGTTTCCTCTCCTGCCTGATGACTGGAGTTCCTCAGAAAGGTCCTATTTAAAGCTGGGGCTGTGGCTGTTCAGGCTGTAGGAGCTGAAGGTGCCCAGTCTGCATCATCAAATTGTTTCGGAGCAGTTCAGCAAGTTTTCTGATGGAAGGTGTTTGCTCTGTTCCACCTGTTGTGTGTTGTTTCTAAGTGTGGTCATCAAAGGAAGCATTAGTAGAGCTTGCTGAGATGCTTACTTTAGGCAACAGTAGTAAATCAGATGTTTTGGGGTAGGGAAAAGAAACGCCTTTTCCAATACAACAGGATAAATCCATATATTTATTTCAGAGCTCTGGGCTGTGTTACTCAAATGAGAGTAGAGGGCAAAGCTCTCCAAGTCCCAAAGCTGTTACCCACTTGTAGAAGTATTTAGCCAGCAATGGAATTATTTTGACAGATCTCATTGGCTTGATATTCCTTTCTTTCTAGAAAAGAAAACAAACCCCCAACCAATTACTGATTTTTCTATTGCTCTGAGGAGGCAGCTTTGGGAGCTGCAGCAAGGTGGGAGAACAGCTTGTGGAGCAGAGCAGACAGCCTTAGGAGGGTGGGCTGGGGCTTTAGGGCAGGGTCAGAGCGCTGGGAAGGTGAAGGTGGAGGAATTTGGGGGCAGGGCTGCAGCAGCCCCGTGTTCTCCTGCTCAGGGCAGGGAATGTGAACACCTCACCCGACAGAGGCCTCAGGCGGCCGCAACCACAGCCCAGCGCCTCGGCCCTCGGCTCACGCAGCGCCAGGCGGCAGGTGATGGCCCCACAGCCTCGCCACAAGAGAGGGAACCCCCCAAACAACCCCCAACCCAAGCAGCGTCCGGAGCACCCCCGGGAGAAGCTGCCACCAGCCCAGACACATCCTCCTTCAGCCCCGAGTGTCTCCCGCTCCGGCTGAACATCCCCCCCGGGAAGCGCGCAGGCCGGGCCGGGGCCGAGCAGACCCGGAACGCTGTGAAACCATCCCCGGGCAGCACAACAAGCTGCCGAGAGCTGCTCTACACGCTGCGCTACAGCCGGCCGGCTGCAAACAAACGTGCTTCGGGCTGCCCGCCACGGCCCGCGGGGCCCAGCCGCTCGCAGCCCGCCGGTGCCCGCGGGCCAAGGGAGGGAGGGAGGGCGGGAGCAGCCCGCGCCCTGCGGGGTTCCCTCCCGAGGGGGCCCGGCCCGGGGCAGCGGAGCCCCGTCAGGGGCGGCAGCCCCGTCAGGGCTCCGCAGCCCCCGGGAACTCTCCGCGGCGCCGGTGCCGAGAGGAACCGCAAAAACGCGGCGCTCGATCCCGAGACGGGGCCGCCACACGAGGGAACCAACCGCTGCTCGTCGGGACAAGGGGACGAGCGGGACGGCTCCGGGCGGGCGGCAGCTACCGGCGCTGCCGCCCAGCGCTGAAAGGGGACGGGACGGGGCAGAGCCCCCGGGGCCCGCCCGCCCGCCGGCCGCTCCCCACCGCCCCCCGCCACGGGGGAGGCCCCGCCGCGGCCCCGCTTACCCCGTCCCCGAAGCCCGTCAGCTCGCACCGCGGCGCTCTACGGCAGGAGGCGGCCGCTGCCGCGGGCCCCGGCAGCCCCCCAGCCGGGCCCGGCCCAGCCCCCCGCTCCGCTGCCCGGCAGCCCCTGCCCAGCGCAGGCGCCGACCCACCGCTGCCGCCCGCCTCCCGCCGCGCATGCGCGCAGCCTCCTCCCTTCCCCGGCCGTGCCCCTAGGCACCCCCTCCTGCCGCCGCGGGGCACGCTGGGAAGTGTAGTCCGGCGCCCAGAGGCCCCGCCCGCCCCAGGCGGGACCGGCCTCCCGCCGCCGGTCGCGCTCCTCCGGGCGAGCCCGGCATAGGCAGGGGCTGCTCGAGCTGCCCTGCGGGCCGACGGGCCGCCCGCCTTTGCAGCCCGCGGCAGCCCCGGGAACCGGAGGAGGCGGGAGCCGAGGGCTCGACGCAGCCGCAAGCGCGCCCGGGAGAACCGGCGGCCCCCGGGCCGGTGGCAGCAGCGCCGAGGCCGGGGCAGGGGCCGCCCCCCGCGCCGGGCGCGTCTGGGGCCCGGGCGAGAGGCGTCGGCTGAGGCGGGGAGCGCTGGGGTGGAGCGGGGCGGCCGGGATGCAGCGCGGCGCCGGAAGGCGGCATTGGCACTGCAGGGGGAGGGGAGGGGAAGCCGAGCCAGCCGCAGCGATGCTGACCAGCCGGAGGGATGGGCGCTGCTGAGCCCAGGGAGGGGCAGTGCTGGGGCTGTGGGAACCCCAGGCCCGGGTTCTCCCGGGCGCACTTCCGGCTGCGTCAGGCCTTCCGCTCCCGCCTCCTCCGGTTCCTGGGGCTGCCGCGGGCTGCAAAGGCGGGCGGCCCGTCGGCCCGCAGGGCAGCTCGAGCAGCCCCTGCCTATGCCGGGCTCGCCCGGAGGAGCGCGACCGGCGGCGGGAGGCCCGTCCCGCCTGGGGCGGGCGGGGCCTTTGGGCGCCGGACTACACTTCCCAGCGTGCCCCGCGGCGGCGGGAGGGGGTGCCTGCGAGGGGCACGGCCGGGGAAGGGGGGGCTGCGCGCATGCGCGGCGGGAGGCGGTGGCGACGGGCAAGGCGGGAGGCGGGCGGCAGCGGTGGGTCCGCGCCTGCGCTGGGCAGGGGCTGCCGGGCGTTTCCGGGGATGTCTCAACTAAACTGCCCCGGGCAGGGTCGCTGAAGAGCAAAAGTAACATCAAAAGGCAGTTTGGTTCCTTGGGAATGTCCTGACAGTCCGGAAGCTGCGCCAGGGCCATAATCCCTCCTGTCAGGCCTCGGGCAGTTCAGGCTCAGCACAAAGTGTCTCCGCTGTGCAGCTGTTTGCCAGCGAGCAGAAGGGGATGAACGACCTAAGAGACTGGTTTACTCAGATAACAGAAAGATACATCGTAACTGTTATAAACGGCAGTGACAAACTTGTATATTTCCAAACACAATTTATTTAAGCGAGATGCGAGGGGGCAAAACAGCGCTGGGCATCCGGAGGAGACCCTTGCTCCTGCAAACGGCACCCGCCTCACCCCTCTGGGGTCCCCTTTTTATAGTCCCGTAGTTCTGGGTACACGTGGCATATCCTGGTGTTTTTCTGTGGCCGTGTAAGCTGGTAGTGGGGGTCGTCCTGGTCCCCCGTAGTTCTCCTCTACCTTGTGTTCTGTGGCTTATTTGGTTAACTCATTTAATCCTATCAGGATGTTGCTAATGATAAAACAATGGTTCCCCTTTTGACCTGGTTACCTATTCACAGCCATACTCTGCCACAGGCACCAACTCAGCAAGGCCTGAAGTTCTTTCAGGGTGTTACTAGTGATGGAACAATGGTTCCCCTTTGCCCTAGTTGCTTATTTACAGTCATAGAAGGTTTGAGAACAATTCCTAGTTAGTCTACTTATTACAATATATATTAAAAATTAGATAAAAATATATGTTGTATATATGCCGTATATATTTCTATATTATATGCTTATATATTTTATATATACGATACGTATATATAGATATATATTATAGAAAATATTTTTATAATAATAAAATATTATAATTTATATGTATCTATTTATGATTCTGTCTTTATATATTTATGATTTTCTGTGATTCTATGGTTTTTATACACAGCTGCATTCACATGCCATGAATAAAGGAGATCAGGAGGACATGGCACGAGAACACTTGTCTGCCACAAGTTCCAGCTTTTTGCCAATTTCCTCTTGAACTCCTTCAAGCTGTACTGTCACGTTCCGAAGAAGTGCTGAAAACCCTGCTTCACTGCCGTGCCAAAAGCAAAGCTGCATGTCTATGAAAAGCACCACTGAGCAAGCCCAGGAGGGCTGATCCTGTTACTCAGGGAGTCAGGGAAACGAGGAGGGGATGGAGCGAGTGTTCTCACTGCCGGAGATCTCACACCCAGTGACCTGCTCGCTCTCCTGTAACCGCTCTCCACTGTTTTGTCGCTGATTGGAGTTCTTGTATTTTACTTCAGCTGACGCCGGTTCGTTAACCCCCTTCTGCTCGTTGGCAAACAGCTGCACAGCCGAGACACTTTGTGCTGAGCTTGAACTGCCCGAGGCCTGGCAGGAGGAGGAGGGATTATGGCCCTGGCACAGCTTCCGGACTGTCAGGACATTCCCAAGGAACCAAACTGCATTTTGATGTTACTTTTGCTCTTCAGCGACCCTGCCCGGGGCAGTTTAGTTGAGACATCCCCGGAAACGCCCGACAGCCCCTGCCCAGCGCAGGCGCCGACCCACCGCTGCCGCCCGCCTCCCGCCTTGCCCGTCGCTACCGCCTCCCGCCGCGCATGCGCGCAGCCCCCCCTTCCCCGGCCGTGCCCCTCGCAGGCAGCCCCTCCCGCCGCCGCGGGGCACGCTGGGAAGTGTAGTCCGGCGCCCAGAGGCCCCGCCCGCCCCAGGCGGGACCGGCCTCCCGCCGCCGGTCGCGCTCCTCCGGGCGAGCCCGGCATAGGCAGGGGCTGCTCGAGCTCCCCTGCGGGCCGACGGGCCGCCCGCCTTTGCAGCCCGCGGCAGCCCCAGGAACCGGAGGAGGCGGGAGCCGAGGGCTCGACGCAGCCGCAAGCGCGCCCGGGAGAACCGGCGGCCCCCGGGCCGGTGGCAGCAGCGCCGAGGCCGGGGCAGGGGCCGCCCCCCGCGCCGGGCGCGTCTGGGGCCCGGGCGAGAGGCGTCGGCTGGGGCGGGGAGCGCTGGGGTGCAGCGGGGCGGCCGGGATGCAGCGCGGCGCCGGAAGGCGGCATTGGCACTGCAGGGGGAGGGGAGGGGAAGCCGAGCCAGCCGCAGCGATGCTGACCAGCCGGAGGGGTGGGCGCTGCTGAGCCCAGGGAGGGGCAGGGCTGGGGCTGTGGGAACCCCAGGCCTGGGAGAAGAGCTCCTGGAGAGCAGCCCTGCTGAGAAGGCCCTGGGGGTCCTGGGGGAGGAGGAACCTCCCCTGAGCTGAGCCAGCAGTGGCTCTGGCAGCTGGCAAGGGCGATGGGATCCTGGGCTCCATCAGCAGAGGGGTGGCAGCAGGGACAGGGAGGGGATTGTCCCTCTCTGCTCTGCCCTCCTGAGGCCCCAGCTGGAATCTCCCCTTGGTGAATCCATACTGACTGCTCCTCATGACCTTCTTCTCTTCCAACTGCTTGGAGATGGCATCCAGAACAAGCTGTTCCATCACCTTTCCAGGGACGAAGATGAGGCTGACTGACCTATAGTTGCTGGGATGCTCCTTCTTGATCTTTTTAAAGACCAGAGTGACATTGGCTGTTCTCCAGTCTCCAGGCACTTCTCCTGCTCTCCAAGACCATCAGCATCACGTCGAGCTTCTCATGCACCAGCACCCCAACGTCCTTCTCTGCAGGGCTGCTCTCTAGCGCATCATCTCGCAGCCTGGATTGATGTGAGGATTGCCCCAACCCAAGTGCAAGACCTTGTGCTTGTTCTGGTTGAACCTCATGAGGTTCACATGGTCCCACTTCTCCAGCTTGTCCAGGTCCCTCCCCTTGCCACCACCCAGCTACCTGTGCAAACCAACACGTGGGAGGTATCGTATCACATACAGACCATCCCATGAAGAAAAGATATTTGAAAATCACTGAATTGACTGTTGTATTTTTTTCAACTACTTTCAAAAATCGTTTGATTTCCTGATCCTTCCCCAGTAGCATTTAAACAGAACCAGGCAGCTTTAATGCTGGAGACTCAGGACTAGGCTTGCAGAAGTGCTTTGGTCCCTAAAGACGCTGAAGTCTGTGATTTTCTGAAAGTCCTCCATGTAAATGAAGCTGCTCCTTGCTCTAGTAAATTTTGGTAGCTGTCTGCCTGATGCCGTCAGGTGCCAGACCCCGGGTGTAAATCCTGCTTCTGGTGAGTAACAGACCCACGTGGATTTTTCCCAGTTAAATTGAATGTATTCGATATATATTGTTCACTCCTATAAGGGTTTCCTTAATTTCTGGCTACTTACTCTTCCTGAAGGTCTGTGCATCTCTTTGCATCCCAGCAGATGATCGCCTGCACCTCTGCCCTGGCTCAGGAGTCTGTTTCTTCCCCCTAATTTTTAAGTTAACATTTCACTTATCTGTTGACAGTACAATAGGATTATTGACCCGTTCTTGGAAAAGAACAGGAACAGACAACCTCCTGGCAGGACTCCCAGTGAAGTGCCTCACTGGGGAAGATTCTGCTGCTGTAGATGACTCGTGTCAGTGTTTAACTGTGCTCAAGCACAGCCCTGTTCAGCCACCAGCCTGATTTCCTGCACCGTTTATTGTCCCTGTCCATGTGGTGAGGGGCTGGAACAGGCTGCCCAGAGAGGTAGTGGATTCCCCGTCCCTGGGGGTGTTCAAGGCCAGGTTGGATGGGGCCCTGGGCAACCTTGTATAGCTCCAGGCCTGGAGGTTGGTGTCCCTGCCTGTGGCAGGGGGTTTGGAGCTCTGTGACCCTTGGGGTCCCTTCCAACCCAGACCATTCTATGATTCTATGATTCTATGTCCAATGCACTTTCCTCCTACAACAACAGCCTAAATAAAGCAATTATGTACACTTTCTAAACCAGTTGCACACCTTGGCAGATTAAAGCACCCCCAGCTCAGCTCTACATCTTCCTCCTCATCACATTCACAGCTCTGGCAGGTGACTCTGTTACTCCAAAGCATCCTCCTTATCAGGTGCCCAATGCTTTAAGACAGAAGCTGAGGTTACCTGCCCCTGGCCAGGGAGCACAGCAGAAGGGACCACCTTGTCAGCAGTGCTTGCAGTGTAGGAACACACAGGCATGTTCAGCCACACACCTGCAATGACTCTTTTTTCAACTATCTTTGAACTGTCACAGAATCACAGGAGCTCCTGAGTTGGGAGGGACCCGTAAGGGTCATCAGGTCCCACTCCTGGCTCCACGCAGGGCCAGCCAAGGACATCCAGCCCTCAGTGTCTTTTGCCATGAGGAATGTGGGGGCAGAAGGGACGACGATACCAGTTTAGTAAGGAGAGCCACTGATGGATTTCCCACTGATGGCCTCTAGGGTCGCTGAAAGCCGGCCTGTTCCATTCCCATGTCATACACGAACCCAGTTGATGGGTGGCAGGGCTGAGCTTATGCTCACCCCTGATTGCTTTCCGTGCCCCAGGCTTCCTTCACCCTTCCGCACTCCGTCTTGCCCAGCCCCCATGTATCACAACTCAGTGTTTACTCTTCTAGCGTGGGGAACGAGGCGGTTCCAGCATGGGCTGCAGCCTGACCATCGCTTCAGCTGATCTAATTCTGCACCAGAAAAGCAAAGCTGCTTTGTTTCTCCTCCTGCTTTCCAGCTGGGCTGTCCCCTGACTCACAGCCCCGGGACACGTGTGCGTATTTAGTGCTCACAGCAGCACAGCTGGGAACACAGACCCAGAAAAGGAGCCCCTTACAACTTCCTGGATGTCAGATTTAAGAGCAGGAACTCGTGGGAGCAGAGGAATTTACCATGAGGGGTGACTGGTTTAGAAAACTCAATCCACCACCGCAAAGGTCACATCCACCTTTTATCCATTTAAGCTCTCATGGATGAAGGGAATGATTTATTGCAGCAATACAGGCAAAATACACAAAGATGGGGAGGACAAAAGAGACCAGAAACTAGCATGGTCTCTGTCCCATGCTTCTGCACTCCAATGATAGAATCACAGAATCATGAAGGTTGGAAAGGTCTCCAAGAGCATCTGATCCAACCACACACCCCCCACACTACCCCTTTTACTAACCCATGTCCCTACGTGCCTCATCCAACCTTCCCTTGAACACCCCGAGCGACAGTGACTCCACCACCTCCCTGGGCAGCCCCTTCCAATGCCCAATTGCTCTTCCTGAGAAGAAATGTCTCCTCATTTCCAACCTGACCCTCCCCTGGTGCAGCCTGCAGCCCTTCCCTCTCATCCTGTCCCTGGTTATCTGGGAGAAGAGGCTGAGCCCCAGCTCCCCACAGCCTCCTGTCAGGGAGTTGGAGAGAGAGATAAGGTCTCCCCTCAGCCTCCTCTTCTCCAGGCTGAACAGTCCCAGTTTTCTCAGCTTCTCCCCATCAGATTTGTGTCCCAGCCCCTTCCCCATCTCTGTTGTCCTTCTCTGGACACGCTCCAGGGCCTTGATGTGTTTCCTGTAGAGAGGGGCCCAAACCTGAACCCAGCACTCAAGGTGGGGGCCTCACCAGAGCTGAGCTCAGGGTGATGATCAGCTCCCCAGACCTACTGGCCACTCTATTCCTGATCCAAGCCAGGATGCTGTTGGCCTTCTTGGCCAACTGGGCAACCTGCTGGCTCACGTTCAGGCGAGTGTCAATCAACACCCCCAGGTGCTTTTCCTCTGTGCAGCTCTCCAGCCACTCTGCCCCAAGCCTGGAGCGCTGCCTGGGGTTGTTCTGACCAAAGTGCAGGACCTGGCACTTCACCCCACTGGCCTCTGCCCATCGATCCAGCCAGTCCAGGTCCCTCTGCAGAGCCTTCCTACCCTCTGGCAGATCGACACTTCCCTCTAAGTTGGTGTCATCTGCAAACTTCCCGAGGGTGCACTCAGTTTCCTCATCCCACTCATCAATAAAGGTACTAAAGAGGATGGGCCCCAGCACTGAGCCCTGGGGAACACCACTTGTGACCAGCCTCCAGCTGGATTTAGCTCCATTCACCACCACTCTCTGGGCCCAGCAGAGCCAGTTTTTAGCCCAGGGAAGAGTGTACCTGTCCAAGCCATGGGCTGCCAGCTTCTCCTGGAGAATACTGCTTGGGGAACTGTCTTTGCTGAAGTCAAGGCAGACTACCCCAACAGCCTTCCCCTCATCCACCAGGAGGGTCACCTGGTCACAGGAGATGAGGTTGGGCAGGCAGGCCCTGCCTGTCATGAACCTGTGCTGGCTGGGCCTGGTCCCCAGGCTGTCACTTCCTTGCTCTGTGATTGCCCACAGGATGACTTGCTCCATAATCTTCCCCCCAGCACCGAGGTCAGGCTAACAAACATGCCTCTGGTTCCCTAGACCTTCCCTAGGCCCTTTCCTATAGATGGGCATCACGTTAGCAAGGCTCCAGGCATCTGGTACCTCTCCAGCTGCTGATAGATGATGGGAGAGGGGCTTGGCAATCACATCAGCCCACTCCCTCAGCACTCTGGGGTGGATCCCATGTAGCTCCATGGACTTGGGACAGCCCAGGCGGAGTAGTAGGTCTGTAACTGTTTTGACATCAGCTTTTCTCCACTCCCTGTCCCAGCCCTCCAGGTCAGGAGGCCGAGTACCCCAAGAATAACCAGTCTGACTGCTGAAGACAGACGTAGAGGTGGCATTGTGAGTCTCCACCTTTCCCTGCCTGTCAGCTGACCCACAATATGCTATCTGTGAGCACAGTTACTACTGCTAGCTGTTACTGTAGGATTACACCACCTGCAGCATAACAGACCCTGCTTCTGATATCACAAAGCTGCTCTGCCAGCCCAGGAGAAAGCTGCATCTGTGCCACGCTGATCCAAGGGGTGTTGGCTATGCTTCAAAGATGACTAAACAGTAACACCAAATTCACTTCCCAATAGACCAGCTCACAAAGAGGGGAAGCAAACAATATGAGGGAACATCTTCCTGTGAGTTCTCAGCAATTCAGCTCTCTCCAGAAGTACCAGCCACAGTGAGGGGGGCTTGATATCCCGACCTGACGAAACTGGGTGGTGGGAGGAAGGGATATGCCTCTCCAGAGGCATCTGACAGGCATCAGACATGTCTGGAATAATTAGTGTCAGGTAGGAGAATACATGTTTGTAAGAACAAAGCTGGACCTCTGACTGCATATATAGAAAGGTATTTTGGAAACATGATAAATCCTGAATACCCACCCCAAAAAACTTCACTGGAATCACCTGGTTTTGCATCTTTCTAAGAGCTTGGCAGAGAGGACAAAGCAGGAGGTAACACTTCTACCCTGTACCAAGGGACATCTAAAGCACTTCACAGCTGCAGCACCATGTGGGGATGCCAGCCAGTCCCAGGGCACATCTTCCCAGGAGGAGGCAAAGCTGCAGCTCCCTCTGTCCAGTCAGTAGTTCGGGATCTCCTCCTGCCTGCCCACAGCTTTTATAAGATTTTATTACCTCCTTAGGTATTTGTGGCTCAGAAACTGACACAGAGCAACATCCCTTTCAGTAAAACCCCAGTTTATTATAATTCAAATTACACAAGCATGGTAAAGAGGTTTTTAGCTGGAATTAACATTTTTTAAATAATTTTTTTAAGAGACAGAACTGCATTTTGAAACCACCACCACCAACAGAATATAAAGCGACGATTCTCTTGCATCATTCCCCTGCTGCTCCTCTCCAGGAAAGAAAGGCACAACGTTTCAAAGTTAAAAAAAAAACCAACCAAAACCAACCCCAAAACATTAACAGAAGTGCCAAATCAAGACTTTTTCAGTAAGCCAAGTAGATCCTGCACACAGCGTTAATTCCTTTAGCTCACCCACAGATCTGACAAGAAAGATCCATATTCCTTGTCATTTAACCACGATGCCACAACGCAAGTCATGGCTGTCTAGCAAGGTCAGCCAGTAGAACAAGGTCTAGCAAGTAGAACAGCTACAACTTTTAAGGGGAAAGCCCAAAGAATTGCACTAGCAGCTAGGGAAACTAAGATGCTGAGGCGCATTTACTGCCCAAAGCTGGACCCATCCAAAAGTTATTTAACCTAGACTCTAATCGCAGCTGATGGATTGCAAATGGAAAGTGGTTCCACTGAGGGAAACAAAGAACTTCAGTTTTCAATCGTTTTAAATTAAGAAAATGTGCTAGCTGCTGTTTCAGCAGCAGTGGGGGGTCGGTGGTGGAGGAAGGGAGGGTTACTCAGCTAACGTGTGCAAAGAAAGAGGTCTCCGAGTGAGAGAAGTATCCCCAATTCATACTGGACACAAGGAAGCAAGATCCACAAATTCCTTTAATCCATTTTCTTGTCAGGAACTCCGGTGGATCTCTTCGCAGCGATCCCATTCGCCACCCCGTTGCTTTCCAGCTGCAGACAAGAGACAGCGCGGTTAGGGAGGCATCAGAACGTTCTCCACGCCCAAACAGGGACCACTCGTGATGAAAAAGGGGCTTTTAGGAGCAAGAGCAGTGAGGATACACAAAGAAACCCACAGCAGGAGCCAAAGTGGGATGTCCCTTTAGAGCTACACCCCATCACTGCTTTGGTGGCAGGAGGGGAGGGAACAAGGGCAGGGGCAACACAACAATCTTGTGAGTTTCCTTCAAGGAGACAAGCAGAAAACACGTGATTTAACACACACACAGAGTGTTTTGCCCCACTATGAGTGGTAGGGCTGGCTGGAGAGAGCTGTTTTGTTGTTGTGTTTGGGTTTTTTTTAGTTCTGCTTCACACATCTGGCATGACACACCGATTATTTGACCTCTTCCTTCTCTGAAATAGTTAAAAACCTCTTGAAAAACAACCCAACCCAAACCTGCTTCAGGGAACAGGTACAACTCTTATCCCTCCCCAGATCCACCAGCAGCTCTCTTGGAGCAACTCTTTCACCAGCTCAGCACCAGTAACTCCCTTTTGTAGGAAAAAAACCCACAAACTCCCCAAAATAACCATAAAAGGGCGTGCAAAAGCACCTATTTATGAACTGTTTGTGCAGGGCCCGCTGTGAACGACTGCTGGGTGCTCTGTCTGGAGCTCCCCTCATTAGCTGCACGCTGATTAGCTCTTACTTTGTAAACTCCAGGCTCATCCTCCTGATCTCCTTCCGTGCCTGAAGGTGCCCCTGGGTTCTTGGCGCTGCCCCCCTGGCCCTGTCTTGTGTCTGTGGTTTCCTGCACGGCTCTCTTGGGCCACACGCGCTTGATGAAGGGCGCGATGACGGGGTAGATGTAGGGCTCCAGGAACTTCTTGTAGACCCAGAGGAGAACGGGGATGACGATGCAGGGAATGCACACCATGGCTTCCTCTTCTCCTGTGACAGAGCTGGTGGGGGAGGCGGGGAGGGAAAGCCCAGAGTAGTGTCAATATACCATGTGCATCAGGAGGAGTGTGGGCAGCAGGTGACAGGAGGGGATCCTCCCCCTCTGCTCTGCCCTGCTCAGGCCCCACCTGGAGTGTTGTGGCCAGTTCTGGGCTCCCTGGGATCAAACAGACAGGGATCTCCTGGAGAGAGTCCAGAGAGAAGGGCTACTGCACCTTCAGGCACAGAAGATGATTAAGGGCCCAGAGCATCTCCCCTGTGAGGAAAGGCTGAGTAAGTTGGGACTGTTCAGCCTTGAGAAGAGAAGACTAAGGGGGGACCTAATTAAAGTCTATAATTATCTGAAGCAGGGGATGCAAGGGGAATCAGCCAGCCCCTTTTCAGTGGTCTGTGGGGATAGGACAAGGGGCAATGGCTGCGAGTTGGAACACAGGGAGTTCCACACCAACATGTGGAAAAACTTTTCCCCAGTGAGGGTGAGGGAGCCCTGGGACAGGCTGCCCAGGGGGTGTGGAATCTCCTTCTCTGGAGAGATTCAAGACCCACCTGGACACCTATCTGAGTGCCCTGTCCTAGGGACCCTGCTTTGGCAGGGGGTTGGACCCGATGATCTCTGGAGGTCCCTTCCAACCCCTGTGATTCTGTGATTCTATTCTATGATTCTATGTGCTAAGGAAACACCTTAAACAAGGATTGCAGCTTGTAACTAGACAGAAAAGATTCTTTGATAACAAAGCAAAAGCTTCAAAAATGCCAAGTCTTCAACAACAATCAGGGAAACGTTCTCAGTGTTTAAAAGGAGGAAAAAAAAGGTGCAGAGTTTGCATTAAGTCATTAAGTCATCGTTCCACAGTGGGAACACAGAGAAGCACCTTCAGAAAGTGAAAGTAGAGCTGCTGACACTATCCCAGTTCTTACTGCACTGCAACAGAGAGGGGAAAAGGTTTGGATTTCTCTTTCTTGGTGAAGGGGCTGGAGCACAAGGCCTGTGAGGGGCGGCTGAGGGAGCTGGGATGTTTATTCTGGAGAAGAGGAGGCTGAGGGGAGAGCTCATCGCTCTCTGCAGCTCCCTGCAAGGCGGGTGCAGAGATGTCAGGTCGGTCTCTTCTCTCTGTGTGACAAGTGACAGGATGAGAGGAAATGGCTTAAAATTGCCCCAGGGGAGATTTAGGTCAGAGATCAGAAGAATTTCTGTACTGAAAGGGCTGTCGGGGGTTGGGACAGGCTGCCCAGGCAGGTGTTAGTGTCACCATCCCTGGCGTGTGGATGTGGTGCTCGGGGATGTGGCCTGGAGAGGGGCTGGGCAGGGTCAGGCTGCGGTTGGACTCGATGATCTGAAGGGTCCCCTCCAACCCAGGCGATTCTGAGTCTGTCATTCCCTTCCCATGCGAGGTGATGTTAAACCGCGGGACCCGAACGCAGCTCCCGGGCTGCCAGTGCCGAGGGACAGGTCAGGGAGCAGAGGGAACCGCATCCTCATCCGGAGAAGGTCAGAGGTTAATTCCAACCAGCTCACACCCCACCCTGCCCCCCGGTGCCACGCAGGCAGCCAAACCGCCCGAGGGTCACCCCTCCCCTCCCTCCCAAAACGCGGGGGGTGGGCAGCTCTCGGGGGTCGCGGGCAGAGCCGGTGGGGCTCGGGAGCCCCGTCGGGCGCATCACGCTCGGCTGCGCAGCACCAACGGCCCCCGCTAACCACCCGCATCGCTCCCCCCGGCTCTGCTGGCACCCGCAAACCTCCGGGACCGGCCCTGCGCGGGGTTCTGCTGCCAAGGCAGCGCTCCCCGGGCTGGTCCCGCAGGCAGCCCGGCCTCCCGCAGTGGGCAGCAGCATCCCCGCAGCCGCCCTGCGCTGGGCCGGAGGAGCCACGAAGCCCGGGGACGGCGAAAGGGGGTCAAGCCCGCCCCGCACTCACCTCAGCCGGGCGCAACCCTCCGCCTCCCCCGGCTGCCGCAGCGGAAATGAGCCGAGCGCTTCCTCCTCGCAGGCAGCGAGGCTGACGGAGGAGGGGTGATCACCACGTGTCCCCGGCCCCGCCTCCCCCCACCCCCAGGGCCGGAGCACCGCCTCCGCCTAACCCCCATCCCGTGACAGGCCCCGGCCGGGAAAGACACCACACCGCAGGCAGAGAGCACACGATACACCTCAACTGCTTTATTTATGTACAGAGACAGCGCTACTCTCGAGCCATCAGCTTCTGCTTCTTCAGCTTCTTCTGGGAGATCTGGGGGGGGAGAGAAGAGAAGAGGGGAGTGGGACAGTCACAGCAACAGCAACAGAGAGCTTTGGGAACAGGAGGATTCTGCTCTGGAGGAAGCCCCAGGAGCAGCAACATCTCCCAGAGAGCTTCTGCTCTGGAGGAAGCCCCAGGAGCAGCAACATCTCCCAGAGAGCTTTGGGAACGGGAGGATTCTGCTCTGGAGAAAGCCCCAGGAGCAGCAACATCTCCCAGAGAGCTTTGGGAACGGGAGGATTCTGCCCTGGAGGAAGACCCAGGAGCAGCAACATCTCCCAGAGAGCTTCTGCCCTGGAGTAAGCCCCAGGAGCAGCAACATCTCCCAGAGAGCTTTGGGAACGGGAGGATTCTGCCCTGGAGGAAGCCCCAGGAGCAGCAACATCTCCCAGAGAGCTTTGGGAACGGGAGGATTCTGCCCTGGAGGAAGCCCCAGGAGCAGCAACATCTCCCAGAGAGCTTTGGGAACAGGAGGATTCTGCCCTGGAGGAAGCCCCAGGAGCAGCAACATCTCCCAGAGAGCTTTGGGAACGGGAGGATTCTGCCCTGGAGGAAGCCCCAGGAGCAGCAACATCTCCCAGAGAGCTTTGGGAACGGGAGGATTCTGCTCTGGAGGAAGCCCCAGGAGCAGCAACATCTCCCAGAGAGCTTTGGGAACGGGAGGCTTCTGCTCTGGAGGAAGCCCCAGGAGCAGCAACATCTCCCAGAGAGCTTTGGGAACAGGAGGATTCTGCCCTGGAGAAGCCCCAGGAGCAGCAACATCTCCCAGAGAGCTTTGGGAACGGGAGGATTCTGCCCTGGAGAAGCCCCAGGAGCAGCAACATCTCCCAGAGAGCTTTGGGAACGGGAGGATTCTGCTCTGGAGAAAGCCCCAGGAGCAGCAACATCTCCCAGAGAGCTTTGGGAACGGGAGGATTCTGCCCTGGAGGAAGCCCCAGGAGCAGCAACATCTCCCAGAGAGCTTCTGCTCTGGAGGAAGCCCCAGGAGCAGCAACATCTCCCAGAGAGCTTTGGGAACGGGAGGATTCTGCTCTGGAGGAAGCCCCAGGAGCAGCAACATCTCCCAGAGAGCTTTGGGAACGGGAGGATTCTGCTCTGGAGGAAGCCCCAGGAGCAGCAACATCTCCCAGAGAGCTTTGGGAACGGGAGGCTTCTGCTCTGGAGAAAGCCCCAGGAGCAGCAACATCTCCCAGAGAGCTTCTGCCCTGGAGGAAGCCCCAGGATCAGCAACATCTCCCAGAGAGCTTTGGGAACGGGAGGATTCTGCTCTGGAGGAAGCCCCAGGAGCAGCAACATCTCCCAGAGAGCTTTGGGAACGGGAGGATTCTGCTCTGGAGAAAGCCCCAGGAGCAGCAACATCTCCCAGAGAGCTTTGGGAACGGGAGGCTTCTGCTCTGGAGGAAGCCCCAGGAGCAGCAACATCTCCCAGAAAGCTTTGGGAATGGGAGGCTTCTGCTCTGGAGAAAGCCCCAGGATCAGTGGAAATACCCCCACCAACCCCCAGGATGCTCTGAGAACACCACCCCTCTGCGAACTACAGGGAAAGGCATCACACCCCTCAGGAGGGGAGACTGGAATGCTTTCACCACCCCTAGGGGAGAAGCCCCTGGCCAGCGCTCGCTGCCAGCCTTCCTTTCCAGTTCCCAGCACTGAACACCATGGTTGCTCAGAAGTAACTCTTTTTTTTCATGGTTACTCCAAAGGTGTCCTAAGAGATGTCATCACAGCAACCGCTGGGCCCCCAGAACGCGCAGAGCGGCACCGCGCGCGCCTCTTGACGGGGACACTGGAGAGAGAAGTGGGGAGAGATCAGGCAACCCGTACCTTTTTCTTTTGGGCAACCTCCTCCTCAGGCTTGGGAACAATCTGCTCCTTCTCAGTGAGGATCATCTCGATGTGGCAGGGGGAGCTCATGTAGGGGTTGATCCTGCCGTGCGCTCTGTAGGTGCGCCGGCGCATTTTGGGGGCCTTGTTGACCTGGATGTGCTCGATGACTAGAGAATCCACGTCAAGACCCTGGGGTTTAGTGGGGGGAAGAGTAAGATTTGTGACTTTTTTTTTCCCCCCTCCAACTCATTGATTTCTGCAGAGGAAACGTGACTCACCACACGTCTCCCAACACCTGTCACTGCTGGAAAAGAAAATGGTTTTGCCCCGCAGCACCATGGAGCCCAGCAAGCGAGCGCCAGCCCAAGTCATCAACCACCCCTCAGTGTCACACAATGCTGATGGCTCAGAAAGTAAAGAGTTCATTTCATGGTTACTCCAAAGGTGTCCTAAGATCGTCATCACTGCCATCGAGGTCACCGAGGTGCATGGTCAAGGCACAAAGTGTGCGAGGAAGCCATGCTTGAGCTCAGGGCACAGCCAGCCTACCCCGAGCTCGGCACCCAGCCCGCCTTGAGCTGGGCACCTGGCCTACCTTCAGCTCGGCATTGCTCTCTGCATTCTTCAGCATGTGCAGCAGGAACTCTGCGCTTTTCTTTGGCCAGCGCCCCTGCGTCCAGCCCCACTGCTTGGCCTGGAACAGGAAGAAGAGTTGTTGTTATCCTGGTACACTGCTAACCTCTCCCTTCCACCTGCCACCAATGTGTCGTCACAACCCCTTTCGTTAAGGCTGCACAACACAGTCAGTAGATCTGACCACCTATTACATGACCCGGTGTGACTGTTGCTGTGTTGGGATGACAGGAATGCTTTCACAGAATCACAGGATTGTAGGGGTTGGAAGGGACCTAAAGAGATCATCGAGTCCCAGCCCCCTGCCAAAGCAGGTTCCAATGAATGACAAATCCAGCCCAATCTGAAACTGAAAAAAACCCCAAACGGTGACACACACTTAATTTCTCCTGGCTATGTGTTAACCCACAGGTGATATCCCCCCTGCAGACAGCTTGAAGTTAAAGGCATAGTACTTCAGACTTTTTATTTCTTTAAACAAATAAAAAACCCCAAACAAAAATCCCCCATTGCAAACTGTCTCTTCCCACAACAAAATCGATGCTACTTTCAAAAGAGCATTGTAAAGCTCGGTTCATTCATGTCTGCCCAATGCATGATAAACATGAATACAGCCTCAGGGTCCAGGTTGGATACGTGGAACATGAACCAAAAAGGTAGAATTTTCAAAAGGCTGTTTTCCAAATGAACAACTTTGTAAGTCACTGTGGTTTATGTGGTTTACGCTGGAAACTGATCTTCTCTGCTCAGAAGCAAAGCAAGTACTTTTTTTTTATTTATTATTATTCTCAAATATAAATAAGATTTTAAAGACAATATATTTTACAGAACAGAATTTCTGGAAAGCACTTGAACAATAGTAAAACAGCATTTTGTATAAACACAGATAACTACAATACTACAACATAGTTTGCAAACCAAGTGGTTGGATATTTAGATGGCCCTAGATCCTCTTTATTGCAGATTTACATAGAAACTGATGTAAAACAATGACTGAAACCTTCATTCACTCCCACTTTCTTTAGAAAAAAGAACATATGCCAGATATAGCTAGGCAATTCCTGTTCTTTTTCTTTTCTGTAAGCTGGTATCTATGAAGTAGTGAGGTGCCCTAAAGTCACAGGCCATTTCACACTCAGGCCAATCAAACCTGTCATAAAAAGACTAAATCTTTCCTTATCTTTCCCCCCCCCCCCCCCTTTGCTATCTTGATATTAAGTAGTAGTGACTCGGCCAGGGAGTTATTGCTTAGCTCCTATTAGAAGTAAAGGCTGAATGACAAGTGATCCACTGTGGCCTGCAAGATGATTTTAATGGTGACAGATGGTCTGATGACAGCATAAGAACTGGAACTACTCCTCTGTGCTGTGATGCAGCAGGTGGAGGGACATGATGGAGAGGTTTGGAGTTACTAGATTTGATGCTGACTGTGCAAATGGGCCCAAATTATTTTGTGTTGGTCTATCAAACACGTGGCTGGGAACAGAAGTGTCTTCTCTTTATGCAAAAGTTAGCTATCCCAACTGAATGGAAAAAAAGCCCTACACAGCATCCCGAACAAACCCCAAAAGAATGGTCTGGGTTGGAAGGGACTCCAAGGATCATAGATCATAGATCTATCGATCATAGGTCCTTGGGGGCCCTTCCAACCCAGACCATTCTATGATTCTATGATCACAGAGCTCCAACCCCCCTGCCACAGGCAGGGACACCAACCTCCAGGCCTGGAGCTACACAAGGTTGCCCAGGGCCCCAGCCAACCTGGCCTTGAACACCCCCAGGGATGGGGCATCCACCCCCTCACTCCTAAGATAGTGGTTAGTGTGGCCAGCAGGGACAGGGAGGTGACCATCCCCCTGGACTCACCTCTGGTGAGGCTGTACCTCAAATCCTGGCTTCAGGTTTGAGCCCCTCACTCCCAGACAGACACTGAGGACCTGGAGTTTGTCCAGAGAAGGACAACAGAGATGGGGAAGGGTCTGGGACACAAATCTGATGGGGAGAAGCTGAGGAAACTGGGACTGTTCAGTCTGGAGAAGAGAAGGCTGAGGGGAGACCTTGTCTCTCTCTCCACCTCCCTGACAGGAGGTTGTGGTGAGCTGGGGCTCAGCCTCTTCTCCCAGATAACCAGGGACAGGATGAGAGGGAATGGCTGCAGGCTGCACCAGGGGAGGGTCAGGTTGGAAATGAGGAGACATTTCTGCTCAGGAAGAGCAGTTGGGCATTGGAAGGGGCTGCCCAGGGAGGTGGTGGAGTCACCAACCCTTGGGGTGTTCAAGGGAAGGTTGGATGAGGACATGGGTTAGCAACAGGGGTGGTTTGGAGACCCTCCCAACCTTCATGATTCTGTGATTACGCAAGACACCACCCTCCACATGGCCTCACCCTCACCTCTTCTTTCTCCCTTAGCCATTCAAAGCGTCCCCCTCACGTTTCCCCCCCCAGCCTTACCTGGGCACATCTCCCCACTCCCCCGTTGTAGCGGCGGAAGGGGACGCACTGCTTCTTCAGGGTGACATCCTTCAGGTACTTGGTGGCCTTGCGGATGTGCATGCCCTTGATGGCCTGCGCTGTCTCACGGGTGTTCTAGCGGCACAGAGCGCAGCAAAGCCCCTGTTAACACACCTCACCCAGCCACAGTGGGAGCAAAAACACTCTTCGCTCTTTCCCAGCCTCCAGCCTCTTTTGCTACCAGCTCACTTTAGAAGAGGCACTCGCACACAGCCCCCAAAACATCAAATACAATGATTACTAACACTCTTTTTGTTGTTTTTTTTTCCTTTTCTAACCCTTGCTACCACTTTCATCACTGAACATGCGGCTCCCACACACCTCAGGGCTTGTTTTGCTTAGCACTTTGCCTTTCTCCAAGCAGCAAAGCAGGAGCTGAAGCATTTATCCATTCCCTGTTGCTTATCTGCCCACTAACTCAAAACAAGCCTGCCCAGGAACTCAAAACAAAAACTCCAAAAAAGGAAACAAATCAAGGATAAAGCCTCAGTACTTAAGGCAAACCAAGCGCGGAAGTTAAGAATAACCCTGATCATGCTTAACTACAGCAAAACAGCCACCCAGAGCCAGCCAAGTCTCACCTCATCCACATCAAATGACACCCAGGGGGGGAAGTGACCTACATAGCTCTGCCTCTGTGACAAGACCCAGACCCAGACCCAGACCCAGACCCAGACCCAGACCCAGACCCAGACCCAGACCCAGACCCAGACCCAGACCCAGACCCAGACCCAGACCCAGACCCAGACCCAGACCCAGACCCAGACCCCGCCTCCCCGCCTCCCCTCCCAAGGCTTTTCAAGGGGAAAGCTCTGTCTGCGCGCTTCCCCGCCCACGCCTGCGCCTGGCAGCGGGCCCGAGCCCGGCCCACAGCAGCAGAAAAAAAGGGAAGGAGGCACCCTGAAACAACAGCACCGAATCCCCGGCGCCATCTCTTGCTGAGGGGCTGGCTACAACCGCCTCTGGGCCGCCTGGGAAGACCCGCATGTGGCGGGCAGCCCGGTCCCCAACACCACCCCCACCCCCCCCACCTCACCCCATCCCCCCCCTCCCAACGCGATGGGGGCGCGGAGGGGGAGCAGAAGAGACGCTGCCTGCTTCCTCCCTACCTTGAAATGCACCCGCAGGTTGGATCCCCGTGACTTGCATGCTGCGGAAAGAGGAGATCCCCCCCTTTTAGGAGCAGAACAGACACCCACAGGCCTCACCCCCTCACCCCACTCCCTCCCCCCCCCCCCCCCCCCCGATATCCCTGCTGTCTCCACCCTGCCCCAGGCCAAAGGGACTCACATTTGGTGGGGTTCTCTGGGTCCAGGGAGTAACGCACCATTTCCAGGCGTTAGCTAAAATAGATAATAGAGATAATAGATAATGAGAGGAGGGGGAGTGCTGCAGAGGCTGGGGGGGGGAGCCCCGGGACTGCCATGGGAGGCCCTGGAGCCTCACAGCCCAGCCTGAAGGCGGTCTGAGGGAGCCATCACTGCCTGCCGTTGGGGCCCTCACCCCCTCCAGACCCCCTCTCCCCCTTCCCCCGGCGCCATCCCCCCAAATACTGAGAGCCCCCACCGAGGGGGGCCAACCCCCCGCCTCCCCAGCGCTCCCCATGGGCTCCCCAGGCGGGATGGGGCCGGATTGTGATGGGGGCTCAGCCAACGCGTCCTACCTCACCCCAAGGCAGCAACCAGAAGGGAAAGAGCAAGGGAC
Source organism: Gallinula chloropus (assembly GCF_964237585.1). Lineage (NCBI taxonomy): Eukaryota > Metazoa > Chordata > Aves > Gruiformes > Rallidae > Gallinula > Gallinula chloropus. Next base: position 87,836,027 of record NC_140089.1, read on the forward strand.
GCCGGGTGCCACGAGACCCGCCCACGCCGGCAATGGGCGGGGCATCCCCCGTCTGACGTCACGGAGTTATCTAACCGGCCAGAGGGCGAGCAGCTCCTCGCTGTGGCTACAGGGCGCCGCCCAGCGCCGACCGGCCCCAGGTGCCCCCCAGGCAGCCTGCGCTGCGCCCCTGTGCGCGGGTCCCCCCGCCAGAGCTGAGGGGAGACCCCCGCTTGCGTGCGCTGCCCTGGAGGGGGCGCTGTTCATACTGGGGAGGTGCTGGTCCGCGGGGTTGGTACCTGCTCCCTACGCTCATGGCCGCTGGGGGGAGCCCGCGGCCCGGGGGGCAGCTGAGGGTGGGGGGGGAGGAGCCCTGGACGGCCCCCGCCGCGCCCCTGTTTGCAGTGAAGTAAAATAAAATCCCAGTGAAACTGTCAAAAGCGCGGGAAATAGAAACGAATAGAATCACAGAATCAATCACAGAGTGGGCTGGGTTGGGAGGGACCCCAAGGGTCACAGAGCTCCAACCCCCCTGCCACAGGCAGGGACACCAACCTCCAGGCCTGGAGCTACACAAGGTTGCCCAGGGCCCCAGCCAACCTGGCCTTGAACACCCCCAGGGATGGGGCACCCACCCCCTCTCTGGGCAGCCTGTTCCAGCCCCTCACCACTCTCTCTGTATAAAACTTCCCCCTAATATCTAATCTAAACCTTCCCTCCTTTAGCTTTAGTCCATTCCCCCTTGTCCTGCCATTATCTGCTCTTTTAAAAAGTCGAATCCCCTCCTGCCTATAAGCTCCCTTCAGGGACTGGGAGGCTGCAATGAGGTCCCCCTGCAGCCTTCTCTTCTCCAGGCTGAACAAGCCCAGTTCCCTCAGCCTCTCTTTGTAGGGCAGGTGCTCCAGCCCTCTAATCATCCTTGTGGCTCCTCTGAACCCTCTCCAACAGTTCCACATCCTTCTTGTATTGGGGGCCCCAGCTCTGGACACAGGACTCCAGATGGGGCCTCAGGAGGGCAGAGCAGAGAGGGACAATCCCCTCCCTGTCCCTGCTGGCCACTCCTCTGCTGATGGAGCCCAGGATCCCATGGCCCTACGAGCTGCAAGAGCCACTGCTGGCTCATGTCAAGCTTCTCATCCACCACAATCCCCAGGTCCTTCTCAGCAGGGCTGCTCTCCAGGAGCTCTTCTCCCGGTCTGTATCTGTGTCTGGGATTCTTCCGTCCCCAGTGCAACCCCTGACACTTGGCAGTGTTGAACCTCATTAGGTTCCCTCTGGCCCATCTTTCCAGCCTGTCAAGATCCCTCTGGATGGCTCCTTTCCTTCTGGGGTGTCGACCACACCACTCAGCTTGGTGTCATCCGCAAACTTGCTGAGGGTGCACTCAATTCCATCATCGATGTCACTGATAAAGATGTTCAAGAGCACCGGTCCCAAGACAGACCCCTGGGGGACCCCGCTTGTCACCGGCCTCCACCTGGACATAGACCCATTGACCACCACCCTTTGTCAACCAGTTTCTTATCCACTGGATGGTCCACCCATCAAATCCACTTCTCTCCAATTTAGAGACAAGGATGTGGTGGGGGACTGTGTCAAAGGCCTTGCACAAGTCCAAGTAGATGACATCGGTTCCTTCCCTTTGTCACCCGATGCTGTCAGTCCACCAGAGAAGGTCACCAGACTGGTGAGGCACGACCTTCCCTTGGTGAAGCCGTGCTGGCTACTCCAGATCACATGCTCTTCCCTCATGGGCTCCAACATGTCACCCAGGAGGATCTGTCCCATGATCTTCCCAGGCACAGAGGTGAGGCTCACCAGCCTGTAATTCCCTGGGTCTTCCTTGCTCCCTTTTTTATAAATGGGAGTGATGTGACCTTTTTTCCAATCCCCAGGGACCTCTCCTGACAGCCACGACTTTTCAAATATGATGGAGAGCAGCTCGGCAACCACATCAGCAGCTCCTTCAGGCCCCTGGGGTGCCTGTCATCCGGCCCCATGGACTTGTAGACATTCAGTCTCATGAGGTGGTCTGGGACTTGCTCTGCTCTTACAGTGCGGGGGGGTTTGCTCCCCCATTTCCCACCTTGAGTTTTAGGGATGCAAGGTTCTGGGATTTGAGAATGATGAGAATCCTGGCTGCCAGAGAAGACTGAGGCAAAGAACTCATTCAGTCCCTCAGCCTTCTCCTCATCAGTCGCAGCCAATTCTCCTTTCTCATTTCCCAAGGGGGGTACGTTCTCTTTGGCCTGTCTCTTCTGGCCAATGGACCTGTCAAATCCCTTCTTGTTGTTTTTAACATCCCTTGCCAAGTTCAGTTCCATCTGCGCCTTGGCTTTCCTGATCCCATCTCTGCAAGTCCCAACAGCATCCCTGTATTCTTTCCAGGCTACGCACCCTTGCTTCCAGAGCTGGTATTTGCCTTTCTTTTCCCTCAGTTTGACCAGCAGGTCCTTGCTTAGCCATGCTGGCCTCCTGCCCCTCTTGCCCGCTTTCTTATTCAGGGGGATAGAGAGTCTTTGAGCTCTCAGAAAGGCATCCTGAAGGAGTAGCCAGCTGTCCTCAACATCTCTGTCTCTAAGGACCACCTCCCAGGAGATCTTGGCCAACAAGTCCTTAAACAGCCTAAAGTTTGCTCTCTTAAAGTTCGGTGTCCTGGTCCCACTTTTCTCCAGGCCCACATTCCTGGAGATTACAAACTCAACCAGGGCATGGCCACTGCAGCCCAGGCTGTCTCCAACCTTAAGACCTTTAATGATCTCCCCCACATTGGTGAGCACCACGTCCTCTGGTCGGTCTATCCACTATTTGAACCAGAAAGTTATCCTCTACACACTCCAGGAGTCTGCTGGACCTCTTGCAGCTCGCCATGTGGTTTTCCCAGCAGATACCCGGGTGGTTCAAGTCCCCATCAGGATGGGTGCCTGTGACCGGGGTGCCTCCTGCAGCTGAAGGAAGAAAGCCTCATCAGTAGTCTCTCCTTGATCAGGTGGCCTGGAGTAGACCCCTATCACCAGCTGCTCTTTATTAGCCCCATCCCTAATCCTGACCCACAGGCTCTCAACCTGCTCCTGGCCACCTTCCAGAGAGAGCTCCTCACAGTCCATCCACTTTTTAACATAGAGGGCAACCCCACCACCCTTCCTTCCCAGCCTATCCCTTCCAAAAAGGCGATACCCTTCTACAGGGGTATTCCAGCTGTGGGAATCGTCCCACCATGTTTCCCTGATTGCAACTGGTTCATCATTTTCCAGTGACATCAGGGTTTCCAGCTCCTCCTGCTCATTACCCACGCTGCACGCGTTCGTGTGGAGACACTTCAGCTGGGCTTTCTGGCTCAAGACCTTTCCTGAGGAGCCCTCCCTCGGACCTCTGTGAGGAATCTGAAGCTTTCCCCCACTGCCTCCTAGAGGGACATTAGAAGTTTCCAGAAGGGGAGTCGGCCATACTACCTCCTCTGAGGGGTCCCTAGAAGTTCCTACGGGGGCTTCTTGCCCTACACTAGCGAGCCTCCTTATATCCCCTCCCCCCTTCCTAACTAGTTTCAAGCCCTATCAATGAGCCCTGCCATCTCCTGGGCAAGGATCTGCTTCCCCCTGCAAGACAGGGGAGCCCCATAGGCAGTACTCATGCCAGGAGCAGAGTGCATCGTTCCTTGATCAAAAAACCCAAAGTTCTTGTGCCGACACCAGCCTTTCAGCCAGATATTCAACTCATGGGTTCTCCTGACCTGCTCTGAACCCATCTTTCCACAAGTGGGGATAGAGGAGAATATTATTTGGGCTCCTCCCCCCTTCAACAAAGCGCCCTAGGTCTTGGAATTCTTAGTATAATTACATAATATAGTTATAAGATAAAAAATAATGTAAATGAATAAAATGAAATGAAAATAACTGAAAAATCTTAATATTTAGAAATAAAAAGAAAAAAATTAAAATATTAATAAATAAAATTTGAAATAATACAATTAATAATAATATTTTAATTAGAAAATTAATAAAATGAAAAAGAAAAAGTTAAAGAATCAAAATATAAAAGATAAAAGATAAAGTAATAAAATGAAATTACAATTACTAAATAGAAGATAAATGATAATAGAAAAATATAAACATAATAAAAAAAATAAGTAAAACAAAGCCTTGTTGAAGTATTTTTATCCCCCCCGCCCCCCGTCAGGCCAGCAGACCCCCCTCCACCCAGGTGTCCAGCAAAGGTGGAACTGGGGGGCAGCAGCAGGGCCTTGGAGGAGAAATGGTTTGTCAAGAGCAGGAGGAAGAAGAGGGACGCCTTCGTGAGAGGCCTGGCTGAGACACCTTCGTGAGCGGCCATGAGCATGAGCCTTTCGCCACGAGCACCCAGGCTCAGCGGCGTGTTTGGAGCTAAGCAGAGCCAGAGCTTGCAGCCCGTGCAGCCGCTCTGCCCATGGGGATGGGCCCGCAGCTCTTGTTTAGTGCTGGAACCCCCCCCCCAGAGCTCTGAAGCTGGGATCTCACCCGGACAGAAAGAGGAGAATACTTGACCTGTCGCAAATACTGACACCTCTGGAAGCCGTGGAGCTCTAATTCTGACCGCAGATCGCCGCTCACCGGCCGGCAAAGCTGCCTTGCGCTCTGCTGTCAAGGAGAAGCTTTCTGCAGGGTCTGAGGGTACCTTCCCAGGGCTGGTCTCAGAGAGGGGAGGCTGCTGAGGTGGCGGCAGACATGAACGCCTCTTCTGTACACGGTCCCCGTGGGAAAACACAAGAGTTCGGAGCCCAGGCTCAGGGAAGTAGGTGCTGGCTTCCTGCCACAGCTCAGATCGCGATAACTTGAGATCCAGCCACAGGGTCCTGGGACACGCAGCTGTCTCGGAACGTGGCGACGCGAAGGAGGATCGGCGCCCACCCAAACGGCCCGTGGAGGCCTTCCGAAGCTGATGGCAGAGGAAAGCATCAGGAAGAGCCTCCCCAGAAGGGGTAAATAGGGAAAAGGAGGTCTCAGCCATGACTCCCAACACCACCTTTCCGAGCGCGCGGAGTTTCCAGACGCAGTAAATCAAAACTAGCCAAAGCTCAGGTCTTTAACCACTTCCCTGGGCCTTCCCCCACCGTACTGCCAGCATCTCTTCTTGCCAGCCATCTGAACACAAGGCCAGGCCGCCATTTCTGCCCTCCTGGCCGCACACGCGTGTAGGAAACCCGTGCCGGTGGAGGAAAACAGCGTTCCCATGGGAAGCACCTCTACACGCAGCTGCTGCGGAAGCAAGGGGGCTCTTTGATCTGCCTGAGGGTAGGGAGGGTCTTCAGAAGAATCTGGATCCGTGGGCTGAGACCAAGGGGATGAGGTTTAACAAGGCCAAGGGCAGAGTGCAGCACATGGGACACAACAACCCCATGCAGAGCTACAGGCTGGGGGAGACTGGCTGGAGAGCTGTCAGGCAGAGAAGGACCTGGGGGTGTTGGGTGACTGCTGACTGAACATGAGCCAACAGTGTGCCCAGGTGGCCAGGAAGGCCAATGGCATCCTGGCTTGTGTCAGACACAGTGTGGCCAGTAGGTGTGGGGAGGGGATTGTGCCCCTGGACTGGGCACTGGTGAGGCTGCACCTTGAGTGCTGGGTCCAGTTCTGGGCTCCTCAGCATCAGAAGGACATGGAGGTCCTGGAGTGAGTGCAGAGAAGGGCAACCAGGCTGGGGAAGGGGCTGGAGGGCAAATCCTCTGAGGAGCAGCTGAGGGAGCTGGGGGTGTTGAGGCTGAAGAAGAGGAGGCTGAGGGGAGACCTTCTCCCCACCTCCCCTGCCCTGCCAGGAGGGTGCAGAGAGGTGGGCGATGGTCTCTTCAGCCAGGGGCCAGGAGATGGGACAAGGGGTAATGGGCTCAAGCTGCCGCAGGGCAGGGTCAGCTCAGCTGGGAGGGCAAAGTTCTTCCCTGGCAGAGTTGTGGGGCTGTGGCACAGGCTCCCCAGGGAGGGGGCTGAGTCCCCAGCCCTGGGTGTGTTTAACAGAGGGGAGATGAGGTGCTCAGGGATCTGGTTCAGCACAGGACAGGAACAGTTGGACTCAATGATCTTCAAGGTCTTTTCCAACCTGCTGGTTCTGTGACTCTGTGACTCGGGGGAAGCTGGAAGGGAGAGGTGAAACTTCAGTGGGAATTACCACACGGGCACTGTGTTTATCAACTGAATCCAACACAAACTGGGCATGTTTTCTGGTACTTCCATCCACAGATGGGAGCTGTGTATAGTCTGAGGCCTTGCAGCAGTGGAACTGTAGAGGTGTGAGGAAATGGGATCTGAGCTCTCCTCTCTGCTGGAAGGGTAACACCTGCTCTGGGAAGCAGCCTCCCACACAGCCGGGGCCGAGGCAGCTGGGCATGTGCCCTCCTTGGGATTTACCCAGATTATTCCCCCAGTGCACCAGCTGCTGGGGATACGCAGCTCGCATGAGCTGACTCCAAAAGGGCTTTTGCATCCTAAGCAGAAAACTGAGGCACCCAAGTCCAACATCATGCTCAGGAAAACTCCTGTGCAGGAGGCAGCTGCCTCCTAATCCCACTGGAATCTCCCCTCGGACATTACCTTGAACTCCACCAGTGCCACACCTCAGCTCCCCTCTCCACACCCCCCTCCTTCCCAGAGGTTTTCTGCCCAGCCCACTGGCTTCACATGCCTCTGGGGCTGGAAGGGGGCCGTACCCCTTAGGCTGCAATGGAAGAGCTCAGCCGGCAGTGGGGAGTGTTGGGACACAGAAGTGATGCATCAGGGAGTCCTTTCCTGGGTTTAGCTGTGAATAAAGGAGCAGCCTTACCAGTCCTCCTGGAGTTGCCAAGCCAAACATCATCCTAAGTGGCAATCAGTCAACACTCCCGATAGCCAGAGAGGAGAGCTCCCAGCCTGGCTGGGGCTGTGGATTCACAGGAGGGCTGAAGCCAAAGTCACAGCTGCTGGGTGCCAAAAAGAGAGCTTCCAGACCCAGGACCCCCTTGCTGACCTTCCAGCAGCTCTGCCTGTCCCCAGCCAGGTGGTTCAGAGGCTAAGGCACAACTTTTATCCCCTACTCTCTTGCAGCTCCAGTACCTGACTGGCCTGTTCAGGCCTCTGCTACCTTGATGTGGGAGGTGCCCCCCCTCTAAGAGGGGGCCAGTGGAGCAACAGGAGGGTCTGTGCTGGAACCCTCATGACAGATGGATTCATTGGGGCTGATTCATTAGCTTAACTCTGTCAGGCTACAACACACCATGATTCCATCCTGCTATAGGGTGGGGGTGGGGTGTTTCCTGACCTGTTCTTTGCACAGGAACGGGAGCCAATTCCCAATTCTTCAAACTTGGTTGTTTTGGGTTGGGTTTTTACTTTTAAGATTTCTTGGCATTTATTTTACAGACCCGGATTTTGGAGCCCAGGGGTTATGTGGGGATAATAACTGTCCTACAAATGGTGTACTTGTCCCAGCGGTGAACTGGAGGCTCCCAGAGAACAAGCCACCTGATACTCACTCTAAATTGAAAACAGCTCCAACACACTGGAGCTTTCCAGCATTCAGACAGCTGCTGCAACTTTGATCCCCGAACACCTCTCTCCTGACCCCCCACGCCCCTCCTCCCGAATGTGAGGCTTCTCCAGGGACACCTCTCACTCCTGAGGTTTTCTGCCTTTTCCTCCCATTGCCAGGTGCAGGTGAGCTCTCCAGCTAAGCCGCTCTCCACAGCCGTGTCCTAAAATCTCTCAGCCCTGGCAGTGAGCTCCAGGAGATCATCCCAAGCGTGTCACAGCATCACAGAGTCATAGGGGTGGGAAGGGACCTCCAGAGATCATCGGGTCCAACCCCCTGCCAAAGCAGGGTCCCTAGGACAGGGCACACAGGGAGACATCCAGATGGGGCTGGAATATCTCCAGAGAAGGAGACTCCACACCCCCTGGGCAGCCTGTCCCAGGGCTCCCTCACCCTCACTGGGAAGAAGTTCTTCCCCAGATTGGTGGGGAACTCCCTGTGCTCCAACTTGAGCCCATCGCCCCTTGTCCTGTCCCCACAGCCACTGAGAAGAGGCTGCCCATGTCCCCCTGTGTCCCACCCTTCAGATATTGATCCCCATTGATCAGATCCCCTCTCAGGCTTCTTTCCTCCAGGCTGAACAGCCCCAGCTCATTCAGCCTTTCGTCCCAGGGGAGATGCTCCACTCCTTTAATCATCTCTGCAACCTCTGCTGGACTCTCTCCAGGAGATCTCTGTCTGTTTGATACCAGGGAGCCCAGAACTCCAGGAGGGGCCTGACCAGAGCAGAGAAGAGGGGGATGATCCCCTCCTTTGACCTGCTGGCCACACTCCATGACCGTGACACACTGCTGGCTCATAGCCACCCCGCCATCTGCCCAGTATCACCTAAGACATGAGCAACTGGAATGGGTCTGATTCCCTGTGAGTCCTCACAACACGGGCAGTCCTTCACAAGAAGAGGGCGGCCACGCGGTCTGACTAAACATTTCTGTCATGTGTGTGCTGTCCCCTGTCCAGGGGTGAGGAAAGAGCCGAGGGGGGCTCAGCGTCATGACAGCAGAGTATCTGCCCTTATCGTCACCCCTGCTGAAGCCTGACGCTGCCTTCTCACGCTGCTGGGGACCGGCCAGCCACGAGCCTGGTCAGAACAAAACAACGCTGTGATGCTGCCTAAAGCCTCAGCCTCTCTGGCACATCATCCTACAACCAGCGGGTTCACCTCCCCCCCGGAACACCCAGCTTGGAGAGAATCACCGGTAAAATAAACCTCCTGTGTGATTAAATAACCTTGTAGCTGGAGTGTGTGTGTTTGCCCAGCCTGCTTCTTGCCAGCGAGCCATTTACGCAGGTTGCCCCGGGGTCTGTGATTGCTCCTTTGTGGTTCTAATTGCCAGACAGGGACCGGCCAATCACCTTGATGGGTAAGGCAGTTTTAGTAAGGACATCGTGTGAGTGCCTGACTGTAAACACTGTGTGGGATAAATTAAACCCCGGGCTTACGTCTGCCCCAGCCTGTCTGGCTCGTAACTGAGAAGTGCTGCTTCAAACGTGCTTGGGGGTTAACGGAACCAAAAATACCCCCTGAGTCAGGGATGTTGCCCAAGGTTGGGAACCACAATTTTGACTCAGATTTAAACACAGGAAATTCAGCTTTAAACATAAAGCTTTTAAAATTGATTTATTTTATATTTTTTTTTGGATTACTGTGAGGACAGTTGAACCATGGCACAGGTGACCCAGAGAGACTGTGGAGTCTCTGTCCTTGGGAGTATTGAAAACCATCTGGATGATTCGCTGGGTAACCGGTTCTGTCGGACCCTGCTTTGGTCTGCAGGGTGGTTGCTGTAGCCAACTTCAGCTTTCTTGGACCCAGGAATCCTGTCAATGTATATAGAGCTAAGCGTGTCCTCTGCAATGAAACACAGCCTCAAACTCCATCCCTTGGCTGTGCTGCATCTCCTAACCAAAATGGACCAGGAAGCCTCCTCTTCTCCTCTGTTACTACCTGTCGTGTCTTTCCCTGGCTGCCCTGGCCAAGAGTTCCTCGGGATCAGCGGATCAGAGAGGGGGTGGGTGTTCCATCCATCCCTGGGGGTGTTCAGGTCCAGGTTGGATGGGGCCCTGGGCATCCTTGTGTAGCTCCAGGCCTGGAGGTTGGTGTCCCTGCCTGTGGCAGGGGGTTGGAGCTCTGTGACCCTTGGGGTCCCTTCCAACCCAGACCATACTATGATTGTATATGATTATATGATTATAAACCACAATCAAAGCTGTTCTCCTCCAGGGGCTTTCACACCTCCTCCTCCCAGCTGACAGGCTCCACACGGAGGGACCCGAGGCAGGACTGGTCCTTGCAGACGGGCCCTGCCTGTCACCCCCACAGCTCCCCCTCTTCTGAACCAAGGCAGAGATCCTCTCAGGGCCCCACAGACGAGGTTGGATGATGCCTGCCGACACAACCTGTGCAAAAGCTGCAGCCAGCAGGCGGGTTTCTGTTCAGGGGGCAGCAAGAGGATACAGCACTGAACATCTGCTCCCTTCCGAACTCCATGTCCATAGCAACCCTTCCAGCATTGTCCGTTATCATCCCAGGGCAGTTTCTGTGTTCATTCCTTCCTATCACTGTCAGAGACACCCTCCACCTGCCCCCACGTTTCTGTTCTCTCCTTCTCAGACATTGCAGCATCTTCCCCTCCGTAAGATGCTGACTCCCACACTTCAAGCCCAAGCTATCTCCTATGAGGTCACCCCAACCTCCTGCCTTCGCTTCCTCCTTTCCTCCCTCTTCCAACACCAGCTACCCCCCCGCTTCGTTATTGCAACAACTCTGACAAAAGCACCCCCCATGCCCCCCATTTCCAAGCCTTCCCTATCTGTCCACGGTCACTAATCCTCTCTCACTGAGCCGCCCTCCCCCTCTCCAAGCTCTCCTCTCCGCTCTGTCTTTTCCAGCGGGCACGGTCCAGTCACATGCCGGCGCTTGGGAAGGTCATATGATGGTAGGGACCACCAGGCCAGGCTGCAGCAGGCATCCCCTGGACGTGGGGCCCCGTTGGGCAGCACACCTCCAGCTCCCACCCCACCCCATGGCCGCCGGCCACGCCGTGGCTCAGTCAGGTGCTGGACCCACAGGGTGCAGGGCTTCAGAATCGTGTTGCAAATGCCAGGAAGGCAGCATCATGCATGGGGGAGTGGGGGTCCTGCACCTGCACCCCAGACCAGGCAGGACTGTGGGCACTGAGCCCACCACCCACATCGTGCTCTGCCTAGAGAACAATCGCCCTTGCTCTGCAGAGCGTAAAACCAACCTGCGCAGAAGAGTCCTCTCATTTTCCCTGTGCCCTGACCTTGGTCTGTCTGCCTGTCTGTCCTTGGACGGGGAGTTCCTGGGACAGATTTCAGCAGTGTCTGTACACCACAGGCAGGAATGTGAGTACAAAGTAGTAAGAAAACCTCCACGCTTTTCTTAATTAACTACAGAGCCACTGACACGTCCTAATAAGATCCACATCCTCAAAGGAGCACAATAAATGGGGGGAAGTTAGGCAACTGGGAATAAACTGCCCAAGGGTGAAGCAGAGCCCAGTGGGGGGACCAGCATCCTCAGGGACATCTCCCCCTTCCCCACCTTCATATTGCGCACGCTGTACCCACATCTCCTTTTCCTGGAGGCACCAAGGAACGAGACTGGATTCAGGGATGGGGTTGCTGGTAGGATCTCAAAGTAAAACGTGCAGGCTGATGGAAAATGAAATGAATAATACAGTGTAAGTAAAGTCAATATCTGAGGAGAGCGGGAGGCTCTGTGTACCTCCAAGGATGGCCTGAGGCTTTCCCCTCTATCAGGCAGGTACCAGTGCTATGCCCTGTTCAGATCTGAGAGGGCAAAAAGTTCAGATTTGAGAGGGCAAAAAGCTCAAAGGAGAGGAAAAACAAAGAAAAAAAGGTGCTGGAGAACAAACGATACTGACCTTGGCAACACACAGCACCGTCTTGTGCTGCTTATTTCTGTGCCCTGAGGCATTTGACACACTTTCCCTGAGAAACAGATGCTACTGTGTGAAGTCTGTATTTGCGGTTTAGAAGACCCTTCCCCTTCAACGTGGAGTGTGGTAAAAGGCTACCAAAGCATCTCCTACACTCCTAGATCAGCAGTTGGGGCCAGCGAGGAGCTGCCTGACCCAGCGCAGCCCAGGAAGGAAGAACTACCTGGGGTTTTCAAGCGTAGAGCTTGAGTAGCAGTGAGCACTAATGGAAAGAGCTATCATCGCATGTTTTTACAGGGTTTTGCTGAAGCAATAACAAATGAATTGGTTTTAACAAGTCACTCCTTTCCTTGTTGGTGCAGGGAAGCTGAGTGGCATGCTCCATCCAGATTTACGGGGTCAGTTTTGAAAGCGCTGAGATAAATGTTGAACAGCCTTAGGAGTGCTGTAAATCAAGCTCTAGATGTCTGGGCTGGGAAGCTTCAGGAGAAGGAAATGTCAGCTTTCTAATTATTCTGCCAAAATCCTCTAGCTGCTAACTGCCAGGGATGAGCCCAAAGCCAGAGCCCCCCGAGCAGCTGGGAGAGTCGCTGCTGGCTCTGCCAGTTCTGGTCTTCTCTCCAGCTGTGGTCCAGCCGAGTGCTGAGAACCTCTCTCTGACAGTGCTTCAACATCCGCTCCAGACCTGGGCCAAGAATCCCTGCAGATGTGAAGAAAAAGCACCTGCATAAGGATAGGCAGTCGAAAGCAATCCCCAGACCAAACAGCCGTCCCCCGAACTCCTCTCTGGAGTCTCTAGCAGCTCCATGCTCCGCTTACAAAAATGGCAGGGGAGCAGTATTAGTAATTTATTACTTTTTAGATCTTTTTCTGCTTGCTGGATGCGGGAGAGTCAAGGCAGAAGTGCTGCTGGGGCTTCACCTTCCACCACCTGAAGGGTCAAGCGATCACAAACTTCTGGGATGCTTCTCCGAGTCCCTCACTGCAATAGGACCTCTGAGAGGAGCAGAAGCGAGCATCCCCCCTGGCCCCGGCCACCCACGAGACCTCTGCACTGCCAGTGGGCTCAGCTCCAAGCCCATGTGCAAGCCCAAACACGCTCAGCATTCACAGAGCTTGGATGGAAAAGCATGGGCTTTGAGTAAAGGCGTGAGGAAGGGAGAAAACATACGTCATTCTTCGGCACAGACCTAAAGGTATCCTTGTCTGCAGAGTGGATGGAGCGGGCCCACCACCCACCACTGGGTCTTCTGTCCGACACAAAGCAGCCGAGCGGTCTGGATCCATCTCACGTTCCAGGGGACGTGCTGGGAATGACAAGCTGCTGAATTACACTTGTCCCCTCGGACACAGGGTGGCACGGCCTGAGCTGTGTGGTTCGGTGAGAAACTGCATTGGGGATCAACAGCTTCATATATTTTTGCTCTAAAGTCCTGTCAGCCTTGTTATACTGTATCTTTCTGTTATCTTAGTAATCTATCTTTATCCCAACCCACGGGCCTCTTAATTTCTTGGTTTTGGGGTTATTTGCCCCTTCCACAGGGAAGAGGTGTCAGGACAGGCTGAGCTCTCGCTGGCTTTCAGCCTGCACTCCTGCGCCTGAGGGTCTCTGCAAGAACAACATCCCCAGTCCAAGCAGCCTGGGGACTGAGGCAAGGCATGGGCAGGGGTGGGAAGAGAAATAAAAAACACCCTACAACTTCATTTTACTGTTGCTCAGGTGCATGGGGGACAATGGCACGAGAAGAGGTTTGTCTGTGGTGAAGGCTGGTCCAGGGGCAGGAGCAGGGACCTGCCCATGGGGAGGGGGCGGCCAGCGGGGATCAAAGCCTTCTGGAAACCTCCCCAGAGATGGCGATGCCTGGAGGCAGGTACAAACCCCAGCGTTCCTCCCCTCCCCGTGCCACACCGTTCACAAGAATTAGCATTTCACAGGAATGTGGGGATTTGTTCTTCAAGGCCTGGCAGTGTCCGCCCCAGCGCTGCAGCCCAAACACTGCACCAACAGAGCATGTGCTTGATAAGAACCCGGGAACAGATGCCAGCGGATTTAATGTGGGACAGGAGGCCCATTGCAGGTTTGCAGACTGCTGGCAAGGTCAGCTGTAAATATTCCCTCACAATCAAAGGCATTCATCTAAGGATTACATGCTGGGGGCTTTGTGGTAAAGTAAATTTGCAACTAACGGGACCATTAATAGTCAGACAGTTTAGTTGGCTCTCTGGCTGCCATTTATTTCCACACACCCCCCCCCCCCCCCCAGTCATTTTTACTACATCTAAATACCATGGGGATGTGGGACTTGAATGATGTGGCCTAAGAAATCAGCTTAGGAGAAGGAGAAGGGGTTACCTCCAACAAAGAGAGCTCAACGGGGATCGAACTGGGATATCAATAGTGGGTAATGCCGCTGGAGCATGTGAGCTGATTTCATAACCCGATGGAGATTAGCCTCTTCTGTAAGCAGGCAAACCTGCCCAGGGATACGGAGTGCTGGGCCCGTAAAGCACGTTCGTAGAGGGGCTGTGTTTGAAAGGCTGAGGGGGTGGAGTGTGTGTGTGGGGGAGAGACTCTGTGGGGTCTGCAAAACAAAGACACCGCAGCCTGTTTTCAGCCCGGTTCGATGCTCCCAACAAAACCAAAAACACCCAGGGCAGAAGCTCTGCCACATAAGCAGCACCTCTCCCCAAAAATACCCAGGGCAGAGGCTCTGCCACATAAGCAGCACCTCTCCCCAAAAATACCCAGGGCAGAAGCTCTAATACATAAGCAGCACCTCTCCCCAAAAACACCCAGGGCAGAAGCTCTAATACACAAGCAGCACCTCTCCCCCCTGCACAAAGTGCCAAGTGTAAGTTAATCGCTGGTGAGATGGGACATGACAAAGCAAGAGGTGCAGGCATGGGGAGATGCAGGCATTAACAACCCAGGATTCTATTTTGCTGCAGACCCTCTGGGTTGCAGTCGTCTCCCAACGTGGGGGTCCTCCCACAGCCTTCGCCCCAGCTTGGTGAGCCCTGGGGTTGGTTGCTCCTGTCCAAGCAGCCCCCTGCTCTCTCAGTTAGGGCTTCAGCCCTGTCTCTTCTCTTCCTCCCCCATCACCTCAGAAACAAATTAGGCAGGAGGAACTAAGAGGGAAGCTAATACTGATCCCGTTACATTGTACTGCCTAGGCTGTGTTTTATAATTGAATAGAAAAACTGTTTTGTAACTTCAATTTAAAAAAAAAACCCAACACCCAAAACCAAAGAGAACAATCCCTCTCTCCCCTCCTCCTCTCCCGCAAATCCTGCTCCCTCTTCATTGGAGGAAAAGAATGAAAATAAGGGGAAAAAAAACCAGGCAGGAAGAATGGAGGGTGTGTAGGACACTCTCAAGTTTCTATACGTGGAATTAAAAATTCTCAGAATAGCATTAATCAATCCCTGACACCAAGTAGCTGACCTGAAGCAATGAATTCAATCTTTGGCTCGTGCAAACGAGCAACCCGCAACAGGAACGTACCTTTGGCTCCTGCTGAGCCGTTCCTTTCAGTGACAAGCACCCCACAGACCCAAAAGCCACAGTTTTTCCCCTATCAGGAGGGCTCGCTCGAGCCAAGTGCTCCCTTTGCACTTTCTGACCTACGTGGATGCAATGGGATGCAGTCTTACTACGGGAGTACCCTGCTAGAGCTGCTCACCGAGGTGGTGGTACCCTGCCCCGGGCAGCAAAATACTCCCTGCTGCTTTTCCCACAGCCTGTCGCTCCTGGGAGAACGTGGGATGCGATGTCAGCAGCACCAGGATGTGTTTATTCTCTGTGTGATCCGCAGAGCTGCTCACACTGGGATTACTCTACCTCCCCAGGTATTTAAAGAGGCTGTGTGATGCCGGAGGATTTTCCCTTCACACTCAGCTCTTCGATGCAGTGTTTTTTTCATGCTTCTTGCTGACATTTCTGCAAGGAAAGGAGGCATCAGTGTGCTTATTTTAAAGACAGGGAAATCACAGAATCACCAGGCTGGACATGACCTTTAAGATCATCGAGTCCAACCGTTCCTGTCCTGTGCTAAACCAGATCCCTGAGCACCTCATCTCCCCTCTGTTAAACACACCCAGGGCTGGGGACTCAGCCCCCTGCCTGGGCAGCCTGTTCCAGCCCTGACAACTCTGCCAGGGAAGAACTTTGCCCTCCCAGCTGAGCTGACCCTGCCCTGGGGCAGCTTGAGCCCATTGCCCCTTGTCCCATCTCCTGTCCCCTGGCTGAAGAGACCATCGCCCACCTCTCTGCACCCTCCTGGCAGGAGGTGGGGAGAAGGTCTTCCCTCAGCCTCCTCTTCTCCAGGCTCAACACCCCCAGCTCCCTCAGCTGCTCCTCAGAGGATTTGCCCTCCAGCCCCTTCCCCAGCCTGGTTGCCCTTCTCTGGACTCACTCCAGGACCTCAATGTCCTTCTGATGCTGAGGAGCCCAGAACTGGACCCAGCACTCGAGGTGCAGCCTCACCAGTGCCCAGTCCAGGGGCACAATCCCCTCCCCAGACCTACTGGCCACACTGTGTCTGACACAAGCCAGGATGTCATTGTCCTTTCTGGCCACCTGGGCACACTGTTGGCTCATGTTCAGTCGGCAGCCACCCAACACCCCCAGGTCCTTCTCTGCCTGACAGCTCTCCAGCCGCACTGCCCCAAGCCTGTAGCGCTGCACGTGGAAGCCTTAAAGACAAATACTTTGCAAAAGGCTTCTGGCTTCACCTTCCTTGGGTGGGATGGTGACAGCCCCTTTCTGTCAGAGACACGGAGCTCCTGCAGAAGACACTGACTGTAAACTGGGGTCTGAGTTGCTCTGCTCAAACAGAAATGGCACGGAAAGGGTCTCATCACCAGGTGCTCGGACACAGCAGCCCATCCAACCAAACGCCTCTGCTGAGAAACCTGACTAATCCTTCCTCAAGATCACCAGCAGGCTCCAGGCCATTAAGCATTTTGCCATATTAATTTACATGTCGTACTAATTTTAGCTTTCTTGCTACTGGGAAAGAAGCTTAACTCCTCTCTCAGCCTTCCTGCCTCCACATCTCAGGGCTCTGCTGTCTCACCGCCCTTGGTGCTGAGGAAGAGACCAGCCCCCGCGACCCAACCTCCCACTTGCAGGGAGCTCGTGACTGCGCCTGAGCAGGACGTTGTTCTTCCATTTCTCGAGAAAACGCTCAGCATTTAAAGGAAAAATTCCTGTTCTGCCCTCGGACCAAACTGAGAGCTTCAGGAAATCACAGTGGGGACGGAGCTGGGGAGAGATCTGGGGAGCTGGATGGATGCCTCTGTGAACAGCCCCTCTCTCCCAGGGCACTGCCCACACCAGCCCCTGGGATAAAGCCTCCAAAAATCACTACTCGTGCTGTAACTATCAAGCTTCCAGCTCTTTTGTGGTGGGTTATCATCCATTTTACCCCCGTTCATTATTTATTACTTATTACAATATCCAGAAGTTCCACCTGGGACCCATGAAATCTTTCCCAGTGAAAAACTAATCAAAACTAGGAATTTCTCCTTAAAAACTTTTGGGCTTAATGAACTGTTATTTTCCAAGCAGCTCTGGGTGGGACCCTTCTTTCCCCTCACCACCAACCCCCCCCACCCCCCCCCTCTCCCCGAGGCCATTAGGGTTACAGAAAGGTCATCAGTGCAGCCTCTGCATGGACAGGATGCCCATCACAACAACTCCTGAGCATCCCTATCCCCCGACAGCTGACACCTTTTGGCTGAATCAACCAGGAATTATTCTGATGCACTTCTTCCTCTCTGTTGCTAAGCTCTTCTCCCTGCCACTGTCACTCCTGGAAGCCAGAGGCCAAGAGTGGGATGCTCACACACACACACACACACACACACACACACACACACACACACACATCCTCCCCCAATTCCACCCCTCCCCTCCCAGAGCCTGGCACTGCACAGACAAAAGGAGGATACATCCCCACCCGACACAGCCTTACAATGGCAAGAGGCAACAGCTGAATGCAAAGGCAGGGCAGTAAGAATGAGAATAAGACGTCACAGGGGCCAGTGGTCTGTCAGGGTCTTGCTGGCACTGGGAACTCTTTAAAATGATGAAGCGTTCGCTGATGAGGCTGAGCTGATTCATTCCTGGTGGGAACTGAGCCTAGTTTTGGGCCAGAAACATGAGGAATCTCCATCCTTTCTCTTTTAGTCCACTGCTGTCAGGATGTTGCCCCTCTGGAGGGACCACACAGCTGCGGGAGAGGCCGTGCGTCCCTGGGACACCCTGCTCAAACCCACGCTCCCTGGAGAAGCGGTCGGCGTCATCTCCCGAAACAGAAAGTGCTCAAGTATGTCCTGGAACATGTGTCAGAAATGAAGAGGTGCTGGTGAGCGACCCCCAAAAGGGAGCAGAGCCCCAGCCCCCCGGGCACAAGGTGCTGTGTGTATGAGAGCTGTGAGAAGACCTCTCAGAGCAGGACAGAGAACTTCAGCTGGGAAGTAGCTATGACCATCACACCGTCTCACTCAGCTTCATTCTCTCCATCTGTGTCTACTCCCCAGGGATGAAGCTATGCCCACACCTGATTGCTCCCTGCTCCCCTTGCTGCTAACCACTTTTATACCTACAGGTCTCCACCTTTTCCTCCTCACCCCTGCCTGCACCTTTCTCCTGCCATTCCCACAGAGCCAGGTGCCTCCTCCTTGCTTCCTGCACTGAGTTTGGAGGAAAAGGGAAAGGTGCTGTGGATGGGGAAGGAAAAGGGGCCGGGGAAGCCACATGTGTCAGGGCATCACCCCTTCTCCACACACTGCACGTGGCGAGGCAGCGGCCGCAGCGCGAAATGAAATCTCTCCCTGGGGACCAGTAACCGCTAAAAACCAGGAGGAGATTAAAAATCAGGCATAGAGGGGCTAGGTTTTCACACCGGAGGGTCCGAAACTATTCACAGGGTCGCTGACGTTGCGGGCTTCAGGCCGGGTGATGCCCTTTGGGATGTGTCGTGTCCCCACGAGGCCCAGAGCGGAGCTGACACCCACCGACCCCACACTGCCAGCCCGTGACTGTAGCCAGGGCTGCTCGGGGTCCCGCTGGGCTCCCACCCTGGGCCAACCTGTGCCATGCCATGCCAGGCTATTGCCATGCCATGCTGGGCCATGCCAGGAGGGGCTGGGCTGGGCCATGCTGGGCTGGGCTGGGCTATGCTAGGCTGTGCCATGCCCGGCCATGCCATGCTGTGCCAGGCCATGCTGTGCTGTGCTGTGCCGTGCTGGACCATGCCAGGCCATGCCGTGCCGGGCCATGCCATGCTATGCCGGGCCATGCTGTGCTGTGCTGTGCCGGGACGTGCCGTGCCCGCCGCGGGGCTCCGCTGCCCCCCTCCCCTCCCCGCGGAGCGTACCCCGCGAGCCCCCCCCCTCCCCCGCCCCCCCCACCGCGTGAGCGCCCCCCCCGCGCCCCCGCCCCGCTCTCTTTCATTCAGGAGCAGCTGACGTCAGGGAGGGCGTGACCAATGAGAGCGGCCCCCGCCGCCCTCCTCGAGGGCCGGCCCCATCGGGCCACGAAGCGCCTTTAAAGCGCCCGCCCGCGGGGCCCCGCCGCCCGCCCGCCGGTCCGTCCGCCCGCCCGCCCGAGCGATGAGCGCGCTCCTCGTCCTGCTGTGCACCGGGGTGACCTGCTGCATCGCGGCGGGAAGCGCGCCGCGGGCCGCGGAGGCTGCGCGGCTGCCCAGGGGTGAGCGAGCGCCCGTCCCACGCGGAGCGGGGTGGCTTTTGGGGAGGGGGGTGGTGGGGTTGAAGCAGCGCGGAGCTGGGGGGTGGGGGGGATGCGCGGCTGCTCCGCTCCCGCGGAGGCTGCAGCTCCGGGGACGCCGTGCCGAGCCTTCCTCCACCCGCAGATGCCGTCGCGGAGCTGCTGGAGGACCGGCAGCCGCGTGCGCCGGCTCCCAAGGTGAAGTTCCACCTCCGCTCCTCGTCGGACGCCGAAGAGGACGGCTGCCCGCTCGCCGTGGGGCAGCGCGAGTGTCTGGAGGAGTGCAACTTCAACCTGACAGCCAAAACTTTCCTCATCATCCACGGCTGGACGGTAAGTTTGGAGGACGGCGCTCGGCGATGACCGGTGTTCGGCGTGTCCCCGACGGGAGGGAGGCAGGGAGGGAGGGAGGGAGGGAGGGAGGGCAAAACCGCCCCGTGAGCCGCCTGGCTCTCTGGAATACGCGGGGTTGGGGACAACTTCTCGTCAGGGCTGCGGCAGCCCCTCTGTAGCTGCACGGGGTGTGTGTGGGGGGTGTCTCTGGAGCAGAGCGATGCGGGTCGCACCCTGCGAGACCACCCGACGTGTCCACAGCTGCCCCAGGTCACACCTGCGCGGTGTGAAGGCGCTGAAGGGAGCTAGAGCTGACCCCGGCGGGAGGCAGCACGGGGCTTACCCACCTGCAGACCCTCGGTGGCTCCGCGGTCGCCTCTCCCAGGGTCTCCCTGGTAAAGGAGCATAGGGCAGGCAGGCTTCAGCATTTGATGTGGCCGGGTGCGTGGCGCTACGGGACTTATCACCGGGACCAGGGCTTATGCAAACAGTGGTGCCCGGGCCAGGAAATCACTCCGCAGCCTGTCAGAACTTCTGAGATGTTTCGGGTAAAAGCGATAAGGTGGCACACACGGAGTGCCTCTCCCTCCTGCCTCGAAAGGCGAGGTGACTAATTACATCCCCAGCCTCTCAGAACCTGTTTTTCTCACACCATGAGCGCGGTGCTGAGAAGTCGTGGGGCTCGCCGAGGAGCAGAGCACATGCAAATGATACGTGAATAAACTGCCCGTGTGTAACCTGGGTCCTGCCAGCTGGAAACTACCACCTGCCTCTCTTTCTAGATGAGTGGCATGTTCGAAACCTGGCTGAGTGACTTGGTATCCGCTCTCCAGGAGCGGGAGAAGGATGCTAACGTGGTGGTGGTGGATTGGCTTTCGCTGGCCCACCAGCTCTACACCGACGCGGTGAACAACACGCAGATCGTGGGGAAAAGCATCGCCAGGCTGCTCGACTGGTTGCAGGTAACACCAGCTAGGAAGGCTCTCTGTTGTAACGCTCCGTTGAGGGGCTGTTGCACAAGGGAACGGGGCACGCTCGGGCTCCGGCGCTCTCCAGCCGGGGAACGCTCTGGTGTAATCCAAACCCCAAGGCTTGGCAGGGCGATGGCTCACTCAGCTGAGGTGCTGTGCTCAGCTCCGGCGGCAGCACGTGCTGCGCTGCTCTTCCCGGGAGATGCTGCCTTGCAGCGCGCTGGGATCGGCGGTGCTGGAGTGGGACTCGAATTTAGGAGTCCTGCCTTCTGTCTCAGCAGCGTGAACTCAGCTGGGTGTTCAAAGTCAGCAGTGGCTTGGCCAGAGGGTGGAAAAGGAGTAGGAAAAAGCCCACGGTCCTACACTTGGCACTTGAGCCCATGGCCAGTACCAGGGACCGCTGGCAGCTCCCTGGGGAAAGCTGGTCAGACAAAGAATATGATAATTGGGGGGTGGAAGCTGGGCACTGTGGTTGGGGCACACCACAAGTGCCATCCAAAACCATTCAACTTGTACTTGTCATGATGAAATAAAAGAGCGAAGCCTGCTTCTCTGCCCCCTCCCTCCAGCCTATTCTTAGCAGTGGACTTTAGAGTCCTGCAGATAGGAGCAGTGCCAGGTTTCCTGAAAGACGGGGGCACGGACTACAATTTTATTTTATTTCTTTATTTTTTCCTCCTTCCTTCCCCTTGCAGGAGAACCCGCTCTTCCAGCTCGAGAACGTCCACCTGATCGGGTACAGCCTGGGTGCCCACGTCGCTGGCTTTGCTGGTAACCACGTCCATGGGAGGATAGGCAGGATCACAGGCGAGTGGCTTTGTAAGGAGTCTCTTACCTTTTCCTTAGCAGCAGAGTTTCCCTGAAGAGTCTCATTGCCTGCCTTGCTGCAGTGTCATTCTGGGCTTGCTCCATCAGAAATGACCTGTGGCAGCAGTGCAGGACATGGATTTCTTCCCATGGGGAAGTATCTTCATTTTGAGCCCCAAATATAGGGGAAGTTCAGTGAAAAAAAAACCCAACCCAAACCTTTCAAAGGACAACCTGATCTTGAGTCTGTTTGCAGTTAAATGCGAGCTCAAAACAAGTCCAGCTCAAGAACTTACTGTCCAAACCCTAAGCCTCTGAGTGATGCTGTTTCTGTAATTACAGCTCGTAAACTAAGGGAAGTGAGAGCTATCAGGTGCACATTGTCCTATGGGATGTTTGGTAAAATAAAAACCAAACCCAAAACAAACCCAGCCCCTCATTCTGAAAATGTCTGGAAGGGGAGTGCTGCTGAGCCCAGAGGAAAGCTGGTTTCAACACGTGAGAACTGAGGGCATGGTACAAGGTGTTGCATTAAGCGTCCAAATGTGACACTGGCAGTGAGAATTCCTCAGAGCCTTGCAATAAATAACCTGTATTTGGTTAGGGGGTGTGGGTGTGTGTGTGTGAGTGAATTAAAAATCACCTAGCAGACAAACTGGGGAATGGGTCAGGAGCACAGCTTCAGTTTAGGGGGGGAAGCTCAGAAAGTCCCAAACCCCAAGGTGGGATCTCAGGTGCAGGAATTGCCT
Source organism: Gallinula chloropus (assembly GCF_964237585.1). Classification (NCBI taxonomy): domain Eukaryota; kingdom Metazoa; phylum Chordata; class Aves; order Gruiformes; family Rallidae; genus Gallinula; species Gallinula chloropus. The sequence continues at coordinate 87,858,054 of NC_140089.1, forward strand.
GGCTGCTGCTTAAACTGACATTAGTGCCTCCCTAAGTCTAGCCTGAAAATAGGCTAAACGGAGCCAAGGCAGCTTTGGCTACCAACGGTCTCTGTGGGGTGCTAGACCTCTTCTGATGTTCAATCATCTGCTGCCTCTCGAAGCATCTCATCACCCTGACCTAGAAACCTGCTTCCAACGGCCAATCTGCAGAGCAAACTGGTGCTACTACGGGGTTGTGTTGCACCCAGAGTGGCGTGGGCACATCTTCATGTGTTCCCTCAGTGAGCCCATGATGAAGATGCCCCATCCCTGGGGGTGTTCAAGGCCAGGTTGGCTGGGGCCCTGGGCAACCTGGTGTAGCTCCAGGCCTGGAGGTTGGTGTCCCTGCCTGTGGCAGGGGGGTTGGAGCTCTGTGATCCTGGGGGTCCCTTCCAACCCAGACCAGTGTGTGATTCTATAAAGAGATCTTGGGGGACGGTATCCCTGGTGAGGCAGGGACAGTCTGTGTATCATCTGGTTAGGAGGGCTGCTAACAGCAGGGTCCTGGCTGTATTCTGTGGGAAATAACCCAATTTCTTACCTGGCATCTTGCATGTTGTCTCTAACACCAGGCTTGGATCCAGCGGGCCCTATGTTTGAAGGAGTGGACCCTAGCAAGCGCCTCTCCCCTGATGATGCTAACTTTGTGGATGTCCTTCACACCTACACAAGGGAAACACTAGGTGTTAGCATTGGGATCCAGATGCCTGTAGGTCATGTTGACATCTACCCCAATGGGGGAGACTTCCAGCCTGGTTGTGGATTAAGTGATGTCTTGGGAGCAATTGCCTATGGGAGTAAGTTCTCGTCACTTATTTTGCCTCTGGTCAGCACAGACTCCTCACAAATAGATGTGGGGTGATGCTGGGGCGGGGGTGGGGTGTGTGATCTGATTTGCAAAAGTGGAAAAACCTAATTTTTTAGTATTTTTCCTTCTAAAGTGCCTGCACTACTTGAGATAGTTGCTAGAAAGCAGCCCTGCTCTTAACTCCGAAGTAGCATGTTCTGACTCTTAACACCTCATCATAAACTATGGTCAGATTGTGTTAGGTCTAGGATACTCTTTCAATCATGTAGACTCTAAATGACAAGTCCTCTTCAAAAGTGTCTAACATCTTGAGCTGGAAAATGTTCCAGCTTGGCCACGCTCAGCTCATGTTGGGCTTCGGAGCGGTGTAACTTGCTGTATCTTAGCGGCTGCTGGCGGGGGTGGGGGTGGTAGGCAGATGCTTAAACAACACGCATCCCTCACAACTCTCCTCCTCCAGCCATCGGTGAAGTTGTCAAGTGTGAACACGAGCGGTCTGTGCACCTCTTCGTGGACTCCCTGGTGAACCAAGACAAGCAGAGCTTCGCCTTTCAGTGCACCGACTCCAGTCGCTTCAAGAAGGGCATCTGCCTGAGCTGCCGGAAGAACCGCTGCAACGGCATTGGCTACAACGCCAGGAGAACCAGGAACAAAAGGAACAGCAAGATGTACTTGAAGACAAGAGCTGACATGCCGTTCAAGGGTACGCTTTTCCTTCTGAAAAATGAGCCTGACCTCGCCTCCAGGGGTGGGCTCCCCGAGGTCAGCGCTGGGAAGGTGGGAGGAGTGGCATCACCTCGGAGCAGCGCAGCGCCAGGCATTGGTCTTTTTCTATCCCCTTTCTGCCTGGGGGTGTTACTCTGAGCCTTCCTCCAGGTAAAATCAGCAGTCCACCAGGGCCTTTCAGGGAGGGCAGGGCTGCAGCTGACATGCGTCGTGCTTGCAAGACCACCCCAACCTTAGAGCAGTGTAAGGCTTGGGGAGCCCTCCCCTGGAGTGGACCTGCTATTGTTGTTGTGTAAACGTTAAGTTTGTAGTTAGGAAGGGTGGGAGGAGGGGATCAATGGAGGGGATCGATGATGTCTCCATGAACACAAGGGTCTGGCCTTTGCTAGCCAGTGCTATTTCACGAAGGGCAGTGCTGAGCAATCCTGTCTCTCAACCAAGTCGCTTCAGATCTGTGCTCTCCTTGTTTCTCTCCAGTCTACCATTACCAGATGAAAATGCATGTCTTCAGCTACAAGAGCTTGGGAGAGGCTGACCCCACTTTCTCCGTCACCCTTCACGGCACCAACGGGGACTCCGAGCCTCTCCCTTTAGAAATGTAAGTATGCTGCCTGCGGCGCTGGCTCACGTGGGGAGGGTGCTGGGGCTAGACAAGGTGGCATCGTTCTTTCTTCCTCTGGTAACCCCAGTATTTCACCCGAGCCCAACAGCCTCAGTTCATCACTATTCAAACCCACTTTCCACCAAGCAGCTTGGTTATAATTTATTGCTGAGAAAGCAATTGGATGTGCCTGGTCCTCTGCATGCTTCGTTGCTGAAGTGCTTTGTTTTCCTTTCCCTCCCAACCACCTGGACGCAGTCTGAAGGCACACTTATCTCTGGAGGCATGGCTGACCTCCTCTAGCCTTCTCCCAGAAGAAACACACGGCACGAAATTCACCCCTAAGGTGTGAAAGGATGAGCTGAGCACGTGATGCACAGCACTGAACCAGCTACCCGAGCCCGCTTTCTTCAGTGTGATCAGTAATTAGCCAGTGGCAGTCGGACACTTGCTAATCACAGCATCATTGAGGGTGGGAAAGACCTCCCAGGTCATCTGGGCCAACTGTCAAATAGGCTGCAAAGGGCTGTGTTTCACCTCTTGCATGGACTGGACGAGCATCTGGCATGCTTCCCTAAGGAAGAAATCCTGAGTTGACTCTCTCTCTCCCTCTCTCTGTCTTTCAGGCTCGATCAAATTGGCCTAAATGCTACTAACACCTTCCTGGTCTATACTGAGGAGGACATGGGCGAACTGCTAAAAATAAAGCTCACCTGGGAGGGAACAACTCAGTCGTGGTATGATCTGTGGAAGGAGCTGAGGAGCTACTGGTACCGGTCTGCCAAGTCTTCCCAGGAGCTGCACATCAGGCGCATACGTGTGAAATCCGGGGAGACGCAACAGAGGTACGTGGTCTTGTTAGACCTCATGTGGGATGACCTGAAACTCCAACCAAAGGGAGAAATATTCAGAATCTAGGAAGGAAAGCTGGGGGTTTGGACTTAGCTGGTACCCCGAGCTGCCTGTCATCTTCAGTGATGATCTTTTAGGAGCAGCTAACGCTCCCTCGTGGTGCAGGACGGTGTTATGTGCCAGCATGGGGTTGAAAACTAGGGTTTGAGCAAAGCTAGTCAGCTCAGGTCAGGTCTGAGATGTTCTTTTGCTTTATCTGGATTCCATGACACTGTCTTGCCTGCCCGTGAGGGCTAAATTAGCCGACTTCAAGACGGCTTAGGTCAAACCTGAGGGGTTAAAGTCCTGATGGCACCAAAAATGCCAAAACATAGATGGACATGGCTGTTATTTACATGCATAAGGTGCTGATTTGACAAAAGGAGCTAGACAGAATCACAGAATCATAGGGGTTGGAAGGGACCTCCAGAGATCATCAGGTCCAACCCCCTGCCAAAGCAGGGTCTCTAGGACAGGTCACACAGGGACAAACCACATCATCCAGATGGGGCTTGAATCTCTCCAGAGAAGGAGACTCCACACCCCCTGTGCAGCCTGTCCCAGGGCTCCCTCACCCTCACTGTGTACAAGTTCTTCCCCAGATTGGTGTGGAACCTCCTGTGTTCTAATTTGAGGCCACTGCCCTAAAATTACAACCGGTAACATGGTGACACCAACTCCTTAAGCCCTGTATTGCTCCTTCCAAGGTCTCTGTAACTGGAAAGTCATATGAGTCACCAGTGAGAGGGAAAGCTCCCAAGCCTGTGGCGCTCCACCCCCAAATCTTGTGTGTGTGCTGCTCTGAAAGCAGCCCAGATCTGTCAAAGACCAGCAGTTGATACTGACAATTTCCCCACCTTTCTTGGAGCTTTAAATAAGCGCCTCCTATAATTTGTAAGGTATTCTGCTTCCTGGTTTCTGCAGTCTGCGAAACATGGGGGAAGTAGAGGCAAAGATCTCCACATAAAATATTTAAGTGGGAGGTAAAGCAGCCACTCAACAGGCTGATGGAGTGCCAAGGGGCTCCATGGGAAGGATGACGAATCAAACGACTTCTAGAATCAGCTGCAAACTGTGTTACATGTTATTTGTCAGTCATGGAGGTAACGGGTACCTTCCCTGGGCTTGTGGTTACTCCTCCTAGGTTTGCTTTCTGTGTGGAAGATTTCCAGCTGACCCGTATAACTCCTGGCAAAGAGCTCTGGTTTGTGAAGTGCACAGAGGAATGGCAAAAAAGGTAGGGAAAACCAGTTAGGAGGAGTCCTGTCTGTGGATGTGCTGGGATGAATGGAGCTTTTTTTTTGTCTGTGTGTGTGGAGACTCCTGGAGCCTCTTCTTTAAAAGAAAAACCCCAGTGAAAACCAGTAAATCTAGCCCAGGAATCCCAGTTACTCGACTTAATTTTCACATACGCCTCAACTCTCACTAACTAGGTGATACTATCCCTGCTTCTGATCTCAGTGGTCATCCTTACGTGCTTACTACTAGATCAGTATAACATAATTCCTGGGTCTAAGTAACCTGTCTGCTTGCTATCATGGTAGATGCTAAAAATGAGGTGCTGCCAATGCCCCCTATCCTTGCATTCAGTGTAAACAGGGGCATCTATTAAGTGTCCCATAAAACAGAGGAAAGCTGGGAGTGCAGGGGATTTCCCCAGAGATCGCTTTGGCTGGAACATCTGAAGCTGCCAAGAAATCTCTTGATCAAATTCGGGCTTAACTACATGGTCAACACAGGGCTGAGGACTTGCCAGGGTGCCAGGGACCCAGCTCGTAGCGCTTCACCTCCAGCGATGCTAAATGCTGGTTGCTTCTGCTGCAGGAGAGGGCAAATTCTCTCTGTATCCAGAGCATCTCAGTCCTGCCTAAGCTCTGGGGGACTTTCCAGACACCCAGGGCTAGTCCTCAGAGTACAACCAGTTAGTCTGGTCCCAGCAGCGGCAGCTTGATTGCTTCAGGCTGCCTCTAGCCATGTTCTGAATGAATCCCTGTTCGTTGGACCTAAGGATTGTCTCCCTGGGATGACGCCCAGCCTTTTGGCCCCTCTTAAATTTCACTTCTGTAAACTTGGAGCTTCGGTTGCTTCTGATCCAGAGACGAAGTGCTTGTTAGGGCTAGCAGAGCCCTGTGGAAGCCGTGCTTCTCACAGCCTGCTGGGGAGGCAGAGCTCTGCTCCGAAATGCGAGCTGGTGCCGCTCCAGGCCTGGCAGAAACGAGCACGCTGCGCTGCGTACAGTAGCAGGCAGCTCTGTGAATGAAAACCCTGTGCAAAAGCCCTGTTGCCTTGCCACAAGGCCCTGAAAGATCAAGCAAATGTTCCTGCAGGTACAATAAAAAGGCTGTTTTGATACGTGGTTCAGTAACCCCCATAAAAGGGAATTGCTGGCAGATGTGCCCTTCCTGCTTTACCCGTGGCGGTGCGGCTCTTGCATGAGGCGAGCAGAGCCCATCCGAGCTCCAAAGCACTTGTGGATTCGAGGAAAGAAACATCCTCCCTCACAGAGATCACAGGCAGTTCCTGACTGTTCAGCCCTCCGTGCCTGCCAAGTCGCTGGAGGATTGTGGTTCCCTACTTGGAGATGGAGTGTGCAAACATCTGTCTGCCCTGAGTGGATCTGAGCAGGCAGAGTCTGGCGTCCTGACCTGTAATTTCTGCTTGCAGCCTGATTGTGTGCATAATGCCTGCTCCAGGCTCTCCCCGAGCAGCTACGGGGCAAAGTGCTGCTTTGACAGAATAAAACACCAGCCTGTACTGTCTAAACCTGTTCTTAGCGTCCTGGGGTTTCTCAGGAATTATTTATTACTCCTCCTGACTTTTACGTTTAACCAGGCTTTTCCTTCTCTGCTTTTCCCAGATCTGTCTCGAATGTGCTCTGAAGGCTTCACTGAAGGTGCAACCAAGCAACCCAGGAGCATGAAGACCACACAGGTGGCAAGATGCTCTGGTAGAAAAAAAAGAAAAAAAAGAAAAAAAAAAAGAAAAAAAGGAAAAAAAATAGAAAAAAGAGAAGTCTTAGTAGCACTTAAAGCAAGTAGCTCTTTGGGACAAAACGTCTTCAATCGGATGCAAGAAACTGAGGAGCTCTTGATGGAGGGTTAGACCTAGAGTAACTAAAACTGCCTTCTCCCTTCCCTGAGGAGCCTGGTTAGTGCGTTTAACCTTACCTTGGCATGTGTGTCCCACGCTGCACTTCCCACCTGCCCCAACGTAACCAGGACTGCGGATGAGCCAGTCGCAGGTCAAGAGCTCAGCAATGATCTTCTGGTCTGCCTGCCAGTGGAGCTGGGGTGATGACCATGCTGACAGCCCATCGGCGACACAGCGGCCGACGGCAGATCAGCATCTAGCGCTGGCGTCACCCTGGGTCCAGCAGCACTATGGGCTGTGGGAAGACAAGACCAGCACTGGTCGAGGGTGTGGGGTTGTTCAGGGTAGGGGTGGGGAACAAGCACAATGCCACTTATTCTTCAAGCTGTCCTTCGCTCACCTTAAAAACCAATAACCCTGTCTGTGTCCAGCTGATACTGACACCTCTCTAAATTACCTGGCTGGGAGGTGGCACTCTGTCCCCCTGCACCGGGGACAGAACACGGTGGCAGGTGGTGGTGTTGGCAGCTCTTTGCTCTGCGCCTGCAGCAAGACCACCCTGTCCCAGATGCTGGTCTCTTTGCAAACGGCAGCTGACCGCAGGGGAGGAGGAAGGCAAGTAGCTGTACTGCCCCAGGAGAGCTTTGCACCAGTCCTTTTAACTACTGAGAACGGCGTTCGCCTCTGTCCAGATGCTGTAGCAGCACCAGTGTGTAACTAACGTAGACTTTACGTTGTGCAAGGCGTTGGCTGAGCCGGACAGACGATGTCCTGCCACAGCATCCCTGGTGCCAGGGGGACTTGGCTTTGCCCTGGGTTTGCCAGCAGGCTCTGCAGCCACCCTGTTCGCTACGGCAGAGCAGACCCCACCAGAGGCAAGCTGGAGTTAACGTGTTTTTGTTCCTCTTGTTTGAAATCTTGGAGGGAGACTCGGTGTAACAGCTCGTGCACGCTGGGCACGCAGGAGGGCAGTCTCAACAAACAGCATTGCTGGGTGATGTCCTGGGGAGTCCCGAAGTCTTAGCAAGTCCTTCCGGGGCTTGCAGTTCTCTTGAGTTCTCGTAGAGCTTCAATCCAACCAAAGCAAGCATATTTGGGGATATTTTCTCTTTCTTATCTTCTTCTATCTTTTTTGGTTTATTTTTCCACAGGGTTTTGTGCAGAGGCTTCCATAACCGGAGCCTTTGGTGTCCGTGACTTGTCACCACGCCACTCTTGAGAGTGGTTTCAAAACCCTATGTGTATATTGTGGTTTTTGTATGACTTAAAACATAATTTATTTTTCATGCTGTACATATGTAAAGTTGTGAACGTTTTCGTTGTAACAGTTTTATATAAGCCTTGAGACAGAAATAAAAGGCTCTCCGAAAAGCAGTGAGGTCTCTGTATTGATCTACCACAACCTTTGCTATGCCTTTGCTATGCCAGAACAACAGTGCCTGGCTACCTTGTCCCTCTCCTCTTGCCACTCATCTCAGTGACAAGCAGGACATGAAGACAGAGCAGGTGCCCCTGTCCAGCATCCTTCTTCCAGCTCCCCCTTCCATGTCCTCTCCAGCTGTGTTGCCCAAGGAAGGCTTGTGCTCCCAAGGTCCTTCTACATCTGCTTGCATGTTGCATCTCACCATACATCACCACGGGTTCACTTCTACAGCCTACCAGTGAGGCCATGATCTCAAAAGTCACCAATGGGAGATATATACTTTACTCTTTACTTTACTTTACTTTACTTTACTTTACTTTACTTTACTTTACTTTACTTTACTTTACTTTACTTTACTTTACTTTACTTTACTTTATTTTTTATTTTACTTTATTTTTTATTTTTATTTTACTTTATTTTTTATTTTTATTTTAATTTATATTTTATATTTAATTTTGTTTTATATTTTTTTTTTCCAGCAGAGTAAATATTACAAAACACAAGTGCACGCCTGGGGGAGAGGGGGTTTTCTGCCTGCCCCTTCCCCACCCTGGCACTAGGACACACTCAAGCAGGGGAAACTCAGAAGAACATGAACCTTTCCTTCCCACCCTATTTTCTTGCATCCACAGCGCTACCATTACAGCTTTTGGCTGGGGAAAGGGGAAGTGAGATTTTTGTGTTTCTCTTTCTCTGTGGCTATTGCAGAGAACGTACTGGACTTGGGGAAAGACCATTGCTGCTGTGCCAGGATTACCAGGACAAATTAGGACAAATTCCCTCATCCCTATTGATTTCCTCCATTCATGCCTTGTTTTATTTTCCCCCTCCATTGAAGGTGCTTTTTAATTTCTCTTCCAGAACCGCTTCACCTTTGCCTGACTCAACAGTTAGCCCATTAGCAAGCACTTTTGGAGAAAACTCACTTAAATCTGACCACTGAGTTTTCCCAGCAGCCACACCACCGAGTTCAAGGAAACCTCTCCATTCTGGCGATCCCTGACAGCAATTAGTGGCACAAATCCAGCAGCAACAGAAGGACTTTGAAAACAAAGTAAATATCCTCCGAGCTGTGGAAGTTTTACACGAGATTCCTTAGTTAACCTTTTCCTGCAAGAAGCTGGGCGATGGGCTGGTTCAAGGGGAACTGGCTTTGTTGATTCAGCAGAGTGATGGGCAGGCAGTTTGATGCTTGCAGAGGCCCCAGTTGCTCTGCACCTCATAGCTGGAGGGGGTTTTTTTTTTTGATGTGTTCCTGCAGGGCTACCTTCCACCCTGTGCAAAAGGAGGGAACACTAATACCAGAAATCATTCCAAGTCCCTGGGTCTCCTTTTTTGGGTTATTTGCCCCAAAACCTACAGCCTACAGCCCTGGTGCCAGGGCTGGTGCCTCTTGCCGGGAGGGGATTGTGCCCCTGTGCTCGGCATTGGTGAGGCTGCACCTTGAGTGCTGGGTCCAGTTCTGGGCTCCTCACCATCAGAAGGACATTGAGGTCCTGGAGCGAGTCCAGAGAAGGGCAACCAGGCTGGGGAAGGGGCTGGAGGGCAAATCCTCTGAGGAGCAGCTGAGGGAGCTGGGGGTGTTGAGCCTGGAGAAGAGGAGGCTGAGGGGAGCCCTTCTCCCCACCTCCCCTGCCCTGCCAGGAGGGTGCAGAGAGGTGGGCGATGGTCTCTGCAGCCAGGGGCCAGGAGATGGGACAAGGGGCAATGGGCTCAAGCTGCCCCAGGGCAGGGTCAGCCCAGCTGGGAGGGCAAAGTTCTTCCCTGGCAGAGTTGTGGGGCTGTGGCACAGGCTGCCCAGGGAGGGGGCTGAGTCCCCACCCCTGTGTGTGTTTAACAGAGGGGAGATGAGGTGCTCAGGGATCTGGTTTAGCACAGGACAGGAATGGTTGGACTCGACGATCTTAGAGGTCTTTTCCAACCTTGTGATCCTGTGATTCTCCTGAGAGGACAAGCAGGTGCTGGCCCCTTTCCCATCCAGCTGCAGGAAAAGGGTGCAGAGTATATATATATATACCTATAAATATATATATAGGTGTATATATATATATAGGTAATGCAGAAGGATGGAGAAGTTCGATGTGTACCTCAAAGGGATTTGATTTTAGGTGAGAATAGCCAATATAATTAATAAGGTAGAAATTGTATTATGGTAATTGCTAAGTAGCCCATTACTGTACATTCATTATTGCTATTACTGCTGTATGTTGTTGTATGTTGTACCAATGGAGTTACAGCCGGAGTCATACAAGTCAATGAAGGAAGAGTGCCACGATGACGGGACCAAGACCTGGTGTTCCAAGAACTTTTTCCTCCTTCCCTTTGAAAATGAACATCTTTGATTCACAGACTATGAACCTGGACCATGTCAGATGTATCGGTCGAGAGCCCGAGATGCAGCATGCAAGGATCCAATGGCGCATACTGTCACCATGAGAGACTGTTATGACGAATGAAGCCTGAAAATCATCCTGGACTAAACTTTCATTCGCTCAACAAACTCAGAGGAATGGTCCATAGACTAAGGGAATAATACCTGTATGCACATGTGTGTGTATACATGTGTACATACATGCATATGTGGAACAAGAAACTGGTTGTACCCAAAAGAAATGGTTCGATCTGGTCATGACATAAATGGTCTGGAATAAGGGGTGGATAATGTCCTGGTTTTGGTCAGGATGGAGTGAACTTCATTAGTAGCAGCGGCTGGAATGCTGTGTTTGGGAGTTACAACGGGAGTAGTGCTGATAACACCCTGATGTTGTTAGTTGCTGTCAGACAGTCAAGGACTTTCTCAGCTCTTCATGAGAAAGGAGGGGCGAAGCCAGGACAGGTGACCCAAACTGCCCAAAGAGAGGATTCCAGCCAGTTACGTCCTGCCCAGGGTATCGGGGCTGACGGGAGGAAGGCCGAGGGCGGCTCCGGGACGCGCGGTTCTAGGGGGACGGTTGGGTCCCAGGACGGCTCTGGGTGGCACGGCCTGAGCTGGGGGTTGGGTCAGACACTGCATTGGGGATCAACAGCTGCAGAGATTTTTGCTCTAAAGTCCTGTCAGCATTGTTATATTGGATCTTTCTGTTATCTTAGTAAACTGTCCTTATCCCAACCCACGGGCCTCTTATTTCTTGGTTTTGGGGTTATTTGCCCCTTCCTTTTCCCTTCCCCTACCTCTCACCCCCCCCTTCCCTTTTCCCTGCTCTTTTCCTTTAAGGAACAGGCAGCTGCGTGGATCTCGGCTCTCAGCTGGGGTGAAACCACGACAGTCTTTTGCAAGCATATATATATATGCTTGCAAGGAAATAGCTGCAGGATGGGCTCTTTCACATCCATGGGCACCCTGTCCAAGTACCTGGCCCTTCACACAGCAGGTGTTTGCTCCCAAATTCATCACTCCCAGTGATGACAAGCCTGGCCCAGCTCCACGAGCAGGGCGCAAGCGCAGTGAAGGTAGGTAGGCCCCAGCATCCCTGCTTCTGAAGGGAAGGTGAGCACAACATCAGGGGTTTGCTTCTCTCTCCTTTCCCAGTGCAGCACCACCTCCTCAGCCAGGGCTGTAAGGTGGGTCAGCAGAAGTCCGCGGCGTGGGCGATGCTGGCTGTGTCACGCAGACCGTTTCCAAGATACAAAGATCTGGACAGAATAAATTCAACACACAGAGCTGTGTGTCCAGGAAGAGAAAGACCAGCCAGTCCTTTCAGGATCAAAGACAGCACATTCTTTGCTGGCTCCCTGCGCTGGAACAACGCAGCAGATCCCCTCCATCAGATAAAGCTTTTCAGCAGCCCCCCCCCAAAAGCAGCCTCACCAAAAGATGACCGTGGCTGTCCAAGAAACTCAAGTTCCTGCTCCTCTGACTGCGATAGCAAGTTGTAATTTTATGCCTGTTCAGATGCTGACATTCCAACATAAATTATACAGCTCATTGCCTTCCTGGCAATCCTATCCAGCCCAGCAGTGAGCACAAAGGATCCAGCAACTTTTGCAAATCAGTGCTAGAGTATCGGGAGACCTTCTGCTGCCCAGAGGGATGGGTAAAGCAGCCTGACCCAGAGCTGACCCAAGTTTAAAACAAAAATCATATCACCTTTTATTGCTCTATTATTGGCTTTTCCTATCTCTGTCCTTTCTGGTCCAGGTTGTGTTGCAGCTGTTTCCTGAAGCTTTAGGATGTTTATGGCAAACCATGTCAAGACACAAAGCACAAATGTTCAGAATCCTTTCCTCCTGACATGGCTTGGAATACAATTGAAGAATGAGGAAAAGGGACCAATAAAAGTAAGGCTTTCCAGGTCATGCTGTTCCACCTCTCCCAGCCAGCTGTCCTAACGATTGCAAACAGTCAGACCAGCTCGGACGGAGTAAGGACTGACACAAGACTTGGACCAAACCTGAAGGCATAGCTGGTTGGGGCTTTTTCTTTTACCCCTCCTTCCCATATGGCTTTCCATATCCTGTTTTTGGCTGAAAACAGATGTGCCCTACCAAATTATGAGGAGAAAGGCCACATTCAGCTTTGCTGGCCCTAAGCAAGATTACTGAAACAATCACACTCCCATGCCATAAAAATCTTCAGATGTTAATGAGAAGAAGATTCTTGCTCTGCAGATCTCCAAACCTGCCAAATCCATCGGTTCTTTGACAGACCCATCAAAGAAACACCCATGGAAAAGCTGGATTACACATCATTTGTGCATTGCAATGGGGGGAACCTCCAAGAACAAATCTCAAAATATCAATTAGAGACCAACATCAAGCTTTGCTATCCATGTTTCCAAACAGTGGAGCAGGCTGGTTTATACATGACTCAGGTTATTTAGAAAACTCACTGCTTGCTCTACAAAGAGTTCATTAGTGCTGACTTAATTGTTGAGGAACATGATCATAGAATCATAGAAACACAGACTGGTCTGAGTTGGAAAGGGACCCCAGGGGTCACACAGCTCCATCACCCTGTCACAGGCAGGGACACCAACCTCCAGGCTTAGGGCTACACAAGGTTGCCCAGGGCCCCATCCAACCTGGCCCTGGACACCCCCAGGGATGGGGCACCCACCCCCTCTCTGGGCAGCCCCTTCCAGACCCTCACCACTCTCTCTGCAAAGAACTTCCCCCTAAGATTTCATCTCACTCTCCTCCAGCTTCACTCCATCCCCCTTGTCCTGCCAGTCTCTGCCCTTTGAACAAGCTCCTGTTCCTCTGCTCCCTTCAGGGACTGGGAGGCTGCAGTGAGGTCCCCCCACAGCCTTCTCTTCTCCAGGCTGACCCAGCCCAGCTCCCTCAGCCTCTCTCCATAGGGGAGCTGCTCCAGCCCTCAGATCATCTTCATGGCTCCTCTGAACCCTCTTTCTTGTACTGGGGCCCCAGCTCTGGCCACAGGACTCTAGCTGGGGCCTCAGGAGGGCAGAGCAGAGAGGGAAAATCCCCTCCTTGTCCCTGCTGTCACCCCTCTGCTGATGGAGCCCAATGAATCCACATGAGAGTCAGCACTAACCTGCACTGCCGTGAATAATGTGAGAGCACTAAGAAAGGAAGACTGAGAGTGAGACGGGCACAACTCGCCACCACCAGGCAAGGCCACGATCCTCAATGCCTGAACATGCAAATAACTGAAACACAAACACAACAAAAATCAACCAATATCACCAGAACAGCTTTGCCTTAGGACTGCTCCACAAACCAGTGACAGACAAACCCCAGATGCCTTGGCCTTAGGTAACTGCCCATCACGCACACCGAAGGGTGAACAGCCTTCTCTTCCAAGCAGTTTTCATGCAGAGAAAAATAGTTGAAGACCTTCTTTTGCTTACTGAAGCTCTCTTCTACTTGTTCACAGAATCACAAGGTTGGAAAAGACCTCTAAGATCATCGAGTACAACCAATCCTGTCCTGTGCTAAACCAGATCCCTGAGCACCTCATCTCCCCTCTGTTAAACACACCCAGGGCTGGGGACTCAGCCCACTGCCTGGGCAGCCTGTTCCAGCCCTGACAACTCTGCCAGGGAAGAACTTTTCCCTCCCAGCTGGGCTGACCCTGCCCTGGGGCAGCTTGAGCCCATTGCCCCTTGTCCCATCTCCTGTCCCCTGGCTGAAGAGACCATCGTCCACCTCTCTGCACCCTCCTGGCAGGGCAGGGGAGGTGGGGAGAAGGGCTCCCCTCAGCCTCCTCTTCTCCAGGCTCAACACCCCCAGCTCCCTCAGCTGCTCCTCACAGGATTTGCCCTCCAGCCCTCCAGGCCCTCAATGTCCTTCTGATGGTGAGGAGCCCAGAACTGGACCCAGCACTCGAGGTGCAGCCTCACCAATGCCAAGCACAGGGGCACAGCTTGGTGTAAAATGGCCTACACTTCCATCACCATATAACAAGCCAGAAGGTGAGTGAAAACAAAGACTAAAAGGAAGAGAAGGACACTCCTGATGGCTGTTAGAGCAGAAGTTATAGCATCAGGAAAGGAGCAGCACATTTACACATTTCTGTATTTTCCCTTAATGATTTCTGCAAAGCTGCAATTAGCTGCTCTGCAAGTTGAGTCTGAAAAACTTCCCCCCCCAGCCAAGTCCTTGTCTCAAGAGCTATGACCAAGCTGCTTTTGCACAAGTTCAGGTCCACCCACCACAGCACTGCTTGGCGGGACACACACACTGAACGTGGCTAAGCACGTGCACAAGTCTGTGTCCAGCTCTGGAGCCCTCAGCACAAGGACATGGACCTCTTGGAGCGGGTCCAGAGGAGGCCACGAGGATGATCCAAGGGCTGAAGCACCTCTCCTACGAAGACAGACTGAGAGAGCTGGGCTTGTTCAGCCTGGAGAAGAGAAGGCTCTGGGGAGACCATATAGTGGCTTTCCAGTCTCTGAAGGGACCTACAGGAAAGCTGGGAAGGACTGTTTGTGGGGCCTGGAGTGATAGGACGAGGGGTGATGGTTTTAAACAAGAGCAGGGTGGGTTTAGATGGGACTTTAGGAAGTTCTTCACTCTGAGGGTGGTGAGACACTGGCACAGGCTGCCCAGAGAGGTGGTGGAGGCCCCATCCCTGTAGACAGTCAAGGTCAGGCCTGATGGGGCTCTGAGCAACCTGCTCTAGTGAAGATGTCCCTGATCACTGCAGGGGGGTGGGACTGGGTGGCCCTTAAAGGTCCCTTCCCACCTAATACAGTCTGTGATTCTACGAAGCCTTACAGCTGGGTTTCCTTTGAAATCTGCAGGAGCTTTTCCTTGGAATTGGTGGGTTTTAACCCACAGAGATGTGCTGGTCCAAGAGGGTGGTGGAAGCTGACCTGTGCTGAAACACTGAGGTGAGGAGCACACTCTGCACTTTGCAAGACAGGTTGCAAAAAATGTGAATTTAGAACAATTAAAATAATAAACTTCCCCCTCCCCCCCCCCCGATTCTTCTTCCCATCATCCTTAGTTGCTGGCCTGAATTCCTGTTTGAAGTCCAAGCCACACACTGCCTGCAAGCCAGCACCAGTAACAACATCAAAGCCCTGATCTAGACCCATTCTGTGTTCTGGCCAACAGCTATTTAACAGGACACGATGAACTCTGTATCTAGTGCATCTTTCCATGAGCGAGCCAAAAGAAGCTCCTTTTTTCCAGTTCGATCCAAAGGTCCTCAATTAACTTTTGCTGCTCAGGGATGGGATTTTAATGCTCTTTAAAGCTGTTTTCCCTTCCCAACTAGAAAACCATGAGAAATAACTGGAGATAACCTGCCAGCTGTGTGGGAGAAGCAGTGAACCTGATTGCATAGACAAAGTGATCTCAAATGGTCAAAGAAAAAAAATAGATAAGGGTAAATTAAAAAAAAAAAAGATAAATCTGTGTCTCTCTTTCTTTTAGTCCTACTCAGGTTATTAAGTAGTGGGGGGAGGCAAGGACAAAATCAAACAGACTTATGGTAGTTAAATAGATGCCATGTCCTTAAGATATTAATTACTAGTGCTGGAAATCACTGGGTCAGGAGAAAGTACACAGAAAAAAAATTTCCTCTCTTCCACTTATACAAAAATTGTTTGTTTTAAAAAAAAACCCCAAACACCCCCCACAAAAACATCTTGATAAAGACCATGTTAATTCGAATCACATCCTGTACAGGCCACTGGAGCCAAAGCCATGCTCTGCTGTTCATCATTGGTGTCCAGAAACCATAGAGAGGACAATTTTTTTTAGTTAACTCTGCATAATCTCATCTGATAAACTCCTCTCATCATGCAGCTCGTGAAAGTCAACCTGCACCCCTGTTTCTGCAGCCACATCATGGGGTTGCATCCCACTGACAAGCCATGCCGCTCCCCAGTAGATCCATATCATTTTCCTCATTGTTTTTTCCACTGAGCTTTAGAAGGACTCTCTCCTGCCCCTCCTGCCTTCATTTGAAGACATGGTGAGACCATACATGTCTTCCAGAGTCTCAATATCTGCACCCAAATATCTGCACCCAAATATTGACTGGACAGTGAGAACCAGCAGTGGCTGCCAGTGCAACCCCACCAGCAGTGCTACAGCTGGGGTCACCACTGACGACAAGCCCCTCTCTGGCCCCCAAGCCCACCTCTTTCACAGTCCTTTTCTACCACCTTTCCTGCTGCTCACCCACTTTTAACGCCTCTTCATGATCAAGTCATGCTCCATCCATCCAGGTCAACCTAACTCCTCCCAACCCATCCACCAACATGTTATTACCCAGGAAGTTCTTCCCACCACCACTATTGAGAAGCAACCTCACAGCACAGAGGTTGGCTAAGGACAACCTACATTTCTATTCCAGAGCTCAGCCAACATCTTGAGCTCCTCCTCATCTTCTTCCTGTGTGTTCAGTCCCCCCCAGATACACTCTTGGTAGAGTCTGAGCCCTGTCCCCCTCCTTAACTAAGGAAAGGCAAGGTGTAGAGTATCAAAAGCAAGCTGTGAAATACCTGTGGGTCAGTTGCTGCCATCCTAAAGCAGAAACACTGCCCATGGCCCCAGCAATGCCTGGGATGTGATGAGCAATGGCATTGCCTTAGTGAGTGGACAGTGTGTCTCTCTGAGCATCCCCGTGGCTCCTCTGACCCCTCTCCACCAGCCCCACATCTTCCTTGTGTTGGGCCCCAGCTCTGGGCACAGGACTCCAGCTGGGGCCTCAGGAGGGCAGAGCAGAGAGGGACAATCCCCTCCCTGTCCCTGCTGCCACCCCTCTGCTGATGGAGCCCAGGATCTCATTGCCTTCAGAGCTGCAATCCATCAGCTTACCTGAATTTGCAGCCAGTTTATTAATTCAGGCTGAAGGACCACAGCCAGGTTCCTCACCGTGCTCCGCGGTGGTTGTACAACAGCAGAGCTTTGCTCCCTGCTTGGTCCATTGAATTCAATCTTTTCCAACCGGGATAAAGCCACCTGCAGCACCTGCTTTACACCAGCTCCAGACCTGGCCCAGAGAGTTTGAGCAGCTGCTCACTGTCAGGAGCAAGCTGGGGCTGATTTACACCTTGGGAGGTGGGCACACAAGCGTCTGTTTGTAAACCACGGATGATTTATTCCTCTTATTAATTCAGTATCCTTCAGAAGGCAGGCCATGTCAGCCCCATTCAGCAGCCCTTTTATTTATTATTTTATTCCTGCACAATCTGTGCTTCAAACAAAGATGTACATTGTTCTGCTCTGTGGCTGTCAAACAGAAACTGTTGTTTCTTTTTTTTTTTAATTCCCGCTGTGTTGTTTTCTCCCAGTTTTGCTGAATCAGCTTTTAACTTCCATTAAAAAAAAATAAATAAAAGAAAACCTTTTTATTTAAGAAAGAAGCAAAATCTGCCTTTCTAATCCCACTGAGTTACCTCCTTGCGCAGCTTCAGCGGAGTTTTGTTGTTCCAACAAGCCGGGAGGCTGTTTGTGCCAACTTACCCAGACTGCTCTGCCTAGAACATCCCATAGCTTTAATGGGACTGGGATCAGGAAACAAAGCAGCGGGTTCTGTCTGGGCTTGGGCACGTACTGATGTAGCTTCTTCATCCTGCTTTTGGGGAAAAAATATTATAGATATAATATTTTATATTAAATATTTATTTTGATATAAATGACATATAAATTATAGATAAATAGATAATGTATATTATATAATTATATGTTATATTTATACATAATATAATACACATTTTTATATTAGTTATTAATATTTTATATGAAATATAATTATATATATATAATATAGAGCAGTTGGGGCCCTGTAGGTTGAAGATTTTAGGAGCTGTTAACTTGAAGTTTGCTCCAAAAGGGTCCACCACTCTCTGGTAGAAAGGTCCAGGGAAAGTCATGGGAGCCAACAACAAGAAGCAACACATTTTTAGAAGTCACAGTGCTTGTTAAATTGCAGATGGTCTCTGTAACCCCTCGCAATTAGAGCTGACCTATTGCAAAACACACACCAAGCATCTCCCTCCTGGCTACTGGACTCCTGTCGACCATACAGAGTCTCTGGAGATGATGGTGAAGCAATCACAGCTATAATATTTTGACTGCCTGGCTGGCCACAAAAAGGGTCTCTGGTTAGAGCAGGGAACAGCAAAGTAGATCCAAGGTTGGTTGTCAACACTGATACTTAAGGACATCCTTAAGGTCACAGTCTAGCCCAGACATACCAAATATGCTCTAAACCCCTTGGCAAACCACCAAAACCAGACTCTGAGGTTGCTGGTCTCTATTTCTACAGGATGCTTGAAGCTTACCCCAGGTATTCAGGTCCTGAGCCCAGAAATCCCTCAACAGCACGCCCATAACGCGCTGCTCCTACTGCCCATGGTTACAGGTGAAACTACCTCAGGTCTGGACATGAGCTGCTTGTCAAGACTTAGGAGGTGGGAAAGGGTGTAACAAGCAACCCAGCCTGGCTGAAGGTGATTTTCAAGGGTGAAAGCTATTTAAAGACAAACATTTATGCTGGCTCTATCTTAGGCTTGTGGTTTCTTTCTTTGAGCTGAAAGTCTGATGGCTTAAGACAATTATATTGCAGATCCTCAGCAAGCACAGGGTGACACTGAAGAGCATGTGAGGGCTAGCAAGGGACATGTTATGAGATGCCAAGTGTGACCCCCAGCTATCCATGTGGCAATCCTGTACATAGCTGTGTGTGGGCACAGCTTGGAATAACCAGACAGACACGGTACCTCTCAACCCCTCACATGACATCGAGGACCAGCATTGACCAAGGGTGGTAAAAAAGGGCAAGCTTCTTTTTGTGACTGCAGAGTAGGAGAACGTGATCAGAGCTCCTGCTTCATTGAAGTCTGCGGAAGAAATAGTCCCTGAGGTTGAGTCATCAAGGGGTAGACTTGAATTCCCAGCTTCTGGGTATGATCTGGTCCCCAGCATGTTACTTGCACCATCAAAGGAACACATCAGAAAGACAACAGGACTACTGAGGTCCCTTATTGATGCTGCAAAGCTGCAGAGCAACCTCTCACCACTTACTGAAGTAAACCAAACATGCTCCACTCATCCATGACCAGATCTCGTGGGTAACCACCTAAGCACCTTCATCTGGGGGGTGTTCAGGCTGGTGGGTAGCAAACTGTGTGGGCCATTTGATGTCAGATTGCAAGCCAAAGCCAAAGGGGTGACAGACTGTTCACTAGGAAGTCAGTAACTTTCTGAGGACATTGGCATTCCTGGACTGCCCTCTGACTGCAGCTGGCATTGCAGAATAAGTGAGGAAGAGTCAACAGCTTTCTAATCATTCAAGAAGTCAAGAGAGGACAAAGACACAACAGGGTCTGAAAAAGCATTTTACTCTGCCTGTGACAACATGTCTGGTCTGATCCATATTGGCCTACATGCTTCAGTTCAGAGTCCTAAAATAACTGGGCTGAGAACTTCCAGGGTGTTCAGCATCAAAGAAAGCTGGTGTGAACAGAGTGGGCTCTCCTGACGGGCTGGCTTCAAAGGGTGCACCCAGCCCTGCAGAGGATGCCTGTCCCTTGATGACCTCTGCTTTGTATTCATCATCTGCTGTTATCACGTCCCTTGTTCTTCAAAACACCCAGAAACCAAGCCTAGACAATAATACTCCCTGCAGAATAAGTCCTTTTCCTATGGCAGAGGAATCCATACCCAAACCTGAGGCCTCAGACCAGTTTTCCAGCATGCTTTCACATGCTCCTACCAGAAACTGGAGTTTTATGGACTTTGAGGTTGATGCTTTCGCTTGTCAAGAAACAAGAAACACGGGTTTTGCACAGGAGTTTCTGCATTCACAGGAATTTTTGTCTTTGAGAACCCCAGATTTCTAGATCCGTAGATAAGTCATCTTCTCAAGTCTACACTTACCTGTTGCACAGGACCTGGACATTATGTCAACCCTCCCCTGACCTCTTTCTTGTACCTGCTGGGACAAACATGTTGGAGCAAGTCCAGAGAAGTCCCATGAAGATGGCTGGAGCACTTCTACAAAACAGGCTGGGAGAGCTGGGCTGGCTCAGCCCAGAGAAGAGAAGGCTGCTTCTGGGGATTGCTCCCAGCCCCTTCCCATCCCTCCAGGGGCTCCAGGAATGCTGGAGAGGGGCTGGTGCCCAGGACAGGGAGGGCCAGGCCCAGGGGAATGACCTTCAGCTGCAGGAGGGCAGCTGGAGAGGGGCCAGGAGGCAGAAATCCTTCCTGGGGACAGGGGAGGCCCTGGCACAGGGTGCCCAGAGAAGCTGGGGCTGCCCCTGGATCCCTGACAGGGCTCAAGGCCGGGCTGGATGGGGCTTTGGGCACCCTGGGCTGGTGGGGGGTGTCCCTGCCTGTGGTAGGGGAGCACTGGGAGGGGCTTTGAGGTTGCTTCCCACCCAAACCCTTCTATGAAACTGGCTTAGGTAAAGTGAGAGGACACTGGAGGTGATCTCAGGTTGCCTTAAGTTCTGCATTTGGTGTGAAAATCAGAGAGTTCAGGTTGTTAAAAAGGTGTTTTGAGTTCCAAGAGCTCTATGAGATGGCAAGTGGCTCCTACCACCTGTTTCTCATCCCACCATGAAGGGGTCCTGCCCTTGGCCAGGAGTCTCTGTGTCTGGGACAGAGCACAAAACCCAAATGGAGCTCCCTAACCAACCAATAAGTTCTGCAAGAAGCACATATTCTCGCTGGTTTTGCCAGTCAGTCTTACTCACAGGTATAGAAACCAGGCTGGAAGAATACAAAAGAAACAGGAGCACACTTTGGGATGAGTTTTGGAACATATGGTGGCATGGGCCATGTGTGCTCAGCCCCCAGCATGCTACAAGGGGGAGAGGTACCTGCGTGCACCTTGTCTAAATTATCACCATCCTGTGGAATATGGTCTGTGGAGCTGAAGTAACTATCTGGCTATTTGCATAAACAGTGATAAAAAATTAATTACCCTGGTAACTCCTCTGCAGTTTCTGTAGGGAGAAAAATGTCCCTTTTTTTCTTATAAAAATTAAAAAAAAAGAAACGAAAAATTGCAGTCAGGTCTTATGACAGTAAAATGTTAGATTCCACTTAAATACTTAAGATGAAATTTTAGGTCCAGTTTAAATACCTAAGATGAGGATGCAATAGCTGACCTTTCGGAATCCTCCCATCTCACCCAAATTACAGCATCTCCTTTATGGGTACTGGGAACACCACTGAAGGCTTGATCAACTTCCCTGTAGTACAAAGAGACCTTTGCAAAATCAGAGCCCTGCATCGATGTATTGCCTTTATCTCCCAAACTCATAATCTCCTTAGGGCAATGAATAGGGGGGTTTTGACAGAAATCTGCCTCACGGCCGCGGGGAACCCGGCGTTAATCGTGCCAAGTCCACACTCTGCATTCTAAACACAAGAAACTTCCTGAAACTGCCCAGTCGTGATCGAGCCTGCCTCAGCACAACGTGGAAACCACACTTTTCTCTTTACTGGGCTGTTTTGCCCACTGCTGTTTGCTGGTCCTTTGTCCCCTGTGGGTGTGATCGGCTCTTCTTCAGGGCCAGTGAACTGGTCGGCACTGGTAGAAGACTAGGAGTGGGAGCAAAGCTACTGGGGAAGAACGAACAAGAAATGAGCTACTGAAGTCATCACTGCTACACAGTTAAAAGAGAAAAAAAAAAGAAGAAATCTTGAAGAAACCATGTCAGACACTGTAGCATCTGGACCCTATTTGCTATCAAGGAGAAGAAGGTAACACGTAGTTATGTCTCTTATAAAACAATTAAGTTGCCTTCCAAACTTTTCTCAGGTTTCCAGAGCCTGGCTCTCCGATGTGACATTTCTTTCTTGACCAGGCTGAAGGATAATCTGTTTTTCTCTCATCTGGAAACACCTTCCATCAACATACTCTGCATTTGTGGAGTACCTTTAATCTTGGCTGAAGTGTTTATGGACCACGGGCCTCTCTCCACCTTCAGCTGCATCTGTGCAAGTCTGTGCTGGTTGGGAGAGAGACGAATTAAAGGAGGGTAAAAATCACTGCAGTGTGTGCAACAGCAAAACAAGAATTAACTCCATATGAAGCCTATTTGGCTCTGGCAGGGCCCATTTGTTTTCTCTCTGTTATTCTTGGCTCCTGCTGCTTGGCGTAAGGAGAAGATAAAAAGGTGGCTGTAGATCACCTTGCACAGCAGAGCAGAAATTCTTCCAGGGGACTTAATTGGAATGGGGAAGATAGCAGATCTTGGAGGCTGCAAAATAGATCAAAGACCTATGTTTCCAGGTGCTCTACAGGTACCCACTAAATAAGAGTAGCTTCCTCAGGAGCCACGCTGCATAAAGTAGCATTATAAGGCCTGGGAAGGGAAATAAAGGTACAGAAAAAAACAAGGTGAGTCAGCCAGGTTAAACTCCATCAGTGGCTCCCAGTCTCCTGGTTTTATCTACTAAATACCTATGCACACCAGCACAGGTTAAATTGTCTCCCCAGGAAAGCAGATCTTCCCTCCAACAGTCTTGAGGTCTGTCCACGTGCAGCATCTTAAGAGAACAAAGACCCCATATAGCTCTTAAGTAACACGTGGCGCTCCTGAAACACTGAGGTCCTGTAGAAATTATGAGGAAGCCTTCTAGTCTGAAGCACCAGTTCTGCCCCAGGCTCAGGGCCCTGATGGTGGTCAGGCCGCATTGTCTGCGGAGCTGGATTGGTAAACCCTGTTGAGTGAAGCACGTGCTTCTTCATGCCACCCTGATGACAACCAGGTGATTGTCCCCTTCTGCTCTGCTCTGGTGACACCTTCCTGCAGTGCTGTGTCCAGCTCTGGAGCCCTCAGCACAAGGACATGGGACCTCTTGGAGTGGGTCCAGAGGAGGCCACGAGGATGATCAGAGGGCTGGAGCAGCTCCCCTGCAAAGGCAGGCTGGGAGAGTTGGGCTGGTTCAGCCTGAAGAAGAGAAGTGTCGTGGTTTCACCCCGGCTGAGAGTCGAGATCCACGCAGCTGCCTGTTCTTCAAAGAAAAAGAGCAGGGAAAGGGAAGGGGGGGGGGGGGGGGGGGAAGGGAAGGGAAAAGGAAGGGGCAAATAACCCCAAAACCAAGGAATAAGAGGCCCGTGGGGTGGGATAAGGACAGTTTACTAAGATAACAGAGAGATCCAATATAACAATGCTGACAGGACGTTAGAGCAAAAATCTCTGCAGCTGTTGATCCCCAATGCAGTGTCTGACCCAACCCCCAGCTCAGGCCGTGCCACCCAGAGCCGTCCCGGGACCCGACCGTCCCCCTAGAACCGCGCGTCCCGGAGCCGCCCTCGGCCTTCCTCCCGTCAGCCCCCGATATCCTGGGCAGGACGTAACTGGCTGGAATCCTCTCTTTGGGCAGCTGGGGCACCTGTCCTGGCTTCGCCCCTCCTTTCTCATGAAGAGCTGAGAAAGTCCTTGACTGTCTGACAGCAACTAACAACATCAGGGTGTTATCAGCACTGCTCCCATTGTAACTCCCAAACACAGCATTCCAGCCGCTGCTACACATGAAGTTCACTCCATCCTGAACAAAACCAGGACAAGAAGGCTCTGGGGAAACCTCAGAGCCCCTTCCAGTCTTACAGGAGTAAGTAAGACAGGACTTACAGGAAAGCTGGGAAGGACTGTTTGTAAGGGCATGGAGTGATAGGATGAGGAGTGAAGTGGGCCCCACCCCTGGAGACACTCAAGGTCAGGCCTGATGGGGCTCTGAGCAACTTGCTCTAGTGAAGATGTCCCTGCTCACTGCAGAGGGTGGGACTGGATGGCCTTTACAGGTCTCTTCCCACCTAATGCAGCCTGTAAGTCTGTGATTGAGGCAGGATACAGGTCAGGCATTCTTAGGGATTCTTACCTTTAAAAAATCCCAACAAAACCCAAAGCAAATCACAAACCAGCACTGGCATCCTCTTTAACCCAACCTCCTTCTCTGCCTAGATGAATCAAGGAATTTTGTCCAAAACATTATCTATGGGATTCACTAGAGCTTCAAAAATGCCTTTTTGTCATGACGAGGACGGTGTTGGGGGCAGAGAACTGGGGTGAGACAGATCCATGCTCATGATGCAGCGTGGGTGATGGTGAATACCTCTCCTGCTCTCCCTGCTGCCATAGCACCACAGTCCCGGGGTGCTCCCAGACCCAGAGAAACCAGGAAGGACTCTACAGAGGAACTATTTTGTGTGCCGGCCGTAACCGAAAGGCTGCCAGGTGGAACCCGGCCAAGAGGCAGCAAACTGTGACAGACAGGCCCACGCCATTCAGGCAGCATCAGCTACCCCAAGCGAGACTCCAGCCAGGGAAAGCACAAGACGCATGCGCACAGATACACACACACACACACACACACACACCCACCCTGCAACTTCCACACTTGGCACGTGTGCCCATTGCAGCTGGAGGTCAAAGTCCTATCAGATATATTATTACCTGTTGAAGTCTTATCTGGCTTTCCGGGCTGGAAGAACAGTGGCATGGGCACGTGAATCTGTGCCTCCGCTGGGGATGAACAGTCATTTGCATTTGAAGGGAGTCACTGATCCCATTCCCAGGAGGTTTACTTGATGCATGGCTTAGCAGAGGGGCAGTTCAGTTTTACTTACCACTGGACTTGGCACACGCTGGTGGCTCGGTATTCACCAGTGGCTCTGAGGACATCGGCCCCAGGAGACGCCTCTCGTCTGCATAGACCACATAGGCATCCCAGAATCACAGAGCTGGAAAAGACCTTTAAGCTCATTGAGTCCAACCATTTCTGTCCTGTGCTAAACCAGATCCCTGAGCACCTCATCTCCCCTCTGTTAAACACACCCAGGGCTGGGGACTCAGCCCCCTCCCTGGGCAGCCTGTTCCAGCCCCTGAGAACTCTGCCAGGGAAGAACTTTCCCTCCCAGCTGAGCTGACCCTGCCCTGGGGCAGCTTGAGCCCATTGCCCCTTGTCCCATCTCCTGTCCCCTGGCTGCAGAGACCATCGCCCACCTCTCTGCACCCTCCTGGCAGGGCAGGGGAGGTGGGGAGAAGGGCTCCCCTCAGCCTCCTCTTCTCCAGGCTCAACACCCTCAGCTGCCTCAGCCGCTCCTCATGCCCTTCTCTGGACTTGCTCCAGGACCTCAATGTCCTTCTGATGCTGAGGAGCCCAGAACTGGACCCAGCACTCGAGGTGCAGCCTCACCAATGCCCAGTACAAGGGCAGGAAGGTGGTGACTGTGGGTCGGCACAGGACCCTTAGGACTTTCCACCTCCTGAATCTGGTCATCTCCTCTATAACTGATACTCTGAAGGGCTGAAGGCTTTCCTGGGCAGTTTTAAAACTCTGGGTGGAAGTGATGTTGTGGTCCTCCTGAATGTTTTTTTTTAAGATATCACTCTGTGAAAAGTGAATATACAATTTATACAGAAACTTGCTCACAGCTGGGTGTCAACCCCTCTGGCTTTTGTGCTCCTGGAAGAGGAAGGTTGTGCCACACATCACGGGAGGGTCAGTTACTTTGCAGTCAACACTAAGTTCAGACCTCAATCTTTTAGATAAGGCCAAGCTTAGCTAAAAGTCCAAAAGTCCCACCGTTTCAATTTCTGTGTGGCTGCCACAAGTGAGGCAAAAAGTGCTTGACATGCTGCAAAAGTAGAGAATTTCTTATTTAACAAAAATAACAAACCTAGGTGGGACTTACACTCGGTTACTCTTCACCTATTAGGTAGTATGTACTTTCACAAAGTTGAAAAGACAAGTGCCTGCATTACAGCTCCTACTCCAGGGACAACCATAAAATCATTTTCATGTTAGCTGGTTTCTAAAGCTGGAACAGGTATCTGGAAGATCATTGTCCTTAGGCTTGCAATCTTAGATGCAATCTATGCAATTGGTAGCCACCACAGTATTCTTGATTGGCTTGTATGGCCCACAGGCAGTATAAGACGTCCTCCCTAAAGATATTTTAGCTACACTCCATGCTGCATAGTCCTCATGGGCAGAGGAACATCAACTTCAGAATCTCAGCAATCTACATGCCCAAATTCCTCATCACCATAATTGTCCATGCAAACACCAAAAGCTTGGGAAGATACATGGGTTCTCACAAAACACTTCAGATCTACTGGGTATTATGCAGGTCACCAATTATCTTTCTGAAAGGTTTTACAAAAAACCCCTATCTTTGAAAAAAAACATCAACACACAGACAACAAAACAACCACCAGCAACAAACAATTCCATTCCAGAGACCTGGGAAAGGGACCACCAGGATTCAGTGCAAAAGCATGGGAAGGAGCTGAAAAGCAGCTGAGAATGGGAGATTACTCTAAACTTGAATTTTTAGGCTTGTAATTTCTGGTTTTACAAACTGCAGGTTTCCTAGGGTAAAAGCACCCCTCAGTTGGCATCGCCTGGGTAAGGATGAAGATCTTGGTTCCCTGTCCAGAAGGCACTTACAGAAATGGTCCAAGCACCTTTAATCATAGAATCATTTAGGTTGGAAAAGACCTTTAAAATCATCAAGTCCAGCTGTTAACCTAAGACTACCAAGTCCACCACTGAACCTTGACAGAATCACAGAATCACAGAATCAGCAGGTTGGAAAAGACCTTTAGGATCATCGAGTCCTATCATTCCTGTCCTGTGCTGAACCAGATCCCTGAGCACCTCATCTCCCCTCTGGTAAACACACCCAGGGGTGGGGACTCAGCCCCCTCCCTGGGCAGCCTGTGCCACAGCCCCACAACTCTTCCAGTGAAAAAGAGTTGACATCTATGCATCTTTTAAATATCCCCAGGGATGTCATCTTTGAAGGTCATGCTCTTTGCAGCAACCACACTGCACTAAAATATGCAAGGCATCAGTCAAAAAGGAGGAAAAAAACCCACAATCCCAAATTTAACATGAAGCAGCACAGCTGTTGAGCTGGGAACGGTACCCTCACTCACTCAGTGAAGATAAGAAAGAGCAAAGCTTGGAGAAGCTGAGGTGGGGCACGAGGAGAAGTGAAAGACTCTGAAAAAGAAAGTTAAATCCCCCTGCCAAAAAGATAACTCAGAGAAAGGTGCAAATGTCAAGAAAACAAACACAGAAGGAAGCGAGCACATGGTAGCAACTGGGAGCTGAGCAGAGGGAAAATGAAGAAATAGGGCAATCAAACAGTCCCAGGGAGATGCGTCCCAGAGGTTACCAGAAACAAGAGGTTGATCAAGGACAAGGGCTGGAGATGGATGCGGTTGATACGCATGAAAAACCTCAACAGTAACAGGGAATGTAGCAAGGGAGCGAGTGAGAGGGTTTCAAAATAAAGCTTCACCGGCTCCCTAAAAATATCTTTGTGCTGACTTAGATCAGTCCTGGCACGAGTCTCCCACGTGACTGGGAACGAGTCAGGCACAGTCAAACAGCTGAGAAGGTCAGCTCAGCAGGGTGAGCGCTCCATGCGTGGAAGTGCAGAACAGTTGTTTTGGATGACAGATGACTGAAGTAAGAGATAGATACTGGGAAAGAAGAGTCACTGATACATCAGATGCCCAGGCACATGAAAAAAAAAAAAAAAAGCGACCGCTTGTATCAAATTCAGCTGAAAATAAGGCTATTTAAACACCGAGGTAAGGGCCAGGGTTTCAAAAGGAATGTAAAATCAACAAGGGGTGCATAAAAATTGGCTGCAAGAATCAAAGCTGAATTAGCCTTTCCTTGGCAATCTAACCAGGACCTACACTTCTAAAAATATGTTCCAACTCGCAGCTCTCAGGCAGCAGAAAACCCAGCGCAGGCTGGGGCTGTGGCACCAGAGGAAGGGCTTTTCCTGCAAAATCTGAAACCATGTGCAAGGAGCAGAGGCAGAAACCCAGTATGCCAAGTCCCAGAGCTTGGCCAGAAGCACACTGATGCACAGAGACCACTCTCCCGAGCTTAAAAACAAACAAGTAAACAAACAAATGAATTAAATTATCTGCTTACATGTGGACTTTCTACCTGGAACATTTATTTGGAATATTATCAGTTATATATGAGCTATATGAGCTAGGGAGCCTGCTTTGGCAGGGGGGTTGGACCCGATGATCTCCCGAGGTCTCTTCCAACCCCTATGATTCTATGATTCTATGATTTTATAATTCCATGATTCTATGATTCTATGATATGTGTTCAGAGGAGTCTGGATGTTTAATATCCACCTGTTCCTTCTGGTGCAGAGACACGGGGGGGATCTCTGATATCTAGCTGCTCTTTCAGGTCAGGACTGCACTGGGTGGGATCCTGTATCAGAACCAATAACCCTGCAGCAGCTCAAGCCCTGGACGGGAAAAGAGCTCACTATGCTGACCCGGGCTCTGCACGAGTCTCACAACATCATCCCAAGGAGTTTGTTGTCCAGAGTATGCGCCAGGCACTCAAAGTTACAGCAGACCCCAGGGAAACTGAGGTTGGAGCTGGCCTTTTCACCTGCTCGCTGGAATTTGGGTACCCAGAAAGTCTTGGGGAAAAACAAAAATAAAATATTAGGGACTAGGGAGACAAGGGGGAATACTGGACATCAAAACAGCAGGAGAAAAATTCAGGAAAAGAGAGGAGCGAAAAGAGAGAAGTCTTTAAGTATGATAATTCGGATTGAATGAAAACTCTTCAGGTACAGCTGCTGAGCAGAAATCTTTGCTCTGAGGGGAATTCAGAATTTGGCAGATGTGGAATGATGGCTGTTGCTGTGCCTGGAGGTGTATCTTTGGTTTTTGGCACTCCCAATCTGTTGATTTTTTTTTAACTCCCTTGAATTGCAACTGCAATTTATTTGAGATAGAAACTGCCTTTTTGGTGTATATGATAGGGGACTTGGCCCGGTGGGACTCCAAGCATTGAGTTTTCTATAGGCAATAACAACAATAAAGATGACTCAGCCCTGAATCTAGAAACTGTCAAGACACTCATCTTTCCTGCCAAAAATTCACCCTGCGGTGAGTTATGGATTTAAAGCGTACACATGAAATATAAACAGGAGCACTGACTCCTGTTTATAGGAAGCCTACAGAAACTCACTGCATCAGAGCAATAGCAACAACTTTCTCCATCCCTCCTCCTTCACACAGTCCTCCCAAAAACCTCTTTCCTATCGGCACTCACCTCAGCTTCCCAGAACTGCCGCAGGTGATTCTGAGTCAAGTTCACTAAGTACCTCTGTTTTAATCTGCTTCACAGCCTTGGCTTTTCCAGAGGGTTTTAGTGCTTGAACAAATGACCAGACAGACATAAATAACCCCAGTGAATATCTAATTGTGAAGAAGCATATGTGTTTATGTCATGATGGGACTTTCCTGCTGGGATCTTATTTATCTGCCCATGGAGCTCATGTATATAGCCTATCCCTCTGCTTCAACCCCCAGCTGAGAATCTCTGTCAAATCCTCTGAACACTCCTGGGAAGCTGAAAATTAGACCAGGTCTCCGTGGGTGGCTCTTACTTCTACAGTGGATCACATCCAGACATGAGGCCGAACCGCACACAGTTTGGAGACTGCTCTGGAAGGCTCCATCCATCAGGTCACCCTTGTACCGGGGCCAAAACCTTATTCTTACCCAAAGCATAACCCCCAGAAATGCATTAAGGCCAGGATCAAAGAAAAGAAGAAGTGGAGAGTCACTGCTGGACTGCTAATCCTCCTCGTCCCCATCACAGCGCCATTTTCCTGCCAACAGAAACATGGCCATTATTTGTTTGTTTTACTCACTTCAAGGTCTAAAACTTTTCCTCAAACGTGCTTCTTCAAGCCTCAGCCTCTCCACCAGCCAGAATAATGTATGAGCAGCTGGCAGGTGTCCTGACGGAGGACGCGATGGCCCATGTGAAGCCACAGGGTCACGTTTTCATCGCAGCAGACGGTCATTTGAAGAGGTGGAACACCAGGTCGGTAGGAGTGATGGGTGTGTTTGCCCATTCACTGTACCCTGAGTATCGTCAGCCCATTTCTGCCACCTCTGGCACGCTATTTGCGCCAAGTAAGGATCTCTAAATCAGGTTTTCAAGAGGAAGACTACACTTTCCTGTGCGCTTGAACAGCATCGAGTGCAGTAAATTTCCAATTCTGAAAGGGCCCCCAGAAAAACAGCACCAACAATAAGTAGCTGTGATGTTAAAGTACAGTAGTTGTTTTGTTTGATGCAAGTCAATAAATAACTGGAAAGTCCAGAAATATTTTAGAGCAGAAGTGCCAAGGCAGTAAGACAAGAAACAAGCCAGCGCTGCTCCTTTTTTTTTTCCCAGTTTCAAAATTCAGTCATAACGTGGAGATTTGCTTCCCATTTATCCAGGATAAAAGGCTCACTGCAGGGGGTGAGCTCAGCTGAAGAAGGAATTTGGTGAAACACTCCCCCAAGTCCACCAGGTTGGAATGACTCCCTCTGAGCAGAGGCAACAGGATCACTGGTGTCCACAGCCTCAGTCAAACCTGCTGCCTGATCACTCCCCAGACGTGCCCTGGAAAATCTGGCACATTTGTTTTTGCATACACCTACGTTTGGCAGGAGTCCACAACCCATCACTCTCTAGCTATGAGTAACGAGAGATTTCCCATGT
Organism: Gallinula chloropus; assembly: GCF_964237585.1. Taxonomy (NCBI): domain Eukaryota; kingdom Metazoa; phylum Chordata; class Aves; order Gruiformes; family Rallidae; genus Gallinula; species Gallinula chloropus. Next base: position 87,888,558 of record NC_140089.1, read on the forward strand.
ATTTTGTGTCTTAGTGACAGCAATACTTACAGGTAAAGGATTGGGTAAGCTCCAAGCCCCTCTCAGTTCCTGAGGAGCTACCAGTCTTCACATGAAATGAGTTTTCCCTAAAGCACAACCGCTGTGATGAAACAACACAACATTTGATCTCTTGCTTCTGTGATCCTGGGAGGACCAAGGATGTCAGGAGACTGTCAATATCTTTGCCCTTGCTGCCTCTGAATTGCATCTTTGCAAATACCAGTGGAGACAAAAGGGGCAGCTTTGGCTCTAAGTTGTCAATGTTTCAGTGCACTGAGCATTTCCTGTCTATCAGCTGCCAGACAGACACTAGAAAGGAGGTTACCAACCCAGTAGAATCACAGAAACACAGACTCACAGGCTGTGTTAGGTTGGAAGGGACCTCTCCCACTCATCCAGTCCCACCCCCTGCAGTAAGCAGGGATATTTTCTCTAGAGCAGGTTGCTCAGAGCCCCATCAGGCCTGACCTTGAATGTCTCCAGGGATGGGGCCTCCACCACCTCTCTGGGCAGCCTGTGCCAGTGTCTCACCACCCTCAGAGTGAAGAACTTCTTCCTCAGGTCTCATCTAAACCTGCCCTGCTCTAGTTTAAAACCATCACTCCTCATCCTATCACTCCATGCCCTTACAAACAGCCCTTCCCAGCTTTCCTGTAGGTCCCTTCAGGGACTGGAAGGGGCTCTAAGGTCCCCCCCAGAGCTTTCTTTTCTCCAGGCTGAACCAGCCCAACTCTCCCAGCCTGTCCTTGCAGGAGAGGTGCTCCAGCCCTTGGATCATCCCCGTGGCCTCCTCTGGACCCTCTCCATCAGGTCCATGTCCATTTTGTGCTGAGGGCTCCAGAGCTGGACACAGCACTGCAGGGGGGGGTCTCACCAGAGCAGTAGCTTTCCCTTTCATGGGCTATGGGTACATTCTGCATGTTGCCCTGGCTGATGCCCAAGCCATACCTCCCTCAATCCCTATGCAAACCTTTTTCTAGGGAGGCTACAGAAGAGGTCTCTTCAGAGGGGACACGAGGGACCATTTCTCCTCCAGGAGCTGTTGCACCTCAAGGCGACCCAGAAAACCCCATTCATTATTTGCAGAGAACGATCCCCAACCTCTGGACAACAGGTACAGCTCCCCGTTCCAGTAACACACAACATCTCTGCAAACCAGTGGCTGATGCTTCCTTCCTGGAGCAGAGGGTCCACCCACACTGTTGGGTTATACCACGGTCATGTTTTTCAAGATTTTTAATTTTTTTTCCCCTCCTTTCAGTCAAGATGGCCAGGAGCTTTGTTTGTTTGTTTAATGAAAGCTGAGTTTCTCACAAACACTGGAAATCGGGTTTTAGGGAAGCATCACAGCAAATTGCAAGAGTTATGAAAGAAACCTACGACCTGGCTACAGTTGTGTTCAGGAATCTTTGGATTTAAGAAATCAGGGCTTCAGAAGATACTTGTACCAAGAAATGCTGTGCTGGAGGACTGGCTTCAATGGAAACCAACTGGCTGTGCAGCAAAACTCTGAAATGCCATCATTTCTGCCTTTCACCCTCGCCCCATAAAAATCCAGAAGAATTATGTGCAGTAGCTCAGCACTGAACTAGCAACTGAGCCCTTGGTGGCCAAGCAGATCCCAAATGTGGGTGTTCTCCCTGCATTTAGTACAGGCCTACAGAATTGGAAATGTCCACCTTGTGCTGAGGGCTCCAGAGCTGGACACAGCACTGCAGGGGCTCTCAGCAGAGCAGTAGCTTTCCCTGGCTCTGGATATTGGTCTCTCCCAGTGGGCTGGGAGCAGGACTAGGCACTGTCAAGGCAGCAATATCCATCCAAGCTCTGGGTACCATCCCTGGCTCAGGAGGTCCCAAGGGTGCAGCCTGCATCCCCAGAGCACCTGCTAGGCCTGAGGACATCCTTTGGCACTGACAACACAGCTACCAAGCTTATTAAATGCAGCAGCCACCAATGGAGGGGGACAACTCAAATTCCAGCTGCGTGCTGCACACGCTGCCCTTCCAGCTGCCCTCCCCACGGCCAGCAGCTGCTGCCTGGCTGCTCATACAGGTGGAAATCCTAGGTGAAGTGCCAAAGCAGAGGCTTAAAGAGGCCTTTTCAGTGGAAGCACATCTCCCTCCTAACCTTTCCCTGATGTGGGCAGGGAAACAGAAACAATAAGATATGTTAATCACTCTTTTGGCTACTGGAAAGCAGAGCTGGGCCCCAAGGGGTAAGCAACATCCCCGCAAGGTCTGTCTCAGTGGCACTTCAACTCTGAAAATTTATCAGTGGCAGTGACTACCTTCTCATTGCAGCTGTCTGAATGTTCAGTGTGCAACTGTAATTGCCCTAAGACCTGTTTCTGTAGCCTACACCCCTGCAAGCAGCCCAGTGAGTCTAAACTGAGCAATTATCTTGTGTCAGGTTGTTTTGACTAAGTCCAGTCCCTTTGTTTTGGAAAAGGAAAGCAACCTTGCCTGCTTTGAGTGATTTTTCACCTGGATTTCACCCACAAGGACAGGGCTGCAGTGCTCCTGTTGTGCTCAGTGCCCCAGACAGCAATTACCTTAACTGTGCGAAAAGCCATCCTTCCCCCTGAGTTTGGGAGGACTGATTTTCATCTGCTCTGATGCCAAGTGCAGCATCACATATCAGTGTTTGCAGTCTGGAAGGGATTTTTAATGGAAGGAAATACTCATTTTAAATAGAAAGCAAAAAGCCTTTGCAGGAAAACAAACTTGCTGGGCTTAAAGAACTCAAGGAAGGACAAAGAAGGGTCTATGAGATTTTTAGGGTAACCTAGCCCTAATCCTAACACTGTTTGGATCTCCCTAACCCTAAAAATGACCTTTTGGTTGCCTGCACCTACTAGAGAGGTGGCAGAGCACACGAGGGGTCTGCATTCAAGACTCCAGGCTCTGTGAAACAAGAGCCTCAAAAGCAGCCTCTACCTATTCCTAAATAAACCAGCCAAGGAGTAAGTACAAGCACTGGACCAACTGCATCTGCACTGCCAAATTATTCACATATTTAGTAACAGTTTGTTTGTTTGTTTGCAAGCTAACATGACCCCAGACATGGTTTGACCACAAAATCACAGAACACTTTGGGTTTCAAGGGACCTCAAGGATCAGCTAGTTCCAACCCTGCCACGGGAAGGAACATGCTTCCACAGCCTCTCTGGGCACCCTGTGCCAGGGCCTCACCACCCTCAGAGGGAATAATTTCTTCCTAACATCTAATCTAAACTTGTCCTCTTTCAAAAGGAGGGTAGCTCACAGCAGAGACAGTTTCCAAAGGCATCATGGACAGGAATGAGCCTGGCTGGGCTACCACCACCCAAGGCTGGGCTCATCAGGGGTCCTCACCCACAGTCATACTCACCCCCTAAGGACACTCCTGTGGAAACTAGCAAAGCCCCATCCAAGCTGCTGTAGAACATGCCTCTGAGCTCCCAAAGCACATCCCAACCCAGCCAGGGAAGGGATAACCCCTTTGGTTCAGACACTAGAAAATTTTAAGTGGGATGAGGGAGCACCAGGTTCAAATCCTTCTTGCCTGAGTTTGAAGCTTGGGCCCTCCACCCTCAGCCAGTCCTGCCTGTGGAAGCAGCTCCCATTTACATCAATAATTGTATATATCTGGAAGAAGAGCTCAGAGCTCAGTACTCTTCAACATCTCAGGTGAGTTCTCTCTGCACTGGGCTACTAAATCTGAGACAGGCCCAACATTGCTCCCTTTTCATTTAAAAAAATCCCCCTTACCACCCTGCTGTAATCCCACCTCCCAAAACAAAGAGCAACACTTATCTCAGAAGGGCCAAACTCCACTTCTGCCACACTTGTGAGGATGCTGCCCCTTACCCTGAGCTTATTCACGGGGGTTCAACCCTCCCAGGGTGCAGAGAGGAGGGAATGTGGCTCCCTGGCCTTCCTTTCCACAAGTGCCTCAGGGCATTTAGCCCCTTCCTTATGGTGGATCACCCTAGCAAGCCTCCACGCACAGATGCTTTCATTACACAGCATGCCACCTGTTTGCACACTCATTTCATTACTACAGATATCACAGCAACAGCATCTCTTACCACAGAGAATACCTTCAGAGCCTATTAATTTAAGCCTATGCCATGAAAATCTAGAGTGGTCAAAATAATAGAAAGCATGAGAGCCTGTGGAGCTTTACTTGTACAAATCTCCCCTCTTGTTTATTTAATTGTGTTCAGCATATTAGCCTGTGGGCAACCAAGTCACTTGTACCTCTGCACCCACATCACATCAGCAGCCTTTCACTGTCATTTTTGGGTTGCTGCACAAAATGCAGCACAGCTGACGTCAGCTTCAAGGAGTGATTTAGCTTTCTAGAGAGTAAGGCAGCTGGGAAAAAAAGGGAAGAGTGTCAGCAGCTGGGAGGAGAAGGGAAAGTTCCCTGCTTCCATCTGTTTTGTGCGTGTGCCCAGTTTCTGCAGTCTCGGGGGAGCTTTCAAAGGCGGCGGTTTCAAAACATGGGAAGGTGTGCTTGGGAAACGGCAGCACAAGGCAGAGTTCCTCAAAAACGTCCTCAGACTGATTTCCACACGGGTTTACCACCTCCATAGTTAATTAAACCCTTTGAAGGCGCTGGTGTGAGGCACAGGAGATGAAGGATTTGTTGCTGTTGTTGCGTGATGTCAAGGGAGACGCGCCACGGGCCCACGTAATGCTGGAAGCAACGCGCTCCCCTCATTGTGCATTCAACCAGCGTGCTGGCCGAGGCTTCAAGGGATGCCGACACCGCCCAGCCGGTGCAAAGGAACCCAAACACCAAGGGCTAAATGGAGGAATCAAGTGTCTTGTCATCTGAGGTCCTTTTTCCCTGCGCCACAGAGAACGTTCCCGCTACAAGGAACTATCTTGGTCCTGAATAGGCTTTTCTCTTTTCCCCTTCTTTTTCCACAAAATGAGGGGGGGTGGAGAGGAGGAGGTGGGGGGGGGGAGGGGAGAAAGAGGGAGGGCAAGGGCACCACACCTCCTGCTTTTTAGGGAGTTGTGGTGTTATTCCACCATATCAGGACAGCGCTGGAAAAAAAAATAGATGTTAGTTCAGGACTATTTTGCATGTGGAATCAGAAATCAACCAAAAAAACCCCAACAAAACAAACCCAAAGAAGGCTCTTGGCATCCCCTTTTCACATGCACAGCCAACGTTCCTGCTTTGACTTGACCCGGAGCGAGGGAAGGAGCGCAGCCTCTTCCTCTGACACGCTGAGATGCAAAGGGTGTTGGTTCTCTGTTATCAGAAGAGAGTGGTTAATGAGCTTACTGTCCTGCTCCATCAACGAGATAATCTATTTTTTATTACTCTGGGTTATGCCAAACGCAACGTGGTTTGGAACAACAGCAAAAGAATTAAAAATCCCCCTCTCCCCCAAGTGAAAGAAGCCCACTCCCCTCTTTTGCAACTGTGATAAAGCTGTGTTTTTCTTCCAGAGTGCCCACCCCGAAATGGGCTGTGATAGTGTCAGGGCTTATTACATCTAGAGCCGGCTTTTCACGTCACATGAGCCAAGCTTGAAAGCGACTCTCAGCCTCTCTGTGGAATCCACTTGATCCCCGTGCTGAAACGCAGCCCTTTCCAGATGATAGAAAGCACCTGTTCAACGGGGAGCTGGGGCAGGAAAATCCCATGGCCCAGCCAAAACAGCGGGAGGAACTTCTGAGCTGTTTAACTGAATTACTCGTTTGGCCACAGAGACTAGATTAAGGGTTATCATCATGATTCAACAAATGCTGTTCCACTGTGCAAGTGTCTCGATGACTTCCTGACCAGGACTGAGTCCCAAGTGTCCTCTGTTCCCACACAGAGCACGTGGCCGGCACGGTCATCTTCTGCGGTGACCGCGGGGGACCGGCGCTCAGCTGGGAAGGGCACAGGCTGACCAGTGATTAGCCTAATGATGAAGTTTTCCACTTGCAGACCCCTTTGGGCACCTCTGGGTGTGAAGCAGGAGGTTCTCCTGTAACACACTACAGGAATGTACACAGAGGGAGAAGAGGAGCTGGAGACTACTCGGGATAAATGCAATGATTGGCTTGGGACCAATGGCTGCAGGGCACTCAGGGACCTGGGCTCACAAAATCTGAGTGGTTAGGCTTCACCCACATGCAGCTCCTAGTTGTGGCAGGAAGATTAAGCAGTGCCTTTCACGGAGTCAATTCACACCACCCTCTCCCCTTCTTGCCTTCCCAATACAACACAGGACTCCGATTACTCTTAACCTATAGGTCCAACACCCAGCATCACTCGTGGGATGATCCATAAAGCACGGGGAGCCCACAACACCCCGTCCCACCGTCAGCCAGCTGCCTCCAGCATCTGTGCTGCAGGAGTTAAAACAACATAGCAAACATCAGGCAAGCCCTGGTGCCCAAAAGATGGGCTGCCAAAACCTGACAAGGATGTCTCTTAGAGCAAGGGTGCATGAATAAGAGAACAATATGATTTGGAGCAGACAAAAGGCTTGAAATCTGAGCCACCCAAGTATTCAGGCAGCAAGGCAGCAAGCACCCCCCAGGAAGAGCCTGTTAAAGGAGAAGGGTCGGCATTCACCCAGCTTTCTCAGGAGCAGTCAAAGCAAGGAGAATGAAGATATTTCCGTAGATCTGAACAGGAACACAGCAAGAGAAGGGACAGCTGGAGCGCCCAGCCCAGGGACACACAGCTTCTGTGAAGGACAGGGTTTAAGAAGCATCTCTGAATATCCTTGACTGTCTGGATGATGTTTCTGTCCAGTTACATATGCAGCACCAATGTTCAAAGTCGATTAGATGAAAGAAAAAAACACCTTTAACTGAACAGAGAAGGGACTCGCTGATCCCAACATTCAAAAATGATGAGTCACAGACCCTCTAAAACATCACCAAATTAGAAGAAAAGAGAGATGCTTCTCTTATGACATATAAATGCCCGGGGCGTGGATGCTTCTTGCAGAATTCCCCTGACATGGCAATGAGCAAACATCATTTATAACTGGGAATCTCAACACTCTTCCTGAAACACAGCACATAGGAACCTTGGGAAAGAAACTCTTGGGATGCCACCAAAAAACCATCACGCCACTGGGCTGGGTGACTCTGCTGCAACAGGGGTTTGAGCTTCTTCATCAGGGCAAGGGCTGAATCACCAGGATGGAGAAACCACTGTGGTCCACTGCAAAAGAACTAAAATAAATACTTCACAAGTCACCAAGCCAGAGTCACCTCACTTCATCTTAGACCGCTGAGAGTTTGACATTTGAGACTCAGCAAGAGGTCTCTTACAGTCACTGGAGATAATGGGCACTTTAGAAGATGATTTAACTTGTGGTTATCTTTTTTCTTAGGACACTCCTGAAGAGCCCCTCTGGCTCTGCTGCCTGCAGAGAGGTTCTCCATCACGGCATGAGGGGAGTCGTCGTTCCCCCCCTCCAGTGAAATGACTCTATTTCCAGATGTCTCCACTTTTATCTACATTATTTTCCTACCATCCTTTGTTTCCCTGCTCAGTCTTGGCCACATTGGATGTATTTAGTCTTCTCAGAGCATTTCATTCGCAGGATGGTTACTGAGACAGTGTTCAGTGGGGTCCTTTTACTGGCCACATCACTCACATGTCTGTGAGCATCGCGTGACCACATGTTAGGTGGGAATCAGGGCATCATCAGCCACACACAGGGAAGGGTTTTGCTCACTGTATTTTGGTGGTGGTGGTTTGGATTATTTTTTGGGTGGGGTTTGGGGTTTTTTGGTGTTTTTTTTAAAGTAAAATTGGCTATAAACTTGGGGGGAGGGGGGTCTCAGTGTTTTTCTGCATCTGTAGCACTGCAGTTCTGAAGCTGCAGAGTGGATGTACTTCCAGTTCTTCCCAGCTCTATCCCCAGTATCAATGGCTTCCAGGCAGTTGCACCCATAATCGTCATGCCACAGACCATAGAATCACAGACTGGTCTGGGTTGGAAGGGACCCCAAGGATCACAGAGCTCCAACCCCCTGCCACAGGCAGGGACACCAACCTCCAGGCCTGGAGCTACACAAGGTTACCCAGGGACCCATCCAACCTGGCCCTGGACACCCCCAGGGATGGGGCACCCACCCCCCTCTCTGGGCAGCCTGTTCCAGCCCCTCACCACTCTCTCTGCAAAAAACTTCCTCCTAAGATCTCATCTCCCCCTTCCCTCCTCCAGCTTCACCCCATCCCCCTTGTCCTGGCATTACCTACCCTTTTAAGAAGTTGATTCCCCTCCTGTTTCTGTGCTCCCTTCAGGTACTGGAAGGCTGCAGTGAGGTCCCTCCACACCATACCTGTGGAACAATGCCTGCTGCAGGAAAGCTGGTGGGCAGAGCTGGCTGGGAGCAGCCTCCCTGCCACACATAGAGTTGTGGAGGCTTTTGGTTTAAAGCCACGTTTTGGAGGGTGAGACACTCTTAAGAGAGCCTGTTCTGAGTTATTTGGAGTTTCTGAATTTGCAGGCAACTTTGTCATTGTTGTTGTTCTGTTTCCCTGAATTTGCCTCTCCAGGAAATAAAAAAAACACATTTCCTCTCTCCTTCCCACCTCTCACGTGCTCCTGGTGTCAATAGCTGACAGCGACAAAAGAGCCTTCCACATTTCAATTTATTAGAAAAAGGATGAAAATACTTGTAGACCTCCTGTTCAGAGATGTGCAGCCACAGCACTGGCCTCATTATGAAGCATCTCAGCCAGGTAGATTTTCAAATCGATTTAAGCCCTGCAACGAAGTACACTGGCAGAGGGGAAGCAAGAGCACAGACAGAAGCCAGAGGAGAGAACAGAACTGGAAAAATCTGTACACTGATGTGCCATAGGAAAAGATGAGCTGTTTCAATTGTGTCTTTTTCTTGACTTCTTTTTTGGGGGGGGTGGAAGGATTTCCTGAAAGCCAGGATGTGGTATCAAAAGTCTTTTGTCCCCCAGAGCTGGTTCCCATTACAGCTATTGTAATCCTTCATCAAGCCACGGATGTAAATGCCTGGGCAAGTCCTGAGCACAGGGTGAAACTTGACTACAGGAAGTCCCACCTAACCCTGAGGAGGAGCTTCTTTCCTGGGAGGGTGGCAGAGCCCTGGGCCAGGCTGCCCAGAGAGGTTGGGGAGTCTCCATCTCTGGAGACATTCAAACCCCCTGATCCTGGGTGCTGCCCTGTGCAGGCTGCTCAAGGGGACCCTGCTCTGGCAGGGGGTTGGACTGGATGGTCTCCAGAGGTCCCTGCCAACCCCCATCATTCTGTGTTTCTGTGCTATGAAACTCCCTCTGTGTCCTACATCCATTTGGTGGCCAGAGTTTGGAGGTCACTTGCAAAGTGACAGGGGTAACCCCAACAAACTGGCTACCTGCAGCTCCCAGCAAGAAGAGCCACGGACACCCCTCATTTCTTCACCCGTGGGGGTTTGATGGTTTGAGGGAGGGACAACTCAGCCTTCAGCTATATCCCCAAATCCTTTTCATCCTGTTGTGGCAGCTCAAGCAGATGAAATTTCCAAGAAAGAGTTGTGCCAGAAATGGATATGTTATTAGGGATATAAACACAGACGAGAGATTATCAGTGAAGAAGGGACAGTGTTTACTGTTTCCAAGCAGCAGAATGGATAAATTATTCTCAAGTGCATTCAGCTGCATACTGCTACAGCCACACTGGTCCTCCATAAAACCTTTACAGACCAAACATCTAAGGCTTCTCTCATCCAGTGCTGCTTGTACACCTTGGATTCCACGGGAACAGCTCTGCGACAGGAGAAAAACAGTTGTTTGAGGCCTCTAATAACAACTCCATCACTTTTTTTGATGAAGTGTTTCTGTGATACCGGTGCTTTGCTCAGCCAGAACTGAGGGGGAGCCACCCTGCCTCCACAGCATCTTCATCCCCTCCACAGCCCTGCGAGTGTTTCTGCTCCCTGCAAACACGACTTGGTACCAGCTGTGTGCAGGCAGGGCATTCAGCTCTCTCCTTCTGGAGATATCCTTAAACAAAACAGTTTATTGCAGGATAACATGTGGCAGATTGTCGACCTCAGGCTTGCTCAGGAAATTACCTTGCATCTAGAAGGGGAAGAAAGCTCCACCAACTTGCCATCACCATAAATCAGCCATCTGCAGAATGTAAGCCGGCCTAACGTGGCTCTATCAGCACTTACAGCAAGGAGTGTTTCACAGAGGTTTACACAAGTTATTCCCATCTTTCCTAAGAGAAACCTTGTGCTCTGAGTTAATAAGCTTCCCAGGGGACTTGATGGAAACCCACCCATTGGTACTGACCTCCGGGGTTCAGTCACTGAGCTCTTAAAAAGGAGAGGTTTTCCTTGCTAATGAAGGGAACTAGGCAAGCTGAGTTTATCTCTGGATGTTTTAGGGAAGAAGGTCACTTACAGCACATCATGATGTCATTGCAGCGTGAGGTGTTTTAGGAAGAATTTGACAGATCACGGCCGGTGGCGGAGGGGGAGAGGCGAGTCATCAGGCCAAAAACAGTGGTGACACTCCTACTGACCCCGGCGGGGCAGGGACAGGCTCCGTGTGTAAGGCTTCATGGGCCACCTGATAATCCAGCACTGACTGCAGGAGCAGAGGCTCTTCTCCAAGCCCAGCAGCCCTTCTTGTGTATGTTTTCCTGTGATCATATTCCCTCTTAAATCCTGGGGGCAGGTAACACTGCTGACCCTAAACCAACCCTGGAGCCAAGAGTGCGCCGCGACATTGCTCTCCTCTCCACTCCTTCAGAATCTGTACAGATCATAGAATCATAGACTGGTCTGGGTTGGAAGGGACCCCAAGGGTCACAGAGCTCCAACCCCCTGCCACAGGCAGGGCCACCAACCTCCAGGCCTGGAGCTACACAAGGTTGCCCAGGGCCCCATCCAACCTGGCCCTGAACACCCCCAGGGATGGGGCATCCACCCCCTCTCTGGGCAGCCTGTTCCAGCCCCTCCCCACTCTCTTTGTAAAAAACTTCCTCCTCATATCTACTCTAAACCTTCCTTCCTTTAGTTTTAATACATCCCCCCTTGTCCTGCCATTATCTACCCTTTTAAATAGTTGATTCCCCTCCTGTTTCTCTGCTCCCTTCAGGGACTGGAAGGCTGCAATGAGGTCCCCCCACAGCCTTCTCTTCTCCAGGCTGAACAAGCCCAGCTCCCCCAGCCTCACAGATGGCCTGCTGAGAGCAACACCCTCTCCCTGATGCCCTCAGGACGCAAGATAACCCCTAATTCTTGAAACCTGAGCATCCCGACACATGGGAGAGAACAAATATCCATCATATTTTGCACAGTTGTATCAATACCACAGAAAACACGGGATCAGGGGAAAAAAAGATGGGATGTTTTTTCCTCCCTGCAAAGTCACCTTTGGGAAAAGCAGCCAGAGATGCAGCCCGGTGTGTGCTCCCTTTCCCAATTTCACACGCACAGCGCCGGGGAAAGCACCACCACTCCGTATGACTCGCCAGCACTTAGCAATTTCTTAATACTTGGTGTGTTTGTGAAGCTGCTTTGCTTCCTGTTATGTCTACTCCAGTTCTCATGGCTTTATGCAGCGTTATAAATCAGCCACTGCCTCCAACCAGGGAGCTGGGAGTACCAATAATGAAAGTAGATGTGAGGATGGATTTTACTTGACTTCGTGACATGATGAGCCTCACGCTAGCTTTCTTTGCCTCTCCTTGGCCATACAGAGCTGCTCTCTCTTTGGTGCAAAGCAGAACCCCACCAGCCATGCCCAGGTACCTGCAGGGTAGCACCAAACCTGCTGAAGTTGGCCCAGAGACTTGACACCACTTCTAAAACGCATCCTTGCCAAGCAGTTAAAAGAGCCAAATAATGACAACAGGAATCCACAAGTGGCTCCACCCATTGTAAGTTAATCTGTTAAAGAAAAAAAAAACCAACATAAATTAACCCCAAACAAAACCCAAAACATACTGAGTTGCACTTTCCATGACACCATCTCATTCCTGGCTGCTTTCTGTCTCTCACCACGCCCCAAGACATCACTCTTCTTCTCAGAGCATCACCTTATCAGTACCCAGTTAACAACTTTGCTCATGGGAAACAATTCTTGTTTTACTGTCATTGGCAGCCCTGCTCTGAATCCAAACCTCCCTCCATGCAGGAGAGGAGGAACTTCTCAGGGACCTTAATCCCAAGGGAATTTGGGTTAATCAGTACAGGAGGAGGCATGGGAGCTCTGAAGTCTCCCTGGTGCCCCTAAGAAGTCAGTGCCCATCCACCAGCAAAGTAACTGCACTGCTCCCATGCCCTGCTCCCAACCCACCTGTTGTACTCTTACCTCCATCCTTCCTTCCTCTTTTTGGTCTACCAGCCATATGCTCATGAAGGGAGATGGGAAGGAAAAACATTTTTGTGCAGGAATGTTTGATTTCACATTGGGGATTTAAAACCAATAAGGAAGCTATCATGTGATGCCCCCCTCCACACACACACTCCCCATCCCCATCCCCAGCCCAGGAATACCCTAGGTGGGGGCTTTCTGAATGCTAGAAGGAGGCAGAAGTAGTGGACTCGTGCTTACATCCCAAGAGATAGGCAGGAGCTGAGTCAGGACACACCTAATATAGAAGGTCACAGGGGTTTGGGTCTGTTCTTTTTCCTTTTTCATGTCTTATTTATATCACAGGTCCCACAACCCTCTCCTTCCCCTGAAAACGTGCTGGAGGTCACCAGACCCATGTCCAGCTCCCTGGCCAGCAACCCCTTACCCAAACAACACTGCCCAGTCCCAGCTCACTCTTGTGTGTAAAAGGCACTACTAGGTTAAAATACAATACCAAGAAAGCACCAGTCCGAGTGCCAAGGAGGCAGGATGAAGAGATGATCCTTTGACAGCCTTTCCTGGGTTTCTGACGGCTGCTCCATTTCATTACTGCATCCCTTCATCACCACCCACATGAAAACACAGGACACAGGAGTTGGTCCAGACATTGCCATAGGAACCATCTCATCTACAGCCAGTAGAAGCGGGGGAGCGTTTACAGAAGATGGATCATCCCAACATAAAAAGCACTGTGTAAGAGGACCCATGGGCAAATGACTTTGAGAGGAAGGTTGGTCCCAGCTTAAAAAACCCAAATTAAAAAAAAAAAAAAAAACCAATATTACACTGGGGCCAATTGCTTCCTCTCTTTTTCCAGCAGCTATGGAGGCAGGTGGGATGACTTTCCTCCTTCAGCAGCCAAGTGGGACACAGCTCACCTTCACAGCAGGGAAGACATCAAAGATTATTTTACTGTAAATAGAATTTGTATCTCGTAACACAACGCTGTGAAACAGGAAAAACATGCAAAGGATTTCGGGCAAGGGTGTGTGCCTTGATTCCCCAAATACCCAGGGATGGATTATTTGCACGCAGAGTGTTGCAGGCCAGAAGTTTTAGTGAAGTGCAGTGCTTCTGAGGCCCTGAATGAGGAAATGACCTCATCCTTTTATTTTTCAGAAACCTCAGTTCTTCAAACTCTGTAACAAACTTCTGCAATTCACTTTCTCCATTCCCTACAGTAGTGACAACTCTGCTTTTGTAAATGTGCATTCTGATGGAGAACTCCATCATGTTATAGTTCTATTAAAACAGAGCTTCAAATAGAATCATAGAACCACCTGGGTTGGAAGAGACCCCTTTAGATCATCCAGTCCATAATTTCAAGAATTGATTCCAAAATTGAAGATTTATATTCATTATATATTCTGAGTACATCTAAACCAACAATAAATATGATTTTAAATGATAAGGGGTAACCTTGACAAATTAACCCTACTCTTGAAGAAGTGTTCATACTGTATTAATGACAACTATTTTTTCTCCCCAAATTTATTTGAAATTAGGAGTCCTCTATTTTTCCAAGCAGTTCTTCCATGTAAGAAAAGTAACCACACCGCATTCTCCAAGAATAACAACATGTAGACACATAAAATAAAAATGCTGTTCTAATAGAATAGGTAAACAGTCAAAATAAGAAAGCCAGGATATGAATAATTCATGATAACTTGTTTTCCAAACATTATACTTTCCAGCCCCATTACCCTTCCAAGAGTTATATCAGACCTCCAGCCAGGAAACATTATTCAGACAAGCCTAGTAAGAGACTAGAATAATGTCATAAGAAGGAAAATCCCCTAGTTAATTTGTCAACATAAACCACTTGAAAGCCCCTAAAAAGTGCAAAAAAAGAGGCAGCAGTATCTTTGTTCTCTAGTTTGCAGCCACAGCCTGTCAGAGAAGATGAAATGCAAGAGGCCCTAATTACCAGAGCTAGAGATACCGTAACCTTAGCTACATAAAGCTAATATTCAACAGCACACTCATATGAGGACTGAGGAGAATATCCCACAGCTAAGTGAGGATGGCTGTCTGCACATCTGTCCACACCAGCTTGCCTTCCTCCTCATGCCTCCAAAATAATGACCCCCACCGACCGCAGCAAGCACTTGACAAGAAAGCCAATGGAAATAAAACACTTATCTCTCTTTAAATCGATTCTCTTAGCTGGAAATAAAGCCTATAAACCATCCTCTAAGCCACTGTATGGCGTGAAGGCATCTCTACCCCCACCACCCAACCTTCTTCTGCCATCCCAGTGATGCTCCAGCCTTACTGCCCAGCTCCTCACAAGGCTCATTAGCAGGAGGCCAACCTAACTTCTTATCCCTCCCAGCTGATGGAATAATTAGCAGCAGGGGTGATTGCGCTCTGTCAGCAGCAAGAGCACATGTCTTTGTGACCAAGTCCTCCTGAGAAACCAGGGAAACCCATGCAAAGTTGTTGAATTTGGGCAGTGGTTTTATTACAGGTTTATCTTCTTCTGCAGAAGAACTTTTTCACAGTGAGGGTGAGGACAGGCTGCCCAGGGGGTGTGGAGTCTCCTTCTCTGGAGAGATTCAAGACCCATCTGGACACCGACCTGTGTGACCTGTCCTAGGGACCCTGCTTGGGCAGGGGGGTTGGACCTGATGAGCTCTGGAGGTCCCTTCTAACCACTGTGATTCTGTGATTCATCTCCCAGTTTGCACCCGTGTACCTGAACTCAGCCTGAGCACCTTGCTCAGAGTCTGGTGAGCTCAGCAGCGTTCCTGTGTTCAGGAGTGGACTTACCACATCTCCAGTGAGAATGTTTTTCCCTGAGCTTTTTGATCATATTTGGATTTCTGAAACAAACCTACATGTCCTCTGCTGACAGAGACACTCTGTTGTGGTTTCACCCCGGCTGAAGGCCAAGATCCACGCAGCTGCCTGCTCCTTAAAGGAAAAAAGCAAGGAAAAGGGAAGGAGGGGGGGAAGGGAAGGGAAAAGGAAGGGGCAAGTAACCCCAAAACCAAGAAACTAAAAGGCCCGTGGGTTGGGATAAGGACAGTTTACTAAGATAACAGAAAGATCCAATATAACAATGCTGACAGGACTTTAGAGCAAAAATCTCTGCAGCTGTTGATCCCCAATGCAGTGTCTGACCCAACCCCCAGCTCAGGCCGTGCCACCCAGAGCCGTCCCGGGACCCGACCGTCCCCCTAGAACCGCGCGTCCCGGAGCCGCCCTCGGCCTTCCTCCCGTCAGCCCCCGATACCCTGGGCAGGACGTAACTGGCTGGAATCCTCTCTTTGGGCAGCTGGGGCACCTGTCCTGGCTTCGCCCCTCCTTTCTCATGAAGAGCTGAGAAAGTCCTTGACTGTCTGACAGCAACTAACAACATCAGGGTGTTATCAGCACTGCTCCCATTGGAACTCCCAAACACAGCATTCCAGCCGCTGCTACAGATGAAGTTCACTCCATCCTGACCAAAAGCAGGAGACACTCCTTGCTTGGCATGGATTACCTCTGGTAATTAATTACAGATCTACTCAGAAATGATCTACCAGAACTTGTCCTTACAGGTGAGTTAAGTCTTCCAGTGCTATTTCTGAGGCTGTTCCAGGTGATAAAGAACACCGTCAGATGGGCTGCACTGAAGGGAGAGGGGACCAACTTCATACCAAAAGAGGACTGAATTTGATGGTGATGCCTCAGAAAGCCAGAATCCAAACTCCCTGGCCTTGGTGCCTCTGAAGCAGGGATCCTTTATTGCAGCTCTGGGCACACAGGGGATCGATCACTCCTCCCAATGTGTGTGCCTATTAGAGCCAAATTTCTCCTATTGATATAGATTAACTCTATAGATTCATTATAATTTCCAAGAAAAGGCAGAGTTATGCACACAGTTACAGCTCTTTTCTCCTAAACTAATCTATTCTTAAAACCATGAAAATTGCTATATTAAAGTTACATTAATTGTCTCTTAAGCTGCACCTACATCAATCTATGCAGCATGATTGCATTTCATTGAATCAGTGGCCATGTAGCTCTCAACCCTCAGCATTTTATGGGCTTCAGAAACTGTCCAGATTTACATGAAACAGAGTTCAAGCAACTGCTGTTAGAGCAAGTAGTTACCTGTGTGTTTCCTCATGTAGCCACGTTCCCACAGGCACCTGCAGCAGCTTCGTCATTGCGTGAATTGGGTGGTGAGGAAATCCAGCTCCCGGGTGAAAGAGAAACCTCTGAGTAAGTCCTCTGAGCATTGTGGGTTAACCCCAGCCCAGCAGCTCAGCAGCCGCTCACTCATCTCCACCCACCCCCCCAGGGGGATGGGGAAAGGATCGGAAGAGTGAAAGTGAGAAAACGTGGGTTGAGATAAGAGGGTTTAACAGGCAAAGCAAGCGCCCTGCGTGCAAGCAAGAAAGCCCAAAAGAATTCACCCCCCACTTCCCACAGCAGCCAGAAAAGAATCCCACCTGCAGCAAGGACTTTGGGAGACAAGCACCATCGCTCCGAATGTCACCCTCTTCCCCCTCCTTCCCCCAGCTTTGTATGTTGAGCTGATGTTGTATGGTATGGAACATCCCTTTGGTCACTGGGGCCAGCTGTCCTGGCCATGTCCCCTCCCAACTCCTTGTGCACCCCCAACCTGCTCATGAGTAGCTAAACAGCCCTTGGCTCTGTGTCAGCACTGCTCAGCAGTGATAAAAACACCCCTGCTTTACTGTTTCCAGCACAAATCCAAAGCACAGCCCCATACCACTACTGTGAAGAAAATAACCCCAGCCAAAACCAGCACTCCAGTTAATTGATAACAGGTAATTAACAGTTAGAATTCCCGTGCTTATTAGGTGAATTTCACTAAAAAAATAAAGAATACCCACTAAAAAATTAAAAGTAGGGTAGGATGGATTTTTGGGACCATCCCTCTGGCCAAAAAGAGAACAGGTAGTGCACAAAGCCATGCTTCAGCTCTGCCCCAGATAAAGTCTTACAATGATGGGAATGGAAAAGAAGGTTACCTCATGTCCTGCGTGTTTCACCTGTCCCCTTGCAGTAGATGGCATGATATCCACTGCTTCTGCAGCTGAAAACTTAAGAGCCTTTTGATCTCCAGTGCATCCTTGGAATACACTGTGAGGTCTCGAACATTTCGTAATATCAAAGTCTGAGCTTCTGTCCTCCTCTACAAAGAGAGGCTGAGGGAGCTGGGCTGGGTCAGCCTGGAGAAGAGAAGGCTGTGGGGGGACCTCACTGCAGCCTCCCAGTCCCTGAAGGGAGCAGAGGAACAGGAGGGGAATCAGCTTGTTCAAAGGGCAGAGACTGGCAGGACAAGGGGGATGGAGTGAAGCTGGAGGAGGGGAGGGGGAGATGAGATCTTAGGGGAAAGTTCTTTGCAGAGAGAGTGGTGAGGGGCTGGAAGGGGCTGCCCAGAGAGGGGGTGGATGCCCCATCCCTGGAGTTGTCTGGGGCCCTAGGTAACCTTGTGTAGCTCCAGGCCTGGAGGTTGGTGTCCCTGCCTGTGGCAGGGGGGTTGGAGCTCTGTGATCCTCGGGGTCCCTTCTAACCCAGACCAGTCTGTGAATCTAAGATTCTTTCAGCCTGATTTTTAAACACAACTCAGTCCAATACACACCGACCTGACTCTAAGTTAATTCAAATATTAAAACTTTATGTTCTGGAGAATCACAAAGTTTTGATCTCTTTGCTTGCACAAATTGACTGGGGAGAAGGTGAAACAGGGTGACACACCAGTTTTAGAGGCAGGTTGCAATTTTGCAAAGTCAGCGAATCATTCATGTTTGACAGTAATGAAGGAAAAACATTTTTGTTTCAGACTTTAAAATGCTGGAACAAGTGGAGTTGGTGGCAATCCCAAGGGAATAAAATATAACTCCTTTTCCAAATTCTTTGCGTTTAAAGATATAAATCATTCATCCAGCACAGGACTGAGAAGGGTGAACTAACAGAGAGCTCTTGAACCTGACAACATATTTCCCCTGTCCTTATTAATTTACATCAAATGATAGCTGGAAGGGGGCTGCCCAGAGAGGGGGTGGGTGCCCCATCCCTGAGGGTGTTCAGGTCCAGGTTGGATGGGGCTCTGGGCATCCTTGTGTAGCTCTAGGCCTGGAGGTTGGTGTCCCTGCCTGTGGCAGGGGGTTGGAGCTCTGTGACCCTTGGGGTCCCTTCCAACTCAGACCAGTCTGTGATTCTAGGATTCTATGATTATGTCAGTACGAGCACGAGTTTTCCAAAACCTCCAATATTTTGAGATATACCATCCTACAACCATATCCTGACCTGATAGGAAAATCCTTCAGGACAGCCACTGTCTTAACATGGTGTAGCTTTGGTGACCATCCCTCACAACTGCTCCAGGGATGAGCAGGTAAACTGCCCCATGAGATTTTGGTGAATAACAGTCAGCACAACAACAGGTGTGAGTGTGAGGAGAAACAAGATTCAGCCCAAGATGAGGGACAGCTGAACTGAGGTGTCTCTGTGTGTGTGATGCACATCTGAGCTCCCATCACAGTCATCTGAGATCTGACCCTTGCGAATGATGAAGCAATTTTCACACCCTAAGGCAGCCATGGGTCATCCATCCATCCATCCATCCATCCATCCATCCATCCATCCATCCATCCATCCATCCATCCATCCATCCATCCATCCATCCATCCATCCTCTGGCCACTTGACCACATGGAATGGATCTCTGCCAGCTGATGGGAACTCAGACAGTGACCATACATGGGGACACCAGTGCTCATCTACTGATGATTTGGACCTGAATCATGCCCACTGTGCCCTTGTTAGAAACTTCCCAGGATGGAAATTTACTGGTGAGGCCTCACTGGGAATAGTGTGTGCACTGCTGGGGTCCCCAGGTCAGGAAGGGCAGGGAGCTGCTGGAGAGGGGACAGCAAAGGGCTACAGAGATGCCAAGGGGACTGGAACATCTCTCTGATGAAGAGAGGCTGAGGGATTGGGGGCTCTTTAGCCTGGAGAAGAGAAGACTGAGAGGAGATCTCCTCAGTGCTGAGAAATCCTTGAGGGGTGGGGTCAGGAGGACGGGTCAGTCTGTGTTCAGTGGTGCCCAGGGACAGGACAAGGGGCCATGGGCACAAACTGGACCAGAGGAAGTTTCACCTAACCCCAAGGGGGAACTTCTTTGCTGGGAGGGTGGCAGAGCCCTGGGCCAGGCTGCCCAGAGAGGTTGGGGAGTCTCCATCTCTGGAGCCATTCAAACCCCCTGATCCTGGGTGCTGCCCTGTGCATGTGCAGCCTGCTTGAGGGGACCCTGCTTTGGCAGGGGGTTGGTCTGGATGGTCTCCAGAGGTTCTTTTCAACCCCTGTCACTCTGTGGTGCTGTGAAATCCTCACTGGGGTGCTACAGGAAATCCTGCCTTCTCAGCCTCCCTCAGACTTCCTTAGCCTTATCCTCAGGTATTTTCTGCTTTCCATTGTTACCCTCTCCTCCTTCAGTTCCATGCACTGGAAGGTGAGGAGTGGATTTTGTGCAGGAACCTGTGAAAGTCTAATTATTCTCTCCCCTACAATCCAACAGAGAGCACACATGGTCTATTGGTCTCAACACCAACAGCCTGGGAGGTCTAGACCAAAAGATATCCATTTTGAGAAGAGCTGCAATGGCAGAAAGGGGACATTCTCCAAGGTGCCATTCAAGCCTTCCCTTTGCTGGAAGGAACCCAGGGATACTTAATGCACATCAGCACTTGCCCATTCCTAGAATATTTCTTAGTGCTGCAAAAAAACCTCGCTCAGGCATCATCCTCCACTTCCAGCACATGCAATACTGTTCTCCAAATTGTGTTCATACCTTGGCAAGTCTGCATTCCCCCAAAGGACAGCTCAGATTCAGCTGCTCTCTCTCCCCCAGTGCCAGGAACAGAGGTGAGAGGTAGTGGATATATCATCACACACATTTGGGGCACATTAGCTAGGGTCACCCGTGATGCACAGTGCAATTTCAGGCCATTTTTCTTCCCTCTTGTCTGTGCACAAATCCGGATTAATCCTCACATGGATTATGGCCTGTAACTGTGGTGGCCAAATTTCAGACAAGAGGTGTGTCCACACTGAGTATTTTTCCTCTCTGAGGTTGGAATTTTGCGTTTAATTGAGGAAACAAACCACCACAATCAACCTTCTGAAGATCTGAAGCCTGCTCTGTGGTTCTTATTTCTACAGGGGTGGGAAATGGGAGACTGTGAAGCAGAGATGGGTCACCATATCCTAGCAGTGCCTGTGACACACAGCCCTGCCTGCCCTCCACATCGTAAAGATTTATGAGTTCCTCCTTCATCTCATAACCCTTCATTTTCGCCTGGTAACCTCCCCTGAACCCACCGTGACTCAGCAGGACTTGTCTGTTAAGGCAAGATTGATGCATGGCTTTGGAGGAGATAAAGCATGCTCCTGGGTCAGCCAGAAGGCGTTTTGGCAATATTAGCTATCTCTTCTCTTATCCCTGTGCTCAAGAAGAGGGATGGAGGAAGTTCAGGACCTGCACGAAGATGGTCAGGATGTCAGTGCCTTGTTGACCCTTCCCTAGATGGGCTGGGGTCATGGTGCTGCACAAAACCAAGGGCATCTCCCACACCCTTTGTACAAATCCTGTGTCCCACAACTGTGTTTTCAGCTACCAATGAGGGTTTTTTTTTTTAATTTTTTTTTTGCAAAAGGGGTAAAACCACAAACTTTGTCAACTGGAGTGTATTAGGGATTGCATGGCTGGCAAAAATAGTTACCTTGGGGGTCCTGGCCAAACCCTTCCCACATGGTCATGTCCTGCCTCCCCCAAAAGCTCTTCTAGGAAAAAAAAAAAACAAACCCTGAAGTCAGTGGTGTAGTTTGCTTTAGAGGTGGGTAGGTGTTTAGGAATGAGAGCTGGCTGAGAGCAAGCAATCCCATTCGCTGGGAAAAAAAAAAAGCCCCAGAGCTTGGTATGAGAAGTCAAATCTGCCAGTTTAAATTTACTTCTTACAAGTTGACATTTCTGGCAAATGTATCACAGCCTTCATCTAAAAGCCATGTTGCTCATGGATGCCAGTGCCTCAGATGTGGACCGTGGCTTCTTTCATCCCCAGCAGAGGAGGGCTGTGGGCTGCAGGCTGAGGTCTGAAAAGATACTTTTCTTTGGGGATGCCAACAGTTTCCTCAGCAGATTTCTCCCCCCTCGCCCCCTCCCACCCCAACCTACTTTCACAAAAGAAAAAAAACAAACCATAAATGGATCCTGTAGTGTCTGCAATGTAAAGAATTAGCTGAATGGGAAGAAATGAACCATGGTCTTTATGTCCTAGTTACAGTCAGTGCAAACATTGCTGCTAATCCCTGTTGTTGGAGGGGACTGGGGAAGAGACGCGGATAGATCCCACTGGGAACATTTTGTCTCTCTCAATCTGCACTCGAGATCACATTTTTTTTGTGTAATAAGATTGAGTTGTATTAAGAGGCCTGTGGATAACATAAAACTGGGGGGGGAGATATTGTTTGCCGTCTCTTCCACTGAGCGCAGCACCTACAGTCTTCATATGCAGGGAGGTCTTAGCAACCCATTCATTTCAGGGCAGAAAAAGAAAGCTATTCATTCCCAGCAAATCCCATTTTGCCATGGCAACCCCTCCTTCCCGCCCCTCGCGCACAACAGTTGTTCACAGGGGCTGTTTAAAACAAGACAACAAAACCAAACCATCGCCCATCCAGCCCTGGCATTTTCTGCTTTGAATTTTTCCATCGACATCCAGCCCCCCCACCCCAGGGCAGGGATAACCCAAGGGAAGGGATAAACACCCTGCGCCGTCGCCTTGCTTTGTCCTCAGCCATCCCTGGTGGCATCACACCCTGAGTCCTGGAATGGGACCTGTCTCAGAGGTGGGGTGTCCTCTACACCCTGGAGCTTCTCAGTGGGACAGCGAGAATGGCCGTGCCATGGGAGTAAGGAACAACGTGGGGCACGTCTTCTCTTCTCCATTGTGTCCACTATTCCGTATGCCAGGGGCTGGGAAAGGGAAAAGCATGTGCTGTCCCATCTCTGCCCCAGCCTAGCAAGACCAGCCTTGTTTCCTGCTCTCCTTTCCATGGGGACGGTGTCCATGGTATCATCCCAAGAGCTGCTGGGGACCAGCCCACTTCCCAGCAGTTTGGGGGCCTCTAACTGTCCTGGTGCCCCCTGAGCAACCTTGGGCACAAGCCCCACAGTCCTAAGCAGAAACCTCCAGCTGGAGGGGCTGGTGGAGCATCTGGGGGCTCTTAAAGTTGAGTTCAAGCTGCTGGGGAACACAGAGGCCTCCCCACACCTCAAGGGCTCCCCTCTGCCTCTCTACCTCTCTCCCTTCCCGATGTCACAGAATCCCAGACTGGTCTGGGTTGGAAGGGACCCCAAGGGTCACAGAGCTCCAACCCCCTGCCACAGGCAGGGACACCAACCTCCAGGCCTGGAGCTACACAAGGTTGCCCAGGGCCCCATCCAACCTGGCCTTGAACACCCCCAGGGATGGGGCACCCACCCCCTCTCTGGGCAGCCTGTTCCAGCCCCTCACCACTCTCTCTGTAAAAAACTTCACTCTAATATCTGATTTGATGTCCCATTCCTGTGGATCCATTAGAGATGCAGGGAGGGATGGGGTACAGGAGGGGTGCCCTGCATGGCCAAGGTTTTTGGGGACACTACGACCCAATCTATTTTGACCTTGCTCTCAAGCCTCATCCAAAGTTACAATTTCAACCAGAGCAACCAAGAACAAGAGAGAAATCAGATGTCCACTGTCTCCTCGCAGAACACTTGCAGCCAGTTGTAATTCCTTGATGTAGTTACCGTCTGAACAGAGACAGATGTTACAGGATACTCATCTGGGAAGCAGTGAGGCAGGGAAATACTGGCCAAAATACAGCTGAGCAGCATTGGGAAGACACGACCTCCTCAGGGTGTGCTATGCAGACTTTAACTCTGCAGCATCACCTCTGCTGGCAGCACTTCTTCCCACAGCTAACAGTCCTTAAAATCCCCATCCTGACAGAAACTCTCTACAACTATTACACTACCCAGATATGTTCTACCACAGCTAGAAATCACACCACTTTTTGGTTAACCAGAGTTCCCATTTAAGGCAAACAAGGGATTCCTGACATAAATGCAATTTTAGTTTTTTTTTTTTTTAAAGTAATTAAAAACTGGTTTTGGTTAAGAATTAATGTGTTGTTTTATTTTTATAAAGGCAGGGAGAGCACAAAATGTCAGGAAATAAAAATAAGTGTTTGCACCAAGTGAATAAATCCCAGCAGTACCACAGATTTTATCCTGCACTTTACTGTTGACTGAGGTAAGTGAAGCCCTTCTGGTGACCCAGGCTTTTCCCTGCTATGTCCTGTGCGTAAAACCCTCCCTCTCCACAGGCAAACAGGGTTAGTCAGTTGGTCACACCGCAGCCTATTAATATGCGGATATTTTAAACACCCTCCAGACCCTCTGGCAAACTGCTCTGTGTGGTTTTTTTTCAAAGTACACAGCTAATTTCCTGATTTTTAGTAGCACTTCTCATTTAAAAGCTCCCAGTCTCTCCAGTACACCTCTTTCCCAGAAGATCCAGCACGTACCAGGATACAGCCACAGTTGCGCAGCCAAAAATATGGGCTCTTGTCTTCAGAAAGTAAATCATCTTTCCCTAAAAACCAACAGCTAATTCAGCTGAACTGGCCATTTCTGGCATCAGCTCCTCTCCATTCATGTTTGACTTGCTCAGACACTTAAAGTAAGTTGCAACGAATCTCATCAAAAAGTCTCCCAAGAAGTAAACCCCTTAATGACGGAGTTCGGCTCACACTAGGCTCACTGCAGCCATGGGGTAGGGGGTGAGAAAAGGGAGGAAAATAAATCCAAGGGCTTCTCCATTCTCAAATTTTCACTCAAAAGGCTCTGACATGAGCAAAAGCAGATTAGAAACTAAGCGGCCGGAGAAATTACTGCTCCCAGCTGTCTGTCCTGCCTCTTTCCCCTCCAGTGTCCCTGTATACGTGACACAGACAGCCTGGCTCATGCAACAGCTGTTAAACCACTGGAAATTTCACACAGATTTGGGGGTTCTTTCATATGTGAAGTGTAACCTGCAGCTGTTGAGCAGCTGCTTCACAGGAGCTTAGCCACCCGTGCAGCAGAGATGCGGATCCCGGGCTAGAGGGAGATGAGTACCTGTGGGCAGTGACAGCTGCTTTTGATCTGCCTGCCTCCAAAAGCTTGGCCCTTGGTCTACGCCTGAGCGTCATTTTGGCTCAGGACCATGCTTTTGGGGTAAACCTCTGAGAGGTCCCTGCTCCCTTTGTTGGGCTCCCACCAGGGCTCTGACTACGGGTGTGCAAACCAGCTCAAACCCAACTGGAAGGTGTGTTGAACCACCCCTCCAACCTTGGAAACATGGGCACAACGTCTGCACCCTGGGAGTCCTCAAAGCATCTCTGCCAGTTGACCTTTTTTTTGCTCAGTGAGGACCAAAGTCTTTCTCACCCCTTGCCTGCTGGGTTCCTTGGGACTGAAATGAAGCCTTGGGTCCAGCACAGGGCACTTGGGAACAATGTTGTACAGCCACATAGAAACTGCAAGCACCCCTTTTTCTCTTCTAAAGTCGTGTGTTGTTAAATGAAGGGCTACACCAGGAATGCTCCTCAACAAAATCTGTATGTCCACCACTGTTGCAGGGTTTGCTGGAATTTGTAGCTCCCCAGCTGCCAACAGAGACCAGGAGCCGTCCTGGGACTGATGCTTCCACAAGCTGGGCCACACTTGTGTCTTGGAGCTGGCCTTTTCCTACCTTGGTGTTGTGGGTTTGTGTGGCTGGGTTCTGCTGGAGAAGGGGGCTGCAGGGGCGGCTTCTGCAAGGAGCAGCCAGGAGCCGCCCCCAGGCCCCACAGAGCAAACCCCAGCCGGCTCCAGGCCGGAGTCGCTGCTGACCAAGGCTGAGCCCACCAGAGGCCCCAGGCTGGAGCAGGGGGAGACATGCAGGAGATGCTGGGACCCACCTTGGAGCAAGACCCTGGCAGCCTTGTGACCCCTGGGGGACCAGGCTGGAGCAGTCTGGGGCTGAGGGGCTGCACCCCATGGAAGGACCCACACTGGGGCAGCTGGGGAAGAGCTGGAGCCCCGTGGGAAAGGCCTCAGGTTGGAGAAGTTGGTGGAGGACTGTCTGCTGTGGGTGGGACCCCACGGTGCAGCAGGGGAAGGGGGTGAGGAATGGCCTCCCCATCCCAGCTAAGGAGGAGACCAGCTGGTGAGGAACTGACCCAACCCCCCATCCCTGTCTCCACCTATGACACCTGGGGGGGAAGAAGGCAATGAAACAATGGGTAAGGTTGAGTCTGGGAAGAAGGGATGGGTGGGGGGGAGGTGTTTTATGATCTGGTCCCACTTCTCATTATCCTACTCTGGTTTCACTCTGTGTGTGTAATAAATGAGATGGGTTTTTTTAATTCATTATTGAGTCTCGTTTGCCTGTGACAATAACTGTGGAATGATCTTTCCCTGTCCTTATCTCCACTCCTGAGCCTCTCAATATCTATTTTCTCCCCTGTCCAGCTGAGAAGGGCAGTGAGAGAGTGGCTTTGGTGAGTGTCTGCCCTCCAGCCGGGGTGAAAACACCACAAATTGTCTGAACACATTTCTCTAAGGCAATGAGAAGATACTCAGGTGAGATAGTTTTAGGATCCTACGATAAATTTAATACATGAAGTATGGCCTTTGATTTATAACATCAGACTCTTGCCTAAAAACTGTCCATTTGCCACTAGGAACAGAAAAAAAAATTCATAATTTTACTGTAGTTGCCTCACCCATTCCAGATGAGCAAAGAAAACCAATCAGAACAACAGCAACATATGTCCTTAAGAACACATACAAAAAGCAAGGGATAGTGAGAGGAGGGAAGGGAAGGGAAGTTTATAGGAAGGGAAGGTTACGGGAAGGGAAGGGAAGGGAAGGGAAGGGAAGGGAAAGTTATGGGAAGGGAAGGTTACGGGAAGGGAAGGTTACGGGAAGGGAAGGGAAGGGAAGGGAAGGTTACGGGAAGGGAAGGTTACGGGAAGGGAAGGGAAGGGAAGGGAAGGGAAGGGAAGGGAAGGTTAAGGGAAGGGAAGGGAAGGGAAGGGAAGGGAAGGGAAGGGAAGGGAAGGGAAGGGAAGGGAAGGGAAGGGAAGGGAAGGGAAGGGAAGGGAAGGGAAGGTTACGGCAAAGTTAAGGGAAGGGAAGGGAAGGTTACGGGAAGGGAAGGGAAGGGAAGGGAAGGGAAGGGAAGGGAAGGGAAGGGAAGGGAAGGGAAGGGAAGGGAAGGGAAGGGAAGGGAAGGGAAGGGAAGGGAAGGGAAGGGAAGGGAAAGTTATGGGAAGGGAAGGTTACGGGAAGGGAAGGTTACGGGAAGGGAAGGGAAGGGAAGGGAAGGTTACGGGAAGGGAAGGTTACGGGAAGGGAAGGGAAGGGAAGGGAAGGGAAGGGAAGGGAAGGTTAAGGGAAGGGAAGGGAAGGGAAGGGAAGGGAAGGGAAGGGAAGGGAAGGGAAGGGAAGGGAAGGGAAGGGAAGGGAAGGGAAGGGAAGGGAAGGTTACGGCAAAGTTAAGGGAAGGGAAGGGAAGGTTACGGGAAGGGAAGGGAAGGGAAGGGAAGGGAAGGGAAGGGAAGGGAAGGGAAGGGAAGGGAAGGGAAGGGAAGGGAAGGTTACGGGAAGGGAAGGGAAGGTTACGGGAAGGGAAAAGAAGGGAAGGGAAGGGAAGGTTACGGGAAGGGAAGGGAAGGGAAGGGAAGGGAAGGGAAGGGAAGGGAAGGGAAGGGAAGATTAAGGGAAGGGAAGGGAAGGTTACGGGAAGGATACGGGATATTTACGGGAAAGGGAAGGTTAAGTGAAGGGAAGAGAAGGGAAGGGAGAGAAGGGAAGGGAAGGGAAGGGAAGGGAAGGGAAGGGAAGGGAAGGGAAGGGAAGGGAAGGGAAGGGAAGGGAAGGGAAGGGAAGGGAAGGGAAGGGAAGGGAAGGGAAGGGGAAGGGAAGGGAAGGGAAGTGAAAGGGAAAGGGAAAGGGAAATTGAAAGGGAAAGGGAAAGGGAAAGGGAAAGGGAAAGGGAAAGGGAAGGGAAGGGAAGGGAAGGGAAGGAAGGGAAGGGAAGGGAAGGGAAGGGAAGGGAAGGGAAGGGAAGGGAAGGGAAGGGAAGGGAAGGGAAGGGAAGGAAGGGAAGGGAAGGGAAGGGAAGGGAAGGGAAGGGAAGGGAAGGGAAGGGAAGGGAAGGGAAAGGAAGTTTACGGCAAAGTTAAGGGAAGGGAAGGGAAGGGAAGGGAAGGGAAGGGAAGGGAAGGGAAGGGAAGGGAAGGGAAGGGAAGGGAAGGGAAGGGAAGGGAAGGGAAGGGAAGGGAAGGGAAGGGAAGGGAAGGGAAGGGAAGGGAAGGGAAGGGAAAGTGAAATTGAAAGGGAAAGGTAAAGGGAAAGGGAAGAGTACGGATGGGAAGGGAAGGGAAGGATACGGGAAGGGAAGGGAAGGGAAGGTTAGGGGAATGTATCTGGAAGAGAAGGAAAGGGAAGGGGAGGGATTGATACGGAATGGAGGGAAAGGGAAGGGATGTAAAGGGAAGGGGAGGGAAGGGAAGGGAAGGGAAGGGAAGGGAAGGGAAGGGAAGGGAAGGGAAGGGAAGGGAAGGGAAGGGAAGGGAAGGGAAGGGAAGGGAAGGGAAGGAAGGGAAGGGAAGGGAAGGGAAGGGAAGGGAAGGGAAGGGAAGGGAAGGGAAGGGAAGGGAAAGTTTACGGGAAGGGAAGGGAAGGGAAGGGAAGGGAAGGGAAGGAAGGGAAGGGAAGGGAAGGGAAGGGAAGGGAAGGTTACGGGAAGGGAAGGGAAGTTTACGGGAAGGTTACGGGAAGGTTACGGGAAGGGAAGGGAAGGGAAGGGAAGGGAAGGGAAGGGAAGGGAAGGGAAGGGAAGGGAAGGGAAGGAAGGGAAGGGAAGGGAAGGGAAGGGAAGGGAAGGGAAGGGAAGGGAAGGGAAGAGAAGGTTATGGGAAGGGAAGGGAAGGTTACGGGAAGGGAAGGGAAGGGAAGGGAAGGGAAGGGAAGGGAAGGGAAGGGAAGGGAAGGGAAGGGAAGGGAAGGGAAGGGAAGGGAAGGTTACGGGAAGGGAAGGGAAGGGAAGGGAAGGGAAGGGGAAGGGAAGGGAAGGGAAGGGAAGGGTAGGGAAGGGAAGGGAAGGGAAGGGAAGGGAAGGAAGGTAAGGGAAGGG